>NC_058342.1:12962472-13315805 GCF_905475395.1 Chrysoperla carnea
ATTAATTTTTTTTTTTAATTCTTTAATATAAAATTTGTTAGCATTTTTTTTATAGCATAGAAAAATAATGCTTTGTTTTTAACTTGTAAAGATAAATAACATAACTATTTTGGAGGGTATATTGAAGTTTGTGAATATTATCTCAACCAATCTAAGTTCGACGTTTACGAAATATAAAAATGTACATTAGCAAAGGGCTTATAATTTTGATACGATGAAGTCCTTGTCTATATACTTTATATAGGTGGAAATGGGTGTTATTTTAAACATTTTACGAATACCATTTATCAAATTTCTTTAACTTTTTTTTTTTTTTTTTTTTGTTCGATTAAACTGCCAATTTTATTTTATAAATGAATTAAGGTGTATTTGAAAAATGAATTACTGATTTTTAATAGTTTAAATAATTATGCCTACATTTCATCACTTCATGGGCGAGGGTATAAAACTATTTACTTTCATGTCCTCAAGAAAAAAAACCGATATTGATGGGATTTTGTAGAAAAAAACTTTCCTTTTTACTACATTATTTAAAACAAAAATAATTTTACCATAAAAAAAAACTTTTTTTGAGTTTTCAGCCCTTGTCATATTTAACTGTTATTTTTTAAATACCTACGTATACCTACTTTTGTATCCGGTTATTTAATTAAAATTCTAATGTTCAATCCATTATATTACCTAAAGGACAGTTTCATAGTAATTTCTATAAATTTCTCACTGGTTTTGAATTAAAATATGTTTCTAGAAGAAGAAATGCTACATAATTTTTTTTTAGTTTTTTGTTTTGTTTTTGTTTTTTTTTGAAATCGATCAGCTTTTTTTTTTTAAAAAAAGTTGAAATTTTTATGTTGTTAAGTGTCATCTATTGGCAAATTTTGAAACTTATATTATCAATTACCAAATATACATTTTTTTAGAATTATGTGACATTTTTTAGAGGTATTTGATGTGTCAGTGTGTTTCAATGGTTTTATATCTATGGTTTCAATGCTCTCAAACTCAATACCATAAATAAAATATAGTGCTCAATACACACTGAGACACTTTGTTATGGAATATTGAACAAAAACATTTCAAAAAAGATACGTAATAATATATTGGAAAATGTTTTTAGTGTACCTCTAAAATACAAAAAACGTACAAAATACTAGACACAAAAACGTGGTAAATTATATAAAGAAATATGACTCCAATTTTTGAGTTAAACAAATAATTTTTTGAATTCATTTTTTGTATAAATTGTGTAAATTTTGTATAAAAATTTGCGAATGTTAAATATTATCTTGTTATCAGTTTTATCATGTTTTACATGAAAATTTCATTACTGATAACATAATTAAAATCAAAGTACGGCTTCACTTATTTTTGGGTTTTTTCCTCATATAAGATTTACTTGGTTGAAACTTTTTATCGAGCATTACATACTACTCCTCACATGATTTTAATATAAGAAGTGGTTCACAATTTTTGCAATATTCGTTTGAAGAGAAAAGTTACTTGACATATTTTCTTAAATTTATTAAACTTATTCAACCATACCTCGGCGGAGTGCGATTCAATAAATGCTGTTGATATATAAAAGAGTTATAACAGTTTTAACATGTTATAAAACCAACGCGACAGGCATACAAACCGATATTTTAAAGATTTTGTTTTTGGAAATGCTACGGAGCCCTAAAATTGGCCAAAGTGAGTTGGATTCTTCAATCAAGTGAGGAGAGGGTTTCGTAGTATAAATAAAATTAAAATAATTACGTTATACAAAAAATTAAAACTTTTTAAATTATGTTTTTTATTGAAATATCTTTTCAAATTAAAAGCATACAATATTCACATAAAAGAGCGGTAAGTACTACTAGAAAATTGACACCTACAATAGGCACATCCTTGAGTCTAACCCAACCTATATAACGATTTTCAATCAATTTGCCTCTAAACATTACATTCAGACTCTCCGAAATCTAGACCTATTCAAATTTATTCAAATTAAAAAAAAAAGGCTCCATCGCCAACAAAATTTTTATTTGTGATATACAGTATCCGGTTATAACACAATCGATATTCAATTGTTTTTTATTGTAAAAAATCTGCTTTTGTCAACTATAGCCCCAAACTTAAAATGAAAAGACCTCTCACAAATTATATGTAATCTGCAGTCAAACTTTTTCAAGTTTTGGGGAATGGTAGTTTAAGCAGTGGCGGATTTACCAGCAGGCTGAGTAGGCTGGAGCCTAGGGCGGCAAATTTTAAGGGGCGGCAAATTTAGTTCATAAATTTTTTATTTCGATTGACAAAATTTAGAAAAAATTATATTACACACACAAAATACGAATTTCAAAAATTATAGAGGAATTAAAATATTCAACAAAAACCGAAATATAGTCCTATATACAGTGCTAAATAATAAATATCTCAAAATCTCTGCATAAACAATTGCTAAACGCTTTTGATTATAATGTAATGATAATGAATTTTTAGAATATCGCAATAGCGATTCCATATTATAGTCGAAATTTAGTTATTTTTACATATTTTCTTCACTGATAATTACTATAATTTTTTCTCCGTGTACCTAATAATTATGAGATCTCCTTACACAATTCAATCTTGATACAATATCGATGGTCTAATCATGATTGCTGCAGCAAGTTTGCAAATTGTCAAATTCTATTCCAGAAAGTTATTTCTTTATGCGTAAAAAATACTGACTAATTTTTATTAAATAAAAAACTAGTTCGATATCTTATAGAGATTCAGAATAAGTATAGTCTTTTTGTTTAAATCAATCGAATAACTGATATTTGAACGATTGCAACATGACCATAAAAAAATTCCCTCTACTAAATATGAAGTTAGACAATTTGCGGATTAGAAAATGGATACATTTTATTTGTAGTAAGAAAAAGTTTGGAAAATCCAAATGATCATGCCTTAAGCGCTTATGTCGTACACGAATTATTTAAATTGAATGTTTACATTTGTTAACTTTTTCACAAAGCCAACTAGGCCAAATCTAGATTTTTTGTGTAAGCTTTATTCCTATTACATAAGTATTGTATAGTTTTAACACATACCTTAACTTACTTTAAAATTGGTACATGTTTGAGATATTTTTTGCATAAAATATTGTTTTTTGATAATTCTTTGCTGTAAAAATAATCAAGGATCTAACACGGTACCATAGTTCTCGATGATACTAACCATACGGGAAAAGTTGATGTAATGAGGATAATGGAGCACAAATCATAAAGTTGCAATTTTATTGATAGATAATTGATATGATTGTGAACTAAGATATCAAAATTTAGAGGCGGCAAAAATTGAATAGCCTACGGGCGGCAAATCTCTAAATCCGCCACTGAGTTTAAGTGATTCTGAATAAAAGTTCCCACAGTAACCACTCACGAAAATGACAGGATTTCAAGTTATCGCTAAATTAAAATTGGAAAATGTACTCATTTATATAAAAAATTATTGTAATTTAATTGTCAAAAACCATCCACTGAACATTTAACATTTCTTCTTTGAATTTCGTAACATATTCTTCAAAAAAAACAAGAATTAAAAAACAACACCCTTATATTAAAAAACACACGTATTCATGTAGTTATACAAATCTGTATACATATTTGCCTATACACTCATAGGCATATATTATACAGGGCGTTCTGTTATTAACTGCAGATCGTTGGCCTACAGAATAAGCTCATAAAGACGAACAAAATAACTCTCTACCAAATTTCGATTTGAGGCCAGATACGGGCGATGTGCCTATGGGAAAATAGAAATATTTATGAATTCACAAACCTATCAAATTCATTAAATTAGTAGGTGTCACTTAGAGGAGACTATCATAAAACAATAATTGATTTAATTGGGTAGTGAATATTAAAAAAAATATTTTGTTGTTATTCTTTATAAAGAAAACTAAAATATAAATCACCAATAGCCAGTTAGATGTGGGAGGTATCAAATTATATATTAATATAGGTACGGGGCAGGGGGGAATAAATAGTGTAATACAGAATACAAAATCTTAAACATTGTATTACTTTACAACTTCAACACACAACATACATACTTTGGTTTGTGTCGGTGTATGTGTATCTCAGCATACATTTATCAAAACGGACAATTGTCCGTCTTGCCAAATATATGCCTAACGTATGTGATATACGCACGACTAGTTGCGTACAACATTTAATTTACCAAGAAACGTAGTGTGGGTTTTAATGGGTTAGTTTTTATAATAACAAAAGTAGCCAAATAGAGTTTTTTTGTAATAATTTTGCATTTAGAGACGCCTTCCACTATGATAAAACACATCCTCTCTTTAAGTAGTGTTTTATTGGTTTCATTCAAAATGTTATTGAACTGTGATTCCCTAAGATATATTAATTTATTTTGTTAATTATCTCGCAAAGTAGGCCTCATATCCAAAAGTGGAAAATAACTTTTTTCTTCGTCTATATGAGCTTATTTTATAGGATAACGATCTGCAGTCAATAACAGAACGCCCTGTATAAATAAGTACATTTTCCAACTTTAATTTAGCTATAACATGAAATCCTATCATTTTCCTGACCTGTGACCATGAGAACTTTTCTTTAGAATGACTTGAACTATCATTTGCCAAAATTTGAAAAAGTTTTACCAAAATGCAGATTACATCTAATTTGTGCGAGGTCTTTTCAATTTTTCTATGTTGACTAACAAAATATGTAGTAAATTTAAATACTTGCCATATATAAACTTCTATATATATTACATATGTATGTTACATGGAAGATATAAGAAATCCCAATAAAAGGTTTTTTTTTTTTTTATAGCCATGTAAAAACTTTATAGGGCAAAATTTTTCTATAAATATTTCTGCTAGAGTCATAGAAAGGGTTGGATTCTTTACACCTTGAAATTGATGTTTTTAGAAGTCTCGGGGACCATTTGTCATGTTTTTCGGTTTTGTGTGAAATTTGTAGTGAAATGTGAAAAAAATCTACCCTCGCTTCCTTTTCTTAAATATTTTTTAACAATTTTTTTTTATTTGTAATGTTTGCTTGCAAAGTTTCAACTCGATTAGATCATGGGAAAAAGAGTTAAAATCGTTTCAAATTTTTTTCGGCAGACAAGCGGACAAACAGACGGGCAGACACTACGAGTTAAAAGAAAAGGAGTAAAAACAATAAAAAAACACATTAATTTTTATAGATTTATTAATCAGACTGATATCAAAATAAAAGTATCCCCAAGTAGGTATTACATAATGAGTAATAAGTAAAATCCAGCTCGACCCGAGCAGAATTTCGGAGTACGGTTCCCGTGGCTAAAAACAGGTTAGAGAAACTATATGAAGGTGATAAAAAATTTACTTTCTTTTTATTTAAAGGAAAATTTATTACAGATATGACATACAAATTACATAATGAACTCATGAAATGAAATTAAATGAATAGTATTTCTCTAATATTTTTTTTCTTAAGCGATACATTTTTAGATAATGAGTCTCTTTTTCGTCAGCACCCAGCATGATAAGTTTGAAAACGGAGGATAAATCATGGGATTTGGTAAAGAAATAAGGATGATATCGCGTTGAACTGAAAAAAACAGTCTAAAGAAATAAGAAAAGTGCTACAAAAATATGCTTTCTTTTTATTTTAAGGCAATTTTGTTTAAGGCGAATTATGTTTTAAATTGAAAATATAAGACGAAAAGTATGAATAAAATTATTCGACATCTGGAGTAATTTTCAAAATATCAATAATTGAAAATTTTGTTTCATTATCTAGCTTTCGATATTTCGAAAAACCAAGGCAGATATCCAAAAATTGTAATCCTAATTTTCATCTACATTCATAAAGTTTTAAAAAATTCACCATTTCAACCCTAAACCTAAAATTGCCTTGGTGCTTTTACTACTAAACTATACGTAATAAACAATTAAAAAAGTAATTTTTCCGTAAAATTTCATGATTTTTAAGCGGTGTAACTACTAAACAATATTTAGGTATGGCATGATGTTTAAAATAAATTTTTAGACTTTTAGGTGGAAAATGAGACGTCGTAGAGCTATTTTCCTGGTTTTCTCCCGAAAATTTTGAATAACTTTTAATCTAATTAATATTTTTGGAAAGTTCTTTCGAGTGGTTAATTTTGGAGAATAAAATTATCCTTTTTCTTAGTTAAAAAAAATCATTTCCTAGCATGAATAGTAGCGTTATAAACAATTAAATAGCTTATAAAAATTTACTGCACCATATTTCGAAAAAATGACCTTGATTTTCGGATTCAACAGAAAATAATACTCGGAAAATCATAGGTCGTTTTCGTGGAATTTAATTCTCCACGAAAATCGGCTCACCAGCCTGAGTATTTGGGTCATTCCAGTAATGAAAAGTGAAAATTAAAGTCGCAATTTGCTTAAATTTGATCGACTATCGTGGAGCCCTGTTTATATCTCAAAGATCCCAATACTTTTTTTCCTTCATATGGATCTCTTATAGGTCATCGTGAACTCCTGGTGGTAAATACACACCACTTTGGAAACCACTGCTTTAGACCTTGATAATTCGAAAAACTCAATGACACAAATTGTAGTCTTCCTCTATTAGACAAATCAAAAAAGGCTAAAATAAAGAATTTTTATGTACAAAAAATGTTCAAGAAGGTCCATATGTCAAAATCTACATCTAACTTTTTGCCGCTAGAAAGTTTGACCATTGCTATGGGCCAAATAAGCCATTAAGTTATAATCCATTTCTGAGGTGTTTTTTGAAAATTTTAAACCCTTGAAAATATGCAACAAAATGGGCCAGACCAAAAAAGTATACTCGGGGGTTTTTGGGGTTGCTGATCACGATTCTGAAAGTAGAATGCGAATATCCCCCCCCCCACGTTTTTTCCCCTCCCGCTGGCCCAACACAGCAATGGAGATGAAAAATCGAATATTTTGAAATATACCCAAATGGAGTACCAAATAAAAGAGCATGACGTGTACATTACAAAACCATCGAATCGCGACTAACTCCAAGAGGAGGGAGTATAACCCTATACTAACTTCAAAATCATCATCAGCGACTGCAAAAAACCCGAGTATACTTTTTTTGTGAACAATTCTGAGAGGGAGATGGAAGTATATCCCCATTCTTACTACGGAATCGTGATCAGTGACCCCCAAAACAACTGAGTATACTTTTTTGACCCATTTTGTATTGATTGAATTGTATTGATTGGCCCATTTGGCCCATAGCAAATACCAAAGCTTTCTGGCGGCAAAAAATTAGATGTAGATTTTGATATATGGATCTTCCTGATTATTTGATAAAAAAAAAAACTGGCCTGATAGGATGAGGCACAAAAAACTCTCTATGAAATGCTAAAATGACACGACTATATGTAATTCGATTTAAAGAGGTTTCTACAATAATTAATTTTTGACTTCGCTGTTACCAAATTTCTAGTGAGCTCTCTTTACTAAAAAAATATTTGGCCTGTTTACATTTTTTTCGAACGATTCTCACCGTTGCTGTTTTTAATATTTATGAGAAAAAATTCAAATTTCCGCCTCCATGCATGCTCGTTATCGTAACCAAATACGATTTTCCATACTTTTCATTCACATTAATTGTTGCATAGATGGAATACGCGTATATATTTGTACACCGAGTGGATAAACGACGCATACCGTCGCAGCGCACACTGCCATTCCTTCTAAAAAACATAGTGGCTTTCTTTAAATGGAACAGTATTCCATTTAAATACAATTTTAATACAAGAACATTAAAAAATAAAACAAAATTATTTAAAAATATATATTTTACATATACATATATTTGTTAAAAATATTTTATTTTAATAACTCCTTACAATCAAATTGATTTTTTCAATAATGTGTTTTAAATAATAAAAAAAAAAGAAAAAAGAAAATGTGTTTTTCATCCCCCAAATAAACAATTTCACATATATATGTAATTGTATGTATTACAATACATGGAAAATCAACTGACCCTAATTTAATATTTATCGACCGGTTGACACTAGTGAATAAAACATTATTTTATATATTAAATAATAATAAAAAATGTTATAATTAATATCAAAATATGTGTTTAAAATTTATATACAATAATTTTAAAAAATATATTAGATAATTTTATACTTAAAAAAATAAAATGTAAATTTAGGAATTATTACAAAATATAATGAAATGTTAGTGCGTTTTTAGGTGAAAACAGATTTTTTATTAGTAATAGTTAATTCGATTGTGATATTTTTGTCTACCAATTTAGAAAGAAATTTTTTTTGGAACATTGGATTTTATTTCAAATGACCATTATTCAACTTGATATGCCTGGAATTTTATTCAATTCAGGTAAATATTCTTATGCAATAATATATTATTAAGGATAATTTAATTTCTTTATTATTAGATATTAAATTTCAAATTTGATTATTTTAACCAAATTTATTTAGCAAATAATTATGTTATACTTTATGTCATCTATTCATCCATTGTTAGTAAAGATTCCATTTGAGAAAAATCAAAAATAAACTTTTCAAGCTTTCGTCGTTTTTGAGATATCGAATATTTACATAAAAATTTCTTAAATATTAACTATAGCGTTGTTTAAATTATAATGGTTATAATTTTTGAGGCGACTAAGCCTAACCCAACATTATTAAACTTAATGTAACTCGACTCAAATATTCACATTTAACGCTATAATCATGTATAAATTTTCATTTCAATCGTCGATATTTCGAAAAATAGATTTGGTTTTCTAATCGTATTCTTGATTTTCATCTTATTCACAAATTTAATGAATTCGAAACTACTTTTTTTTACTTTGGAGTGTATTTTTGTCGTTATCAATAGCGCGAAACTCAAAGAGTTTTTATCTGACAAGTTGTCATTTTTCTAACGGTGATGGTTAGCGCTAACTTTTTTGACACTTATTATCATTTTTCTTCAATTGTAAATATTGTAAATAGCCGAGTTGAATCGATTCCAGATTAGAGATCAGACAAAAACACTAAAAAGATTCTAGAGTTTTTTGGAGTTTAAAATTCTGAATCGATAAATAAATTGCGTTCGGCTCAGTTTTCGCTAAACTACAAGTGAAGGAGACATTTCTACTTCATTTCTGGTTTCTAGAATAGAAATAAATAACTCTCAACACGATACAAATATTTGCACGTATTTGTAAAATATCCCCATACTTAAGCGGGAGCTGAACCTTCAACCTTAGTCATATCGTTCCAGTGCTCCTCCAGCTAAACCGCTAGGTAGTAAATCACTGTGAACAGTTTTCCTGCATCTTAATATCTTGTAGTAGAGCATATACGGCTGAATCTGTCAGGAAAAAATTTCCCGATTTGATTATTCGATGCGTACTTTCTGAGATAAATAAACAAATCAATTTAACAAAAATCAACAAATTTATCCAATTATATACCACTTATATACATACAGTACACTGTATATTGCATATGGATTAAGGAAAGGAGTGACTTAAACGCAAATTTACTACAAAAACATAAGATACTTCAAAATCCGCCATTGAGCATGATTAATTTTTTCATGTAAAAATTTTGCAGGCTCCTTTATAAAACATGCTTCTGAACGTAAAAGTACAAGTTGTCGGTGGGAAACCTGGTAGGATATTGTTAATATTTTATCATATAATTGTGAACATTAACAAAAAATGTTCTTAGACTTTTTTCTCTAAACCCCCCCCCCCACTGATTTTCGAGTAAAAAATTTGAAAAAACGCGATTTATACGATTTTCACATTTCAAAAGTGATTGAAAAAATCAGATTTTTTGAAAAAAAAAAAAAAACGATTTTGCGGGAGGCTGTATTGTGGAAAATGTAATTTTTCGAACTTTTCTGTTAATTTAACTTTATTTCGAGTCGATTTGTGCAAATTCCATCTTTCTAGCATGTATAGAATGGAAAATCGTTATTGTTGGGAGGTTTTTCGCGCACTCTCTTCTCGATTAACAGTCAAGCACTTTAATTGCAATTAGGCCCAAAATTTTTGTGCCTAAAATCGCGTGTTTTCAAATTTGCCGAATTTTTTTTTACTCGAAAGGGCTTCAAAAAAGGTCTAAGAACATTTTTTGTTAATTTTGACCCCAATTATATGATAAAATTTTCCAAAGCAATTCGATCAATATTACTTATTTGTTTAAAAAATTAGTTAAAACAATATCCTACCGGGTTATCCACCGGCATATTTAAGTTTAAAACATATTATACCCGAATTTTATTAATTGATTCTTGTCGAGAAAAGCTTATAGATTTATTTTCCGGATGTGACCAGAAACCCTATTGCTCGAATTTTTTATATCTCCCCCTTCACAGATACAGTCAAATGTCAATTTTTTGAACCAAGTAAAGTTACTCTAGGTTTTTGGACAAGTTCAAGTTGACCGTTTTCAAGAAAATTACAGTTTAATGATTGGAAAAACACTAAAAAGGCCGTTCTCAAAGCTGAAGAACGAGAGTAAAAATTAAATTTTTGAAATTATCAAAATCCTAAAATTATTTTTGAACGTCCCTTAATAAAGTTCTGGAGGGTAATTACAGATTGTTTAATTTTAAAGCGTTAATTTTTAATTCTTAAAAAGATGTTTTAATCCCCGTTAATAACAATGTGTAAGACTGAAATGCTTAGTATCTCTGTCTTACACATTGTTGTTCATGGGAATTAAACATCTTTTTAAGAATTGAAAAATAAGCTTTTAGAATAAAGTAACCAGTAATTTTCTTCAGAACTTTATTAAACGATGTTCAAAGATACCTTTAGAATTTTGATAAGTTCATAAATTTAATTTTTATCCTCGTTTTTCAGCTTTGAAAATGGCTTTTTTGGAATTTTTCCAAACATTAAACTGTTAATATCTTAAAAACCTAAAGTAGCTTTACTTGGTTCAAAAAATTAATAATTGTATGTTCCTGTGAAGGAAGAGATATAAAAAAATTGGAGCAGTAAGGGCAACATTCGGAATATAAATCTATATGCTTTTCAGAACAAAAAAAAAGATAAAATGCGGCCCTCATATTTTGAAAACTCAAATACTTGCAACTCCTACTCTATAAAAGTATGTGGCTTATTTATAGCAAAAGATAGTCTCTAGATTCTCAGAATTATAACAATATTCATTAATAATCAAACAAAGTCAGATACTTTGGGACTTAAATGCGACGACAAACTGTTTTTGAATTTCTTATAAACTGTCCAATTAAATTATTTTATGTTTTTGTAGTAAATTTACGTTTAGGTCACTCCTTCCCCTACTGTGTATGTAATATACAGTGAACTGTCTGTATATAAGTGGTATGTAATTGGATAAATTATTTGATTTTTTATTAACTGATTTGTTTAATTATCTCGGAAAGTACGTATAGGGAATTTGGTAAAAACCTTTTTTATTCATTTTAATAAGCTTAAATCAGTAGTGTTCTTTTCTAATATCAATTATAGAATGCGCTATATATACAGATATTTCAGGAATGGCTCCGACGATTTGTAAGAAATTTCGCTTACAGATAGCATTTAACATAAAAAATTTAATTAGTTGGGTGCCATCCCTGTCTAAACGCCAAACCATATGGCATTACTAAATAGATAACGCCATCTCCAAGGGTAGAATAATACTAACCATTACGTATCGAATTTAAATTATTATTATTATTTTTTAATGAAATTAATTTTACAAATTTAATTTTTTGTTTCGTATAGTTTGTCTAGTCATCCATTGTTACTAAATATTTGATTCGTGGAAAATCGAGAATACATTTGTTCGAGATATACTTTAGTTTTCGAGACATAGAATGAAATTAAAAATTTGTTATTTATTCTATAGTGTAATATGCATCTCAGTTATAATGATTAAAACTGTCGTTAGAGTTGGTTTTTTTTTTCTTCACACTCATTTTGTTTTGTTCTTTCGCCACGAAAGTTTATTGTTTAGTTCTTTGGAGTGCTGAATTCGAATTTTGCTTTGGAGTTTATCTAATACATATGATTTGTCAAACATTTTTACTCAAAAAAGTAAAAATAAGTTTGACTCAATGTAATGTCACTAAGTTTAAAGTTTTCCCATATGGAAAATGAAAGCTTCCCTCTTTCTCTCCTTCCTCTTGAAAATCAATTTTAATTTTTCCAATATCTTTTTTCTTTTTCAATATTTCGAAATTAGTTGATATTTATTACAATTATAGTATAATTAGTACATACACCTACACCTATAATAAATGCTTATTATATTGATTCCATGTTTCAGAGAAAGAAAAAGATATTAGATAAATTCAAAATGGCTTTTGAAGGAGAATGAATTGTACTTTCTAATAGCGTAAATCGATTCAAACTCGGCGCAAAGACTTTCATATATAAAATTTGTATGTATATGGTAAAGTATTGACCGACTATGTCAATGATTTTTAATAAATTGTAGAATAAAACAAGTGAAAACTAACAATTGACTGAGTTGAAATGCCAGGAATAGACAGTGTTGATTACGCATTCGTTTGTTTTTTTACAGCATGTAAGCAAAGAAAGATGAACAAACAAACACATACATAATATACGTAGCGTATAAATTTAAAATATAAACAATAGGTACTTATATATTCATACTATAAAATGTTTCTAAGCTAATTTGTGCCCTAACGAGTAAATGATGCTTACGAAAAAATGTTTCAAACAAAAGTTCTTTATTTTATTATAAGGAACTTTTGTTTTTCATTTTAACTTTTGTTGTATCTTTAACGATTTACAAGATGGGTCGACCCATACGGACCCAAGATCTTCACCTATATTGCTCATTTACGAAAGCTACCTCACTTTTTGCATCCTGAGCACGATATAAAATATATTTTACCTTGATATCTCCTTTTGGCTTTGAGTTATCGTGTTAACGGACGCACGGACAGACGGACGGGCAACCGGAAATGGACTATTCAGGTGATTTTATGAGCACTTACACCAAAATTTTATTCGTAGCATCAATATTTTTAAGCGTTAGAAACTTGGGACTAAATTTAGTATACCTTGGTATATTTCATATATTCATGGTATAAATATAGTACTTGAGCAACCTAGATTTTCCGAAGTAGTATTTAACTCGACTAATTTAAGTTTTATTAGAGTTATAAGTGTTTTTCGAACGTTTCCTATCCATTTTAAAGTGCTATCGTGAAAACTAATTACATATTACCATTTAACTGTAATGATAACAATGCTCTCTGTTGTTGAGTAGTGATGAATTACTTACCAGTGTGGGAGTCTTCTAGAAAAATAAGGGACAGAATTTCCTTTTAAGGTAATAATCCAAATGGTTAAAACTCTCATAATTCCATTGCTCATGTTTGCTTGCCAACTCTGCAATCTCTCTCGTACATAAAAATTGTATTCACTACTTGCAATTGAATGACTGCGCTAGAGAGTTAGTGGCTGATGGCATATTTAACATCGGGAGCAATGTAGGATATATCCAAGGGAAAAAACGCGAGAAAGTCCGTGTGGAAAATTTCTGTAGATAGATATGCTGAAAAGTGTTGTAAACAAACTGTCTCTACAAACTTTTAACATGATCGGAAAATTTGGGAATAGATCCTCATACTTAGAAATATTAGATGACAGGAGTTTGAGAAGAGTATTAACCAACTTTAGCCTCGGGAGAATTGTTTGGAAAAACAATGAGAAGAGAGATAGAGAACGTGTGTGTTTTGTGTAATGAGTGCGAGTCAGGTCATCAACTTCTCTTAAATTGTGCGGGAATTGACTTAATAATGAAAGATGATATTATACGTGAATTGAGTGATACAGTTGACAATATTTTAAATGTGAGGGATAGGTTTATTTGTGTGAAATTTGTAGATTTATAAGCGGGATATTGGAAAGAAGAAAAAATTTTCTGGTGTAAACCCTTCACTTTACTTCTTTGTGATTTTTTTTTACTCTTTATTCATTTGCTGTCTTCTGTGAATTATTATTTTATTTTTCCTTATTTGATAATATTAGGTACGATATTCAATTATTAGTCAGGGTTTGTTATTTAATTTTGGACTTTGTTTGATTCAAATTTTTATTAATTTATATCAATAAAGCTTATTATTATTAATATTATTATTATTTAAATTTGATATTAACGAATTCATGATCCAAGGAGGGAGAGAGGATGTACCTTTGGTGAGTTAGCGTCGCTATCACACCATCTTGGGCAGCGATGATAAAGCCTTCTGTTTCGGACTTGAGTCCAGCTGATCGGAGGAAAGAGAACGTAAGATCAACGGAAAGACTACAGGTGTCTAGATGACGGTAGTACATTCCCTGATGGTCACGATTCCAATGATCTTCGAAGAGGGAGCGTATTTCAGCTCGTTTCACAGCTGAACTAAGTCGAGATTTGGAGAGAAGGACCACGTTATCATCAAGATCACGATTAGACGGATCAAAAGCAAGGCCCAATTTAGACGCTGCATGTTGTGCTGCAGAGAACAAGAATGCTCCTTTACCCTGTAACTCATGATCGCGCACGAGTTCCATAAGAGGGTCAGAACTATTTATGACCTGACAAGCTATTCCTAAAACTACCCTATCATGTAGACATTCAACGGATAGGAGACCTCTACCTCCTTGCTGGCATGGGAGGTAATTACGCGGTACAGAAGCACGTGGGTGCAAACTACGATTGACGTTCATGAGTTTGCGAGTGCCTCTATCAAGTTCCTTAAGCTCCTCTATTGTCCATTTGATGGAACCAAAAGAATAGAGAAGGATGGGTATTGCAAGCATATTAGTAGAACGGATCTTATGGATCCCAGACAATTCTGATTGCCAGCTTTGTCGAAGATGGTGCCTATACTTGCCGCGAAGAGCTTCCTTGACAGTAGACACACTTTGAATGTGGTTTTCACCGACACCCAAATATGTGTAGAGCTCTTCTTCATCGAGATGTTTCACGATGCTTCCATCTGTGAGCTGCACGTCTGCATCGTAATCAGGGACACGACCCCGCTTACAATGAATGACGGCACATTTATCGAGACCAAATTCCATGCCAATAGCCTTCGTGTACTGATGGACAGCTTTGAGAGCTTGAGATAGGCTCCTCTCAGAAGAAGCATAAAGTTTCAGGTCATCCATATAGAATAGATGAGTTACCTGATGCTTCCTATCTGTCGGGGGGCCACAACGGTAACCAGTTTCTTCTCGCAAGCGCAAGCATAAGGGAGATGCAAAATAGAACGGGCTAAGGCAGTCGCCTTGATAGACACCACGCTTATACGTTACCAGATCTGTTGAGACAGTAGGTTTACCACATCTAATGGTAAACTTGGTCTTCCACAAAGGTAACAGCTCTTCGATGCATCTGATGATATCGGGGTGAATTTTCAAGCATTTGAGCATCACCAATATGAGTTGGTAAGAGGTTGTGTCAAATGCTTTCCTATAATCCACCCAGGCCATACTCAGGTCGCGTTGATACTGACGAGCGTCTTGACAGATACATTTGTCAACAAGAAGATTATCTTTGCAACCTGATATACCTCGTTTGGAGCCGCGTTGCTCGTATATCATCTGCCAAACCGGTTCTATGGTTGTGAGTATGCGTTCATTAAGAATGGAGGTGAACGCTTTGTACACGGTATTGAGACATGTAATCGGGCGATAATTGCTGGGAACTGAAAGGTCTCCTTTCTTGGGAATCAAAACTGTTCGTCCTTCCGCGAACCACGTTGGAAAGGTCCCGTACCCAAGGATATATGAAGTAAAGTGCCTAGCAAGATGTGCGTGTGTGGAAGGTAAACTTCATGCCAGGCGACGAATGATTCTTCTTGCCTTTGAAAGCAAGGGATACTTCATCAGCGGTAACAGATGTTAGGACTGCTTGTTCTGCTAGGCGCGCGTTGCAGAACCTTTCGAACAGTTTTATTGGTCTTATATTTTTATCTACACTAGTCGACTTTTCATATAAATCACGCCAGTAGCCATCGATTTGCTCTATCGAAGGTGGATTCTCGACGAGAGAAGGGGGTTTTGCAAATAAACGGGAAGGATTCGATACAAAGATCTTGTTCTCTCGAATACACTTCTCGCGTTTAACTAGCTTTTTCCGTGCAAGAGCTAGTGTACGTATCTTTTCAATGTTTCGCTGCTTGATAGTGAGCAGGATACCCTTGTTTAGTGTGTGGTGTTGGTGCTTGAGTTCACGCGCGAAGGCTCGCACCTTTGGGGTGAAGGGTTTACCAGCTTTCTGGTACTCTAACACACACTCGATACGTGATACCGTCTGTCGAAGAGGGGTCAACTTGGAGTCAAGTTGCTCTATACGCTTGCGTGTTTTCTCCTCGGCTGTCTCAGTAGACTTGGGGGCAGGAGAAAGAGCACACATTGCAGCATAGACTGAGCTATCGATTTCGAGTAGGCTACTTGTGTGATTTAGATGATCGTCGACGATCTGGTTGATTAAAGCAAGGTCTTGTGCTTTGGCAAACGTTTTGCGGTACTTGGGACGTTTGCGTTTGGAAAGGTCATTATCGGTTTTGAACAGGATATTTTGAAACCGTTCTTTAAGCTCTTCCAAACGAATGTTTGGTGGCTCAGCAGGAAGGATCGGAGTTTCCTCTACGTTCGCTTCCGTGGTCGAAGTGAGTGGCGTGGCTGTTTCCGCCGTTAACACAGGTAGTGCTGGGATATCTTCGGGTATCAGAGTCTCAGGTGGTGGTAGGGTATTTTGACATACCCGATCCTGTGTCTCAGTATCAGATCTCTCACTTTCTAATACTGGCTCATCCTGAGATATTCCATCCTGCGTCTCAGCGACTAATGTCTCACGTGTAGAATGAACTACACCAATAGCAGCCGGCTCTATCTCATCACCTCGATTCACTTCCGCTTGCGTAGTCCTGCATCGTTTCTCTTGCCCTGTTCGGGGTTTGTCAAATCCGTTTTTTTTGAGACGGGATACTTGATCGCGTAGATGTTGCGATTTCATATGGGAAAGTTCGGGATGCTTTTCGCACCAGAGAGTGTGCATCCTGCTCATATAGCCACGTCTCGATGGTTCACTTGCTTCGTAGCAAGTGAGCAGGTCAGCCTTAAGTGCCTTCGTCCATTGAAAGCGCTGAAGACGACGAAGAAAACGCTGTTTTGTGTGCTCGCTCGACTTTCTTGAGAAGTGCCTTGAGATGGCTCTTCGTCGTCAGCGGCACGTCTAGTCTCCGGGACTAGCCTGGGGTCCAAAGCCAAATTTGATTGCTCCCCCTCATATCCGTGAAAGCTACTCCCTATATGTAAGGTAGAAGCGTCACCTGCAGGGGGGCGGGGTTCTGTAGGACTGGGTCGACTACTACCCGCCTGAGGACCAAAAAATCTGCTTCTCAAATTTGACATGTTTTGGATTTGACTCATTTAGCTCCGCTGAGTCAGCACGGACCCACTTCGTTAGCCCATCACTTTAAGCGGAATTGATGGTTACCGGGTATGGCACGTGTCCTAGTGTTAGGCTCGGACGTGAGGTTAGGGATTTCCTGCCCTTTATTATTATTATTATTATTATTACTTCATAGTGATAAATTAATTAACAATATTTACCAATGATGAATTACTCAAGACTTACGAGTGTAACTAACGGATATATTATCGTGAATTTCCTTTTTTTATTCACTAAAAGTATGGTAAAGTATTTTGCATCTTGATTTAAAGGGATGAATTTGCTTTTTTGCAATAACTGCTACACTATTGTTTCTACCGGAAAAAAAGCCGAGAGAATTTTTTTATAGAATAAAATTATCTACAAAAAAGATCATATGCATTTTTGCGTAAGTTCCGTATTAAACAATATGATGAAAAGTTAGTGCAAAATTTTTGCCAAATAATTTTTCTTTTTGCGATTTAAGCATGTTCGGCGAAATGAATGGAAAAAATATCTCAATGGAAGTTATAGTCAGCATAACGGGCAATAACATTTGCCTAAACAATTGCTTACTATAGCTCGTTGTTCCCGTACCAGAAGTCGCTAAAGCCTATGTGCCTTTATAAAAACATTAATAACGCTATTTGAGAGTAAAATACCCATATGTGTGTTGCTGTGATGGAATTGCAATGTGAGCATCGTAAAATTTCAAAATTGGTTGTTTCAAATTAAGTACTAACTCTCCAGTAGATTGTTTAATATGTGACTTACTCAAAAAATGCATAGGACCTTTTTTGTACAGAATTTTGTTTTCTAAAAAAATTGCATCGGCATCATTAATATCAAAACTTAACTCAAATTTGATGAGCTAGAAGAACGAAATTTTAAAATTTTTGCATTTTCGCAAGCTGCGAATGTATCGTGGAGGCCTTCTTGTATATAACTAACATGATCACGTCAAAGGAATTACAATAATTCTAATACTTTGTTTATAATAATTTTTTTAAGTTAACAAAATATGCATAAAAAATGAAAAATCATGCATGTTTAGATACACCATAATTTTCTCAAATTTTTAAATTAATATTTAATACTTTAAAAAAATTATTTAGTGTTAGACATTCGTTATTGACACAATTACAACAATCTAAAAATGACGCAATAAGACCTATTTTCAGCGTTAAATTCAAGTTATAAATAATCGGTATAGACTTTCGGGAGTGGGAATTTTGTTTGGAAATTCTTCCTCTTAAAGAATTTTTAATTTTTTTTTTTAAATTTCATAAATATTTATATATGAAATATTGGCGAAAAAGGAAAAACCTTTTTTTTTCATCTTTAATTGTTTATAACTTTTGAAATTTTTTATGTGCTGAAAAACGCTTCCGATACATTTTTCTAGACCTTTTTCTAATTCCAAATAAAACGAGACATCACACGTAATTTTATGACCAGATATTCGAGATAATTATAAATAATTAATTAAAAAATGATTATTATTTTTTGTCAAAAAAATTCGCATCGCTTTTTGCGAGTAAGAATGTGAATGCGAGTGTTAAAAAATACGCGAATGCGAAAATTCGTCCATTCACTAATACTTACTAATACATATAATAATAGACTAGGGTCGATAATTTTTGAAACCAAACAAAATTATAGTAGGATGAAACCCATTGGAAAAAGAAGAAAATATAACAAAAATGAAAGGAAAAATAAATTACGGGCGATCTGAGGTCGGAAAATGGAAGGGGGTGAGTTTTTAAGGGTACAAAACAGTTTATCTTCATTTTCGACAAAACTTCTAGTCCTATAGAAAAAAGGTAAATTGCAAAGTTGTAGGTAATGAAAAGATGTACAACTTTTGTTCAAACACTTTTTTCACATAACCTCAAAATTTATGTGAAAAATTGAAATAACCAAGTTTTTGGTTTTCTTTTTTTTATCTTTTACAAAAAAAATTTTTTTTCCCACGAAATTTGGTAAAAACTTCTTTTTATGTTTCAAACATACTGTAATTTTGTTTATTTAAAATATTTATTTGTTCACCTAAGTATCGAAAAAGTACCCTAATTTTCAATCGAAAATTCTGGCATCAAAATATTTCTTTTTTTTTAAAATTCGGTGGGCTTTTTGTTCGCTGAAATGTCTACTTTCTAATGTGCTCAGAAAATACAAAGAAACGAATTGTGGATGAAGCACCAATGCAGACTAGAAATAATATTGGAGACGAAGGCGGCGATGGTCTTCAAAATTTAGAAGATCTACTAGAATGTTTAAACAGTGTCTTCGTCTCCAATATTATTTCTAGTCTGCATTAGTTCTTCATCCACAATTCGTTTCTTTGTATTTTCTGAGAACATTTACCGCAGTAATGTATATATTTTTTTACCTACACCATTAGAAGAAAGTAGAGATTTCAGCGAACAAAAAGCCTACCGACTTTTTTAAAAAAGGAAATATTTGGACGCCAGAATTTTCGATTGAAAATAAGGGTACTTTTTCGATATTTAGGTGAACAAATAAATATTTTAAATAATCAAAATTACAGTATGTTTGATACATAGAAAGAAAAGTTTTTACCAAATTTCGTGGAAAAAAAAAATTTTTTGTAAAAGATAAAAATATAAAACCAAAAACTTGGTTATTTCAATTTTTCACATAAATTTTGAGGTTATGTAAAAAAAGTGTTTGAACAAAAGTTGTACATCTTTTCATTACCTACAACTTTGCAATTTACCTTTTTTCTATAGGACTAGTAGTTTTGCCGAAAATGAAGATAAACTGTTTTGTACCCTTAAAAACTCACCCCTTCCACTTCCCGACCTCAGATCGGGATACACTTATTTGACTCATTTAAAATATAGATAATTTTTTCGTTAAAATTATTTATTATTTGTCTAACCTGTTTTTTCCAAAGCGGTACAATTTCAGTCCTTGAAGATATTTTTCGTCAGAAGCCAACATGATCAGCTTGAAAATGAGGGGTCAATCATGGAAGGTATGGGTAGAAAAAACATGCTGGATATATAAGGATTAACTAAGTTAATAACATTAGAATTTGTGAGCGGTTCATTTGAAAGTAAAAATCTGCATTCGCATTCGCGAATATTGGAAATAAATATTTGCGAATGTACAAAATTCAACATGCGTCCCATCACTAATACAGACAGTTCTTTTCAGATCATACAGTCCGCTACACAAGCGCCATTATAACCCCTTTATTTAATGGTATTTTGTGGACACTTTTTCAGGTAAACAGCCATAAGAAATTGTGCTCCTTTGCCTCTATACTCCATAGATTGTACACTGGAAGGCTATATTTAAACAAATCTATGGGTATAAAATTAACAGTGTAAAATAGTGATAAAAGTGATAACTTTTTTAGAGAATAATTAATTAACATTAATAATTAATGTTTGAACACATAATTTATTCATTTATATGAGTCTTTTGCGTTATATCACGATATAAAAATTATATTGTTATACACAAATAGTAGTACTCAGGCCCGTGCGCAGGAATTATCCAAGTGAGGGGTTCAAACTTTTGTTCGCCATGTTGTCATAAAGTCAATAAAAACAAGAAATCCTTTTTTCGAGTAAGGGGACATTTAATTAGGTTAAAATCTGAGATTCAGTCACTGTTTTTCAATGAGTTAATTCTGCGAGGCACATAAACATTTTTTTCAAAACTTCTGTATGCATCGACCTCTACACCTCTACACCGTATATTGAGCGAGGTCTAAACCGTTTAGCCGATCTTTGGATATTGTCGATCTAAGGTATTTTTTGAGACGACGCAAGGTTGAAAAACTGCCAGAACGCGAAGCATTTAGTAGACATTCGGATGTCAGGGCAATCATCATGTAAAATTGAATATTCTAGTTCAATATGTCGAGCAAGCAACTGAATCAGTCTGTATATTCGAGCGTTGAGTCTGTTATGACGCGAACTTTGTTTCTTCTTCTTTCAATCAAAATATGCTTCGATAACCTTACCAAGATCCGATTTAATTCGTCAGTGAAAATACGTCTCGTAAATGGGTGCATTTACAGGACTATATTGTTCTTTCAAATTTAATGTGAAATCATTCTCAATGGTAGGGGTTTTGATCCCCAAAACCCTTGCGCACGGGCCTACATTGTAAAACTTCCTACATTGTAAAACTTCTAGATAGAAAATTATTGTGTTCACTTCAAAAAAACAAAATATAATATTTTATAAATGCGGAATAAACATTCACAAAGACTTTTTTGTCGCCAAATTGTTACTGATGGTGGGTTTCCATATACAAATCGATTATTAATTAGATTTGCAAAAAAATCCAGTTAAAAAAGAACATTTTTGAAGAGGGTAAAATACATTTGAAATTTTTCGATTAATAAATACTAGCAGCCAAACCCGACGTTGCTCGGGTTAAAATACATCGCATGTTTAATGGTATAAATAATATTTAAGGACCCATTTTTTAACGTAAATATTATAGATTTCTATCTTAGATATTCAGAGACTTATTCGACCATTAAACATACGGTGTATATGGAGTATCCCACCGAAAACATAAATGTGTAAAAAAGCGTAGATGTCACAGAATCCCAATAAACTCAATTACGTCAGCCCAAAAAAGTTATGAAATCTCGTAGAGAAAAAATTCTTCGAAAAAAATTAATAAAAATGACATACATTTATTGAGTAACTTATCCGTAAGGAAGCATATTTTACTTGGCAAGTTTTGCAAGTAGGTGCTTGACTTTTAACTGAAGAATACTTTGATTGTTTAAATTTAAATTTTGATGTTTAATAAAAGTTGTGAAAAAATTATAACGTCATAACATGAGAGGGGAGGAGGGAGGTAGTAGGGGGTTAACGATTTTCTTTTCTTCTCCTATAGAGGTGTGTGTAGGTATGAAGTCACCGAAAAGATGCTTATGTATTACTTCAATGCTTCCTTACGGATAAGTTACTCAATAAATTTATGTCATTTTTATTAATTTTTTTCAAAGAATTTTTCTCTCATTTACGAACTCGACCTCACTTTTTACGTCCTGAGTACGCTATAAAATTTCATCTTGATATCTCTTTTCGTTTTTGAGTTATCGTGTTGGCAGACAGACGTGCAGACGGACAGACAGATATTTTGTAACTGCAAATATTTAGGCCTTATTCATGGGTAATAAGCATAGCTTGATTTAATATAATAGTTCTGCACATGGATGGATCCTGAATATTACAACGGCTCATACAGGGGCCTTATATTTTGTAAGTGCGCATATTTGGGTCTTATATATTGGTAATGCGCACACTTTGATCCCATATAATTGTTCTGCACGTGGGATAATCCGGAATATAACAACTGCGCATACATGGACCTTAAATTTTGTAAGTGTGCATATTTGGGTCTTATATATTGGAAGCACAGATTAATCACAAATTATAGTTCTGCGCATGCATTTATCTTGAATCTTACAACTGCGCATACGCTGAATTTATATTTTGTTACTGCGCATATGTAGGCCTTATATATTGATAGTGCGCACATGTGGATTACATATAATAGTACTGCGCATGGGTTGATCCTGAATATTACAACTGCGCATACAGGGACTTAATATTTTGTAAGTGCGCATATTTGGGTATTATATACCGGAAGTGCGCACAGATTAATCAATAATTATAGTTGTGCGCATACATTTATCCTGAATCTTGCAACTGCGCATACGCTGAATTTATATTTTATTACTGCGAAAATGTAGGCCCTAAATATTGCTAGTGCGCACATGAGGATTACATGTAATAGTACTGCACATGGGTTGACCATGAACTCAAGCAAGTCTCTGTCGAATGTCCAAAATCTCATCTTTCTATAATTTAGAAATCCCTTAGAATTGGTATAGCTGAATCATTCCTTTTATAGATAAATCAATTATAGTGGAAGTGATGGAAAAATAATAACGCCACTAATCTTACCATGTTTTGTTATCAAATCTAAACGTGTATGTTAAATTTCAACTCAATCGGTTGAAGATTTCTGCTTTAAAATTGAGTTATAAGATTCCCCCCATTTAACAAAACATGGCGGAAGCGATGGGAAAATTCGGTCAAGTCAACCATAAAAATTCAATGTCATTCAAAGTCAGCGTACTTACAAAATTCAACGCAATCGGTTGAGGGTGTCGGCTTTAAAATTGGGTTGCAAGATTATTTATTGTTGAACATAACAATAAAATTGTTTCTAAGAAAATAAAATTCGTTACCATAGTAACGGTTAGTTGTGAATGTTAAAAGAGATATGATCAAAATGGTTTAAAATTTCTTGTGCGATTATATTTATAGTTTTTTTAACTTTAAGGACAAAAATATTTTGCTTTTGCATTAACGAAAAAAACAGGACTGGTTATTTACTTTCTCGAGGGAAAATAATTGTTTTTTCGAAAAAATGTTACAAACAAAAGTTGTTTATTTTTATGTAAGGAACATTTTTTACATTTAAATTTTTGTTCTCTTATCGTTTTTTCGAAAATTGCAATTTAATATTCCACTCTATTTGCTCTTCACGGGAAAACAATTACCTTTACAAAAAAAATTACATACAGAATTGTTTAACTTTATGCAAGGAACATTTTTTACATTCTTTTGTCATACTTTTGTTCTATCTCTTACGGTTTTTGGTATAAAGGCAAATTAAAATTTTCCTAATTAATGTGACAAAACAATTTTAATCTGTTTTCTACATGGTACTTTGAATGTGATAGGGTATTCTTGGCTCGAAATATTAAATTTAATTTTTATAACATTTTCAGTTGGAAATATTGAAATACACAATTATTTTTAATTATTCATTTAATATTTATTCAAATTTAATAAAAATTAAATAAATAACAAATTTTTAAGCGTATTTTAGTTTTCCCATACAAAGTGTATAGGAAAAAAACTAGCCATCTGATTGGTTCATATTTTAACATTGATTTTTAAGTGGGGTAAAAATGCACCTTTAATTAGCGAAATTTCACATTTCCCGTTAAAAATTTTGATATTTGGTATTTTTTCTGGGGTATGATTTTTCTCTAATTTATTTTAAACGAAATGTAAAACGAAAAAATGTAAACGAAAACCGCATCTTTATAGCATTTCTCAGTTTTGCTGTAAATTTATTTGACTGAGTAACAAAATTTCGGTGCGTGGCCTTTTTTTGACGTGTTATTGCTCGGAAACGATGACAGACGTGAACGTGAAATTTTATATACGGCGTCCCAGAGTATATATCTACTTAAATTGAAAAGCGAAAGATTAGGGCTCAAGTGGTTTCTGAGATATAAGGGTGTGAAAAAGGCCTATTTTACGTCCTGTATATATAGTCACAGCAAAAGCATACACATTTCACATACATCATCATACATTACACTTTCAATTTTCGATTTTCCATTTAACTAATCTACGCTTACGCACTGCTGTGCTATATGATATCAAAATAATTAACTAATTAAAGAATGAAAATAATTATTAGTTAAAATAGAAAACCCTTTAGTTTGGGATGTGCTCTTTTTTCTTTGGTTTGGTTATCTCTACTTCTTTTCATACCTTTACGATACGAATATTAGAAAGCCGTTTTTCTCTTTGTTCTTCTGTTTCATTTGGCCGGGCTACTTTTCTTCTTTTTGAATTCACGTTAGGTTTCGTAAATACTTTTTTTACTAAATGGAATAAAGTTATACAAAATTAATCTCTCGATTGCGAACACGATCAGACTGACGGAAAGTCCCTGGATTTTGGTTTGTATATCGACGAATATAGAAATTTCTAGTGCCAGAATACTCTAGAATATTCAAATAGTTCGTTCTTTTTCGCTTGTCAAAATCACTTGAATTTGTTTCATTACTGTTCACTCTTAATATCAAATAATCTTCTCTCGACTGTAAACACGATCCGACTGACGGAAAGTCACTGAATTTTGGTTTATATATCGTCGAATATCGAAATTTCTAGTACCAGAACACTCTTTAGTTGTATATCACTTTAAAAGTTAGAAACATTTTCAAAAATTTAATTTGATCCACATGCTTTCCATTTATTCTCGATTTGGTTTCCGAACTCTGTGGTTTCACAAGAAAGACTGGCCAAGTCTCCGAGAGAGCCTCCTCTTATACTCTGAGGTTGTTCCAGAGGCTTCTGGTTAAAAGAATGTAAATGTAAACAAGACTGTTTACGAAAAAATATTTCAAACAAAATAATTGTTTATTTTTTTATAAGGAACATTTTTTACATTTAAACTTTTACAAGATGGGTACTACGGAAATAAGACTGAAGTGATCTATGTGGCTGATTTAGGAACTTGACCTCATATTTTACGTCCTAAACACTATATAAAAATTTCGATGAGTCAATATATCGTGTTTATAGACGAACAACCGAAAATGAATTCTTAAGATGATTTTATGAACACTGTAGGGGCAAAGCCCGAACTTAAATGAGATTGACTGACTTAATGGTCTGTATGAAAAATGAAATTAGTACTTACGTGTTTTTGATGGTCAAATGATTTTGATGGGAAATAAGTTGGAAAAGGGACAATTTTAGGGTCAATCAAACCTCATGCCTCGTGCAGCGTTAAACACGGCACCACGTTGCTAACTTCGACCATACAAAAAAAAACCATCCACTCAAAATTTGCCAATTACATCCAAAAGGCACATTACATTAATATTGTTACACTGTTATTTTAAAATTTGAATTTAATGTTGAAATACTACAAATAACACCCGATTAGCACGTGGTAGCACTCAAGAATATCATTACCGAAAACCGTTAAATTTGAAATGTGAATTACGCAAAGACGAAAAATATAGAACTATATGAAAAAAAACACTCTTAATTGATTTGAAATTAGTTTGGAGAGAATATAATTCTCCTCCAGATATTAGAGATTGAATACGATTTGAAATTCACTTTGAAATAAAATTTTGTGGATGGCGTTGAGAACGTGTGTCTCAAGTCCGAGTATAAACAGAACAGTAATTAATAATGACCGATGAGCTAGCAGCACGCATTGTTTACAGTTGTAAGTTGTAAACATATTTGAATTGTACGCGCTACCAACTATCAATCATTAAAATTGTCAAAGACAGAACTTTAGACAGCGTTCAACAAGTTCATGATTGAACGGCCTAAGCAAACACTTATACCAAAATTTTGTTCGTATCATCAATATTTTTAAGCGTTACAAACTAGGAACTAAACTTATTACACCTTGATAAATTTTATATATATAAGGTTTAAAAATTGTTTGAAAAATTGCACAAAATAAAAAATTGAGAAATTTTATACCAATTTCAGCTGTGTTCATTGAGTGGTTTTCAAACCACAAGTTATACTCACCTACCATTTCGTTGCGTTCCCCAGCTTACACTACGTATGTTTCAGTGAGCAAAATGTAATTTATTACCCTACCAAATTCCTTGACAAGAATCTTAAGAGAATTTGCGTGAAATAACGTTGCAATTATTGTGTGAAAAATTTACAATTACAATAGTATCAACGACATTGATTAATTTTAAGATTTTAGTAATCAAATTCATTCCACTTTTCATATTCTATTACCTACACTACTTGCTTTAAGTAGAGAATTTTAGGATTTACATGGAGCTTAGCTGAATTTGTCTAACTTCGATCGCGTTTTTCTCGACTCTCTAGCTACAACTTTTAGCACGAAACTTTATTTTTTCTATTCCCCCTAGACACGAATTTGAAATTTAACATTTTTTCGTTCATATCATTTCTTTCCTGTGAATTAGGACAAAACTTTAGTTTAAATTTCTCCAAAACTATAAAAGATAGAAAGATGAAACTTTGTAGCTAAATTTAAAAATGATTGATTCTAATTTAATTTTCCTATTGATTCCAATTTTATACCAAACTCACTCCATAATATTAATGAAATGAAACGAGTCAATTTTTGGGATATATTTTTTTGTTTAACTATTTTTTTCAAAATTTATATTCCAAAAAACGAAAAAAAAAAATTATAAAATATTAACTTTTGAAAGAAAAGAAGAGAAAACAAACAATATAATACATACTTTATAATGTGCGCCCTCAAGGGTAAACAGTGATGTTTACGAAAGAATGTTCGGAACAAAAGTTCTTTATTTTTTATAAGGAACATTTATATTTAAACTTTTGTTTTATCTCCAACGGTTCTTACTCCTACAGACCCAAGACCCAATTGACCTCTACGTTGCTCATTTACGAACTTGGCCTCACTTTTTACGTCCTGAGCATGCTGTAAAAATTTATATTTTTTCGTTTTTGAATCATCGTGTTGTCAGGTAAACATACAACCGGAAATGGACTAATTAGGTGATTTTATGAGCACCTATACCAAAATTTTGTTTGTAGCATCAATATTTTTAAGCGTTACAAACTTGGTACAAAACTTAGTATTCCTTGATTTTTTTATGATATACAGACCGTTTTACAAAGCATTTCTAACAGAGAATTTCATTTAAGAGTGGAAATGTTGTAATGGTTTTAATACAACAGTGTAATTGACAATATTAATCATTACGTATGTTAGACTGCATTGGAAATATTTGGTTGTGTGCTTTTAATGTTATTAATGTATTCCAACAATGGATTATTTCTCAATAATAGAAAAAGTGCAAATTATTAAATGATACTTTCGGGAATGTGCCAATTTATTTATTGTGGAATTTGAGGATAGGCAATCGCCAAGCATTCGAACAGTGACTCATATGATTAGCTGTTTTTCAAAATTTGGTTGTATATCTGGCTTTAAAGACTGCCATAAGCATAACGATGATAAAGCTCTTCAAAGATAACAAAGAGAGAGATATTGCAGTTTGTAGTTTACTATTTATTGACGAGTGAAAATCGACAAGAGAAGTTGGTGAAGAATTCAGTCTAAGGAATTCTACACTTTTGAAAGTGAAACAATTTCAATTGTTTTTATTATGAAAAAACAAAAATTTTTTAGGACCCTTATCGCAGGAGAAGGTTTGTGAAACTGTGATGAAATAGGCGAATCGAGAAAAGAATTTCATCAGAAATATTTTATTTACTGACAAATTATATGGAAAATATATCAATATGTCATGCGATAGTAGTTTTAGTCAAATCAGCATCTATATATAAGTTCCCGAACTCATTTTCCACAGAAACTGAATGTCTGGAATAGAATATTGGGTGACTTTATTATAGGATCATAAATCTTTAGATTCTCAAAAATATTTGTGTTTGTTACAAAATTGTATTTTTTAAACAATGCCATGATAGTAAGGCTGTTTCTGGAATAAACTTTCCAGGAACGTCTCGGAACTGGTTTTAAAACCTTTAAGTGGTCTAACAGATCGCCTAACGACTTTTTTGTGGTGTTTTCTCAAAATTTACAACAATTAAGGCAAAGAATTGTTGACATTTGTGCGAATATTTCTCCTCAAGTGCTTGAAAATATTCGGGCAGATTTTTGCAATCGACTCGGAGATTATCAGCAAACAATAGAGAAATTTTTGAACCGTTAGTTTAAGATTTTTTTTTGTCGAAACTATACTTTTTTCTTCTTTTTGTGGTTTTATTTTTCTTTTAATTTGTGTGGATTGTTGTTTTATGTTATATAGTGATTACAAAAATTGGTGACCCTTAGCACAGGATATATTTTATTTAATAACCAATAATAATTAATGCATTCTTATTCCTTAAACCAATAATGGCACTTTTAGAAAAAAAAAACATTATTTTTATTTTGCTTAGGAAAACGATAAAATATTTATGATTAGTTTAAAGTATTTATGATTACTTTTACATACGACTATCCAGTGGCCAAAAAACATATTGTAAGTGCATTGGAAATAACTATACCAACATAAATAAAACATGGTTATTTTAAATAAAATGACGACACTAGATATTTATTTTGAATTTAATATAATTTTGAGATCCAAATGTAACTAATAAGCCAATAACTTGACACTATTAAAAAATTAATTAGCTAGACCGATCGATTGCTTTAACAATTCTCTTGTGTAGCATTAACTACTTAAAACCAAAATGCAAAAATAAAAATAAAATCAAGCAAAACAACAAAAGATAAATGAACAATAGACGAACAACATACAGTTTATTCGCAAAAATAAATTAAAGTAAATCCAATACAAAATATTTTCTTTTACAAGAAAAATTCCAAGCGAACTTATTTGAGAGTCACTGCTTGTAATAAGATTATATGTTATAAATGGGGAGCACTTTATAATTTATGATAAGGCGGGCTATGATTTTTATTGCTCTTGACATTATCTTAAAATGCATAAAATGCACTAGTCTGCACAGTAAAATAGAAAGCAAGAAGGAATAAATGAATAATACTGCTAATAGAATAAATACTATCATTTATTTTCCACATTGAAATAATAAAGGATATTCAAAAAATAATTTTCAGTTGTTAAAAGTAATGCTAACTTAAGAAGACAACAATGAACATATTTAAGCCACTCTTATTACATGTACTACTTATTACATGTATTACATGTAGTACTGTACTACTGACTATTAACGGTTATATAACAATTACTGACTTCTAAACCGAAAACATTGAATATCTATTAGCAATGATTTCCAACTAAAAACAGATCAAATAGATGTGAATAGCTGTTATAAAAAAATGGAACTTGTTTTCATAAAATATGATTTACAATTATCATTCACTTTATTATTGATGTATATTAGTTATTGTAATTGTTTTCACGCGATTTCTGTTTCCCAAAATCTTCCAATATTGACAAATTATTCAATCGTTCTTGAGACAAATTCGTTCATAATTGTTTTTATTATTTTTATTTTTAGCTGCGAAAATGAATGCTCTCCACTTCAAGCAAAAAAATATCCTTGTAGCAATTTCTATATTCGAAAAAAATTTGTTCTTACTAATCGACTTTTATTATGTTATGTAAAGTTGAGATTCTCAATTCTGGTGATTCATTTTCAATATTTATACCATTTGTATGAAATATACCAAGGTATATTAAGTTTAGTCCCAAGTTTGTAACGCTTAAAAATATTGATGCTACAAACAAAATTTTGGTATAGGTGCTCATAAAATCACCTAATTAGTCCATTTCCGGTTGTCTGTCTGTCTGTCGTCTGTCTGCCTGTCCGTCTGTCATCAAGATTACTCAAAAACGAAAAGAGATATCAAGCTTTAAAAGCGTGCTGGGAACGTAAAAAGCGAGGTTAGAGATAGAACAAAAGTTTAAACGTAAAAATGTTCCTTATATAAAATTAAGAACTTTTGTTTGAAACATTTTTTCGTAAACATCACTGTTCACCCGTGAGAGCGCAAATTATGCGCAAATTGTATAGTATGTACATATTCAACAATGAACTCAGTCAATTGTTTGTTTTCGCATGTTTTTTAATATACTATCTCAAATGAAAACATTCTGATTGGAGCTCACTAATATTAGCATCTTCTTCTTGATATAATTATCCAATTTTTTTGCATTTATTTGTTATAGAATCAGAATCGACTGTTTTCAACTGAGAAAGGAAACGAAAATGTTCGTTAGCTTCCCGGCGTGATTCTGAACGATTTTTTAAGTGAAAATTTAATGTATCGATGATAGGAATAAACAATTAACTTGCCCACAAGGAATTTTTCTTTACCATTCAACTGTACAGCTTCTGATAATCCTGTCAAAAGAGGAATGCGTGTGCTACGAAATATTTTGGGGAATATCTTTATTGTCAACATCTGGATTTTTTCCTTAATAACCGATTCGCAATGATCGACATTACTGCGTGCGTTACTAACATAATCAATTAGAGATATGAATAGTTTTGTTGCGACCTTCATGGTCGTGATATTATACCACAAACTTATGCTTGTTTTATTTACAATTCTCAAAACGATCATTCCATATTTTCGTCAGGAAATTGGTCTCTAAGTTTTTCGTTTATTTAGCAAGGCTTCGAGCCTTGTCTCATATTTCTTCTTGTTGATCGGTATCTTTGGCAATTGATTTTAAAGTTTTAGCGTTTCTAGTTTCAGAAAGAGACTTCATACGTTTATTTGTACCTAAACATTCTGTCACAGTTTTCCATCGTTTGGTTGAACCTGAAAATAAATTGAATTATTTTTTAATGGACTGAAAGTATAGAATGGAAATAACAAATCTGTTTTATTCTAGTCTGAACTTCTGAATACTTATTTCCAGTCATATGGCGCATTATCGTAACGTCCTCGCCAATCCTTTATTGGAATATCAAGACTTTGCAAAAAGTATAAAATAGTAGCTTTTATATATATATGCCTTGTTGCTGTCATTTTCCTTTATTTGTAACATCTTTAACTGTACTATTGTTAGCACTTTCTGTCCTATTATTCAATTATTCATTCATAAGTTAATAATAATAAATCCTTTGCATGCTCAAATTTATTATAATTCCACTTTTAAATAAAAGAGAATGCCAAAACTGTGGGATTCGATATATTAGAATGTAGATATCGATATTTAGCAATCCAATTTGGTTTCTGATTTATAATTTGGAAATTTTAACGACGATTATTTGTAAAAATGTTTATTATTTGTAAAACTAAACTAAAAATGAGCTTCTCTTTTTTTTATGTAAACGAATATGTTGTGTCCTGGGCACGTGTCCCGTGTGCCCTTATGGCAAAGACGGAACTGCTATTCAAGACAGCCTATACTTGGTATTTCAACAGTTAACTCATTCAATCGTTTTTTTTTTCACTTGTTAATAGATAAATTTTGTAAATTTTTTTCGATACGATGAAATATTGACATTTATGACAAATTAAAAATTTTAATATACAACTTTTTTTCAGAAATTGTTGAGTACAAGTTAAATTTTATACTACATCGTTATGAGAAGCAGTAGTTCAGAATTACTCCTCGATGAACAAGGAGAACTTCGAAAACGTCAACTTCAAGTTTTAACACAACCAAAACGTACTATAAAATCCACCGAAAAATCATTACGTGAACAAGCTTGGTTTTATACAACTGCATTATTAGTATTATTTTCTGTATTGTCTGGCTCATCATTGCTGTTTCTCGTACCATTGTATGTAGATCCAGCATTATCAACATTAGTTGCCGATTTTGTACAAGAACCAGTTACATGTATTACGTCTCGGCGAGAAGATTTAACTGGTTTATTAAATTGTTCGTGGAATTCATGTCGTGAAGGTGAGTCAAGAATAATAGTAAAAATATTAGTGTAGGTCGTAACGAGGCACGAGCTCGAAAAACTTAGGAACAAATTTATTTAGTTAAGTTTTTTTAGGTTAGGTTAGGTTAGTGTGAATGTCTTGGGGTGAGACAACTTCAGACCATAGGGTCTGTTATGGTACCAAAAAAGAATGTTGGCCCATGCCCGACCACTGCTCGATGAACCATTTGGAGCTGTTTAAGAACACTTTAACATCAACGGACTTTAGGTTGGAGTGGCCGCAAAAAAGGCTGAATAAAAGGAATACATGTCGTCAAGGCAAGAGCTGTCAGTGGCAGAGAAGATGAGACATCATTTCCTCCTCCTCCAAACTGTGTCATCTCCTAGAATAGCCAGTGTCAGATGCAACGCAACGACTTTGCTTTTGTAGGTCTTCTGAAGATGTATAAGATCTTCAGCACGCCGGTGATTATACTCAAACCATATTTGTCTTGTAATATCACAAGTGCTGGGCTTGTGATACTACAAGGCTTTTTTAAGAAGTCAATAAAAATTGACTCCTTCAATGAAATTTCTGAAAACCCATGTTGCCGGGCTGCATAGTGGTCAGGTTATTCCCACTGCTTGGGGAGGGGGCAAGTTCACTTTTTTTTTCGATTAACCTAAAAAACTTAATCCAAAAGTTACCAAAAATTTTTTTTCCTGAATGGATCCGTTTGCAAAATATTGCATTCTAAAACGAATTGTGTCTGTTAATTCTAAGCAATTCAAATTTTGAACTTAAATGAAACTATGAAAAAAATCACCATGAAGATTGTCATAGATACTTCTCGAATATTCAATTTTGGTATTGCTATGAATAATTGAATATATTGTATACTTGTGCTATTAATATTGCTTATTATTGTACACATGTATGGATTGTATACTATTGTCGGGGAGCATGGTAGGTTAGGGCGAGGGGTCAGCTAAATCGATCAAAGCGCTGATATCTTATAAAATTTGCAATAAATCATTCTTTTTTTTTTAAATACCGTTAATTTTCAATTTTTTATATGTAAATGGTACAGTCAATGTCAAATTAAAGTTATTGAAAAAAAAAGAATTAATTAAACTTGTTGCATTAGAAATTGTGAAAATAAGTGACGTCATTGGGTAAATAATATTTTTTAAATTTAAATTTGTTAGAAAATAGTATTTTCAATGTAAATCATTTATACAATCCATAGACCTATACGATAGTCCATTCATACCATTTTATTTTAATAAACTAGTTTGTCGTTAATATGGTAGCTCCCCGAAATTAAACTCATGCACGGAGCGAATAAGGTATAAATCATAATTCTCCGTAAATGTATGCCTAACAATACCGAAGCTGCATATTCGATATTTCGACAAGTGTAGTACATTTATAATTATGTTCATCCTATTACCATGTTAACTTCAAGCGGTTAGTGTTGAAATAAGTAACAAAATATAATACATGTGATGCCATCTATTATTACTTATTGGTTCTATTATCAATAGTATGGTAATACATATGACGTAATTTTGTAAGATAGAATGTTCTTATATAAAAATGTATGTACCAACAGAATAAAATATAGTTCGTTACAAAACATAGTTGTGTTCACTTCTAAGAGGTTATGGGCCTCACGTGTTCAAGTACTGCGTTATATAAAAAGTAATCCACATGTTCATAATTAAAAGAAATCTTAAAATATTTCATACATCTTCCAGTAAAATATTTTTAAATAGTGTTAATTCATTTTAAATTTTCTAAATAAATCCATTTGTGTTAAAATTTTGGCTAAAATTTTGTTGGAAAATTTCAAAGTGAAAACATGTCGGGAAACGTGATAACAAGTATTACGAAACTCAAAGGAAGAGAAAATTATGAAGAATGGGCGTTTGCAGTTGAAAACTTTCTCGTTCTAGAAGGCATGGAAAAATGTTTGAGACAAAATGATGAGGCAACCGATGCCAAAGCACGTGCAAAAATTATTCTTACAATAGAACCAGGTTTATACGTGCATATTAAAAATGAAACAACGGCATCAGGACTATGGGCGAAGCTACGAAAAATGTTTGATGATAACGGTTTTACTAGAAGAATTGGATTATTGCGAAATCTGATTTCAATACGACGTGAAAATTGCGTGTCCATGGCACAATATGTGACCGCAATAGTGGAAACAAGCCAGCGATTGAATAATACTGGTTTCACAATAAATGAAGAGTGGGTTGGGTCGCTACTTTTAGCAGGATTACCCGAGAAATTCTCACCGATGATCATGGCCATTGAACATTCCGGTATAGATATAACGGCTGATTCAATCAAGTCGAAGCTTATAGATATGGATGATTCAAATGAAATCAACAGCGGAAGTACCCAGAGCGCATTTGCTGGTAAAAAATGGCAGCCCAAGAAATATGAAGGAAACCGAATGAATAGAAATGCAAACATAGCTAACGTCAGTACGCCAGAAACGTCAAAATCAAACATTAAATGCTATAGATGTAAAAAGGAAGGGCATTACAAAAATCAGTGTAAATTTACAGAAAAGAAAAATCAATCAAATGCATTTAGCGCTATTTTTCTAAGCAGTAAATTTAAAACTACAGATTGGTACATTGATTCAGGCGCCAGCATGCATATGACAGCAAGAAAACAATGGCTTAAAAATGTGTCAAATCAGCCACTTGTTGACGAGATTGTCATTGCTGACAAATCAATGATTTCTGTGAATTGTTGTGGTGATACACAAATAACAACAATAGTTAACAACACAGAATATGATATACCTGTCACAGAAGTGTTATACGTGCCAAACCTTGCTACAAACTTACTTTCAGTGAGTCAACTTATTAAGAAGAGAAATAAGGTAATTTTTAATGACAATCGTTGCCTGATTTATAACCAAAGAAACGAACTGATCGCAACAGCAGACTGTATGGATGGTGTTTACAAGTTAAATGTAAAACAAGTAGACTGTTTGTTTACACCAGTATCCGGACGTATATGGCATCGTAGATTTGCGCATTTAAATAGCACCGATCTTGAAAAAATGAGAGATGGTGCAGTAACAGGAATGTCATATACAGATAAATCCCAAGTAAACAAAACAAACTGTGTAGTATGTTGCGAAGGAAAACAATCAAGATTACCATTTACACATATTGGTAACAGAAGTAAAGAGTTTCTTCAGACTGTACATGCAGATATTTGTGGTCCCATGGAAACTGAATCAATTGGAAAATCTAAATATTTTCTATTATTTGTGGACGATAAAAGCAAAATGATCTTTGTTTATTTTTTAAAAACAAAAGATGAAGTACTAAATAATTTTAAAGCATTTAAAAATATGGCAGAGAATCAAACAGGTAAAAAAATAAAAATTTTTAGGACTGATAATGGGTCGGAATTTTGCAATAAGCAATTTGACAATTTTTTAAAAGAAGCAGGAATATTGCACCAAAAGACAAACCCATATACTCCTGAACAAAATGGAATGAGTGAACGGCTAAATCGTACAATCGTAGAAAAGGCCAAATGTCTATTGTTCGATGCATGTTTAACCAAACGTTTTTGGGCAGAGGCAGTGAATACTGCAGTGTATTTAAGAAACAGGTCAATAGCATCAGGTCTAGGCAATAGAACACCATTTGAAGTGTGGACAGGAAATAAGCCAGATGTTAGTCATTTACGCATATTCGGCAGTAAAATAATGGTCCACATACCGAAAGAGAAGAGACTTAAGTGGGATAAAAAAGCAACCCAATGTATCTTAGTCGGCTATTCAGATAATGTAAAAGGCTATAGAGTATACAATCCCAACAATAACTCTATAACAACTAGTAGAGATATCGTCGTGATTGAGGAGGGGAATGGTTCCACAGCTACAGAAATGCCTATAAACATAACCGAATCTCAGCAAGATTTTGTTATGAAAACAGAAATATCAGAAGCAGTGGGAAACCACGATGATGCATCAAAGGTGGAGGTAAAACCAGAATCTCAATCTTCTACTACAGTTACAGAGCAGCAAGAGCAACAGAATCTTCCAGAACAGCATGAGCAGCAAGTGAATCTTCCAGTACAACAAGAGCAACAAGTGAATCTTCCTATAGTGTCTAGAGTACGCCGTGTGCATAAAAAACCGAAACGATACTGTTTTACTAGTGCAAGTAGTGAAATTGAATGTGGTGATATAACTCTTGAAGATGCTATAAATGGACCAGAAAGTGCTCAGTGGATACAGGCTATGAACGATGAATTAAATTCATTTGAAGAAAATGAAGCCTGGGAAGTTGTGGACTCACCAGTGAATAATACAGTTGTGCCATGCAAATGGGTGTTCAAACGCAAGATAGATAGTGATAATAATATAACACATCGTGCGAGGTTAGTTGCAAAAGGCTTTCTTCAAAAGCCAGGTATTGACTTTGATGAAACTTTTTCACCTGTGTTAAGACATTCATCATTAAGATTATTTTTAGCTTTGGCGGCTCAGATGAATCTTGATGTAACTCATCTAGACGTGAAGACTGCTTTCTTAAATGGCTTTTTAAAAGAAAAAGTTTATATGAAAATGCCAATAGGTTTTGAATGTAATGATAATAATAAAGTACTTAAATTAAAAAAGGCCATCTATGGTTTAAAGCAATCTTCAAGAGCCTGGTACCAAAGAGTAGATAGTTTTTTAGAATCAGTAGGTTTTAAAAGGTCTCAAGTTGAACCATGTTTATATATTAAAATAAATAATTCAATTAAAATATTTATTGCTCTATATGTTGACGATTTCTTAATTTTCTCAAATAATGTATCAGAAACTGACAAAATTAAGAAAGATTTGTCGTCTATATTTAAAATAAAAGATTTAGGTAGTGTTAAACAATGTTTAGGCATGAGAATTCATGTAGATAAAGAAAATGGTAGTGTAACTTTGGATCAAGAACAATATATTGAAAAATTGTCACAAAAATTCAATATTCAGAATTGTAAAGTTACACATACACCTATTGAAGCTAAGTTGAATTTAAATAAAAGTGAACACTGTAACACTCAATTACCTTATCAACAGTTGATTGGTTGTTTGATGTATTTGGCAGTACTTACCAGGCCAGATATAGTTTTTGCGGTTAATTATTTAAGTCAATTTAACAATTGTTACAGTAATGAACATTGGGCTTATGCTAAAAGAATTTTAAAATATTTAAATTCAACTAAAAGTTTCTGCCTCAGATATACTGCTAATGGTAATTCTAAAATACAAGCCTATGTTGATGCCGATTGGGCTAGCAATGTATTAGATAGACGTTCATATACAGGTTTTTTCTTTACCTTATGTGGAGGAGCTGTATCATGGGAAACTAGGAAGCAGGTTACTGTCGCTTTATCAAGCACAGAGGCAGAATACATGAGTATAGCTGATAGTTGTAAAGAGGCCATATATTTAAGAAATTTACAATATGAAATAACTAAAGAATATTATGTAATAACTATTTTTAATGATAATCAGTCAGCACAGAAATTGGCAAATAATAGCTGTTTACATAAAAGATCAAAACACATTGATATTCGTTTTCATTTTTTTAGACAACATATAAATAATAATATTATTCGTTTGGAATATTTGCCAACGTCAGAAATGCCAGCTGATTTATTTACAAAAGGATTAAGTGCAGTCAAGCACTATAAATTTATTGAAATGTTAGGTTTAAGTAAATAGAACCAAAAAGTCAATGCAAAGTTTTTGCAGATAATTAATAATAGTTTTATTTTGTTAAGTGGGAATGTTGAAATAAGTAACAAAATATAATACATGTGATGCCATCTATTATTACTTATTGGTTCTATTATCAATAGTATGGTAATACATATGACGTAATTTTGTAAGATAGAATGTTCTTATATAAAAATGTATGTACCAACAGAATAAAATATAGTTCGTTACAAAACATAGTTGTGTTCACTTCTGGTTAAAATTAAAAGATAATTATTCAATTTTTTAACTTAAGAATGCAATATTTTGGAAGCTCAATTTAAGAAGAAATACTTCTGTCAACTTTGGATTTAAGTAACAGAGTTTACGTATACCAATTTTTAGGTCAATGGAGTATAAAGTGTATTTGTACTCTCCCAAAAAGGTGTAGGGATAACCTATCCACTTTGCTACTTAACTACATAAATTTTCTGAAACTTTAATGAGCGGTTTATAAAATTCACAAAAAAAATTTCGTCCTAAAATTTACTGAATGAATACATTGGCGGATCCACCCATATGGGCATGATGGGTATGCCCATCACCTAAATAGACTTATGATTTGATAAAATTTAAAAAAAAAATGAATATCTTTAGTTTTCTATTGTTTCTAATTTTATAATAAACCCCCCATATGATAATTTTTGAGGGAAACATTTTTTATTTGTTTAAAAATTCGTTTCAAAGCATGTAGATTCCAAAAATCGGAAAAAAATCCTAGCGAAATCGGTAGAAGAGTATCTTCGGAAATCAATGTGGGTGCCACGTACTTGAATATCAATATCCAGGCAGTGAAAAAAGTGGTTCAGATGTACCGGAGATTCATTAATGATAGTGAATGAACTATCATAAATGAATAACGACTGTGGATGGGAAAATGGAAAACCGAATGTGAACAAAATTTCGCCATGCCAGAATCGGTAGCTCATCTCATGGAAGCATGCGACCAAGATTTGTAGCGTAACTCTTCTAGCCAGCCTAGCTACCGCAGAGATCGCTTTCTACACTTTACGGGGTAAAATCTTGATTGTGTACCTCAATGGGACAAAAATTATTCGGGATTCCTTTCCCAAACATCTGGAAATCGCTTTCGCGGAAATAAACGAACGCTTGAATTTATTTTTTAAGTAAAGAACCTAAATAAAATTATTTAATGTACAATATATACTGATGTTTATTTTATTTGAAGTTGAAAAAATTTAATTAAAATTGGTTTAGTAGTTTAGAGTCTAAATGTAACGTTGTGATGTGTAAACAAACGCACATTTACTTTTGTAATTGTTGTGAGCGAATAAACTATCGTTTTTGCGAGTTTATTAATTTACAAATACACTGTCAAAATCTTGGTCAGGGCATCATATATTTTGTAAACATCTCCTTTGTAGGAATGCACTATATTGATCATGAGCGTATTCATACTCCGATTCGCATTTGACGGATTTTCAGGTACTGTGCCGTACTCATCACCTTTTTTGAGGACTAGATCCGCACTTGAATGAATTTGCTGTATATGAAGATATTCTATGTCGATACCAGTCATAATATTTCAAGAAATAATTTTTTTAATTATAAAAACTATCTTTTTCTGTTTCAGGTTGCACAAGTGATGTGTATCGTTGCACTCATATATATGTTACATACGATCCAGATGTGTTATATTCAGAAATCCAAAATGAAAATCTTAGTTGGAAGCTAGATTCATTACATATGAATACAACATTATCAATAGCACATTCAACGGTTCCATCTGTTATTGAAGAAGCTGTACTATTGGTGAATATAAAAGGATGTGGTTATCCGCCAATGATTCATTGCACCAATTTTACAAGTACATACGGTGTAGAAGGTGTTGAATTTCCATGCTATTATTCAAGAGAGAATAGGACTGTTGTGTTACCCCATTACAACCAAGAGGAACATATCTCCATTATACTACATTATTTTGCAGTTCCATTTGTTATCACGTTAACAACATCGGTTGCATTGTGTGTAATGCATTGTGATTGTACATGTCGTGGAAGTCCAGTTCAATTATCGAAACGACAGAATCGAAGGCCAAGAAATATTAATGATCTTAAGTACGCGCCTTTATACATACTGAGGCAGCCATTTAAGGCGCAGGAAAGTAGTAAAGTCAATAAAAACAAGAAACTCTTTTTTCGAGTAAAATGGATTTTATTAGGTCAAAATGTGATATTCAGTCACAATTTTCAACTCGGCAAATGAATTCTGCAAGGCACAGAGCAATTTTTGTCCAAAACACTGTGCGCATCAATCTCTACACCGCGATGTATTTTACGCGAGACTAAACCGTTTAGCCGATCTTCAGATCTTGTCGATCTAAGGTATGCTTTGAGACGACGAAAAGATGAAACGGCAAAATTGTCAGAATGGAAAGCATTTAGAATAAATTTGGAAACGCATTTATTGCAAATACCGCCTTTGAGTGATTTTTTGACATACCACCCAGCAATGCGTTTTCGCCAAAACTGAATTTTGTCTTAAATCTTTGTTCTTCTTTAATTGAAAATATTGCGGTGATTCAAAAATATATAATCGTCCACTGAATCTGTCTACAGAACATTGAGTCTGTTATGACGCGAACCATAGCTTTCGCAATTCTATGTAGTTTTTATCACAGATATCACTCATGATTTTACAAATTTTCTGAACTCTACTCTAGCGTTTCCTCTTCTTTCAAACAAAATTTTTTTCCCAGCATCAACAGTTCAACAGCCTCGCTAAAATCCAGATTTTCTGTTTGAAGTATTTAACTCAAAGATAAAGTTAAGGAATGTACCGAGCTCAAAATATGCATAGATATCTGACTAGTCAGTAGAAATGCACTTCATGAATGGGTGTATTTACAGGATTATAATGTTAATGGAAATTTATGTGGAGATTTTCTCCATGGGAGGGATTTTAATCATTGGTTCTGTGAACAACTTTTGTCTGGTTGGATGGATCCAAAGTTTTAGATCTAAACATTTTTTACCTAACTCTAGTTTTAAATAACATGAGTATCATTGTCGGCGACCTATATCGGATTGTCTAAAATTTTCAAATGAAAGAACATAATTTGCAACCTCGTGCTGCAACTCAATTACCTTTCATGCAAATCCACTTTTATTTCTTATCACGAAAAGTGCCATTGAAACAATTATGTTGGCCAATTACATTGAAAAATTCGATCATGGCAGTGGCATCTGTGAAACCATTAATGTCAAATATTTTTCGGTATCATTTTTCAAAAACTTACAGCATAAAAGACATGCAATTCTTAAGTTAATTCTATAAGTTTACTTTCCTGCACTTTAATTGGATTCGACATTTGCTAATTTATTTAGAATAAATTTGCTACATTAAGATTTTAATTGGATTTAGATACCCCTGTAGTGATGGTTCAATAAGCACACGAGTAGATATGCTAACTCCTGGATCAACTGGTCAAGGTCGACATTTATTACCTGGAGCTTCAAGTCATTCAGGATGCCGCGGAGAATATAGGCAATGCGGAGATGATGCGGGTAATTGTGCAGGTGAAGCGGCTGAGATTGGTACATATCTACTTTGACGATGTCCATCGTCATAAAACTCGTCGTCATATATTATATAAATAAGGTAACAAATAAATTATTGTTTTACAACACAGATTTCTTTTAATGCAAAAAAGAGATTATAATTAGAGATGAAACGGATAGTGGTTTGGACGGAAACCGGATATTTGGCAAGATAGGGGCCGGAGCGCCGGATATCCGGCTACCGGATATTCGGCCCGGTAGTTCTATTTCACGTATCGTCGAGGTTTTGTGCTTGATTAATTAACTTGAAAGCTTGAAAACTGGTATATGTTTGATTGAATCTTCTTCTAACAGTAACAGATCATCACCGTCTTAATCGCCTGCTAAATAAATGGAAGAAGATGAAACTGGAACCAACTTCACACGTGAAGCTTTTGATACTTTTTGACACCATTTCAATGAAGTGGCAAAAGATAATAGCAGTGATTCTTGCAATCAAAACAAAATCCAATTGCTAACGAGATTGACTTTTTCTTAAAGACATTTCGAATCGATCGCCATCACGACCCATACGTTTGGTGGTTAGTTAATTTGAATTAGTACCCACAGTTGTCAAGATTTGCTAGAATTTATCTTTCTGCACCTGGCAGTAGCGTTTAAAGCGAAAGGCTATTTTTAGCAGCTGGTTTGGCATACGAAACCAAGCGGAGTCGTCTTTTCTTACCAAAAATCCGAAAAATTTGATATTCATTCCCCACAATGCCATTTGTTAATTTTGAGTACTTATATAATTAATAAAACAAACATTTTTGACGTGCGATTATTAAAATAAACTGATATGTAAAATAATGATAATTTTTTGAAATTTATTATCCGAAATTCGGTCGGATGTTAAATTAATATCTGGTATCCGGCCGGATAGTGAAAACAACCGGATACTGGATAGCTACCGGATATTCGTTTCAGCTCTAATTATAATAGATCTATTTATATCTAAATAGATGTACACTTGTTCGTTTGTGTAGATCTATTTACATCACAATTGACGTACACGTCGTACAGTAATTCATCTGTGTACATCAGTGTTGGTCGTTCGCGTTGGTCCACATTTATGCAAGCTTATGTACATAGACACATTGTCATGTGTCACACATATAAGGATAGTTATGAATAGACTCCGCCAGCAATGGAACTATCATGTAAGTGGTGTTCGATGGCACCTTTGCATTCAATCCATCTGTTTGCAAATTTTCATTGTGACAAACTCCCACATTACGATGATAGGTGCTCCATCTTGCTGAAAAGAATAGTCCTCTTCATCCTAAAACTGCCCGCGAATACTTGGCATGATATTTTCATGCAACAAAATTCAAGTAAACAGCACCAGTCACAGTGTTATCAAAAATGAATGTTCCAATTAAACCCCACGCTGACAATCCACATCACACTGTAACTCCTAGTAAAAAAAAGGATTAAAGGAAGGTGCCCAGTAGCTGGAAAAAAGGAAGGTGTGCCCAGTAGCTAGAATTATAACGATTGATAGACGCGATTGTGATCCCTTGGTGGATCTATCTGAAACTCTCTTCTAAGCCGTTTTTCAAAGTCTAGTCTAATATCAGTCATTATTTTAAAAGGGTTATACCTAGATAAAAATAAAAATAAATTACAAAAAATGAGGCATTAAAGTGTGTATACATTTTTTTGGGACACTCCGTATATTATCGTTTGCGTAATTGACTGATTTATATCCATAATGAGAAAAAAAATAGAAAAACAAACTTTGTGGGAAAAACGAAGAACGAAATACATCCAGCCAAATATTTCTGTAACTGTAAAGTAAAATAAGAGTCGATGGCCAAAAATTTTGCTTTATAACTAGTAGCCAGGGGCGTAGTTACCACCGTATCTTGTCCCTTACGTATGCAAGCAAAAATTAGTATAATTATTAAGGGGCCATTCATTCATTACGTAAGCATTTTAGAAAAACTGAAATCGTCTTCAGCTATATTTGATTCAATAAATCAATTTGCCGAATAAAGGGCAAGAAAAGTCTATATTTAATTTGAATTGTTAGGCTAGCTCAATTTCTAGGAGGAAGTGATTATAATCAATAAATATTTTTTTTTAATTTAATGCAAGCAATTTTGTTGCTTTTGTGACAAATCTTCACCCTTCATTTGGCAACCCCAAATAATTTTGATATGGGGCCCCTCCAAGGCGAGCCACGCCACTGCTAGTAGGTCTATAGCGGAACACCGTAACTGGTGATGTTTACTTGAATTTGTTCCAGGAAAGTATCATTATCTATAAGAAATTAATTAGCCATTAGAAATTAATTAGAAACCTGTTTGAAATAGTGTTATATGAAATCTAACCATGCGCATTAGTGAAAAACGGGATGAACCCTTGGGTAAAATAGGGAAATAATTTTTTTTTCGTAAAAAACTCATATCCTGGCCAATTTTTACACACCTTCAATAGCGAAAATTATCCTCACAAGTATTTTTATCAGCAAAATACAGCCATTGTATGCATTCTTATTTTAAAAAATGCATATGCATACAACTCATCAGTATCGTAAATTTTGGTTTCTATTTTCAGACTCTACTACGACATGCTGGAAAGAAGATATCTAACAATATGCACTGTGTAAAACATAATAGCAAAAACTCGAAGTTTATTACTCGACATGTGATAAATACTTAACATAAAATAATTAAATGTTTGGTAAAAATAAAAATTAAAAATTATTTAAAAAAAAAAAATAAAAAAAAACCATTATAGTAAAAAAATTAAGTTAGCGAATAGAAAAAGGTATCGACCTAACAAGAATCTGCGTGTTTTTAAGTATTTATGATATGAAGTATGAAGCTTTTGAGGTCGATGAAAAAAAAACGAGTTGATTTGCTAAATTAGATGTGTGAAAAACAAAAGAGTTTTACATAATACGAATATTCAACTCTTTTAACCGGAAGTAAAATGCATACTGGTAGATTAGTTAGCATCGTTAATTATTATAAATAAAAAATAAAATAAAAAAAAAAACGGAACTTTCATCCACAACAATTTAAAAACCCGACATCTGCTGGCGGAGCAAAGGTTTTCGTGGATAGAGTCTGATGCAAGCCGTCTGCAGTATTTTGTAATGAATACAGTTTGGTGTCAACTAAATTTCATACTTGGTAGTCATTTGGTTTAGAATTATTTCAGTGTGATCCAAAATTATATTTAAAAAAATATGTAATATTATCTAACACAGGGTCAGTTCTAAGAATGCACTTAACCGAATTTAAATAAAATTAAAGAGATTTCACATCGTATAATACAGGAAAAATTGGTTTTAAAAACATAAAAATTAGCACATTTACGAAATTTTGATTATAGTGAGTATAATTATAATTTCGTAGATTAGGAAGTCCATTAACGAGCAAGGTCAAGACCAAAACCAAGACTAGAAGGTCTTAGTCTTGTTTTATATATCTAGTCTTGGTCTTGCAGCAAGGCTCATGATTTTTTTACTTAATCATAAATGCTGACTTTGTTACATTACATCTTTTTTATTTTTCAAAAACTTTGAAGGAAAACCATTTTAGCAAAGGAATACTATTTTAGCTAAAAAATGTACCAGAAAAAAAATTCTCCAGTCACTTCAAAGTTTTGAAAATTTAAGAACTCGAATATAGGAATGAAGTTCTATTTTTAAGACATTCGTCGTAATGAGTTATTTGTTTATTAAGGTAAATTCGATTGAAATAAAATTGTAGAATACTTAAAATATAAATAACTGGTTTATAATCCCAATACATATTATGATGTTACGATCCAATAGTATTAAAAGTTGGGAAATGTCTATAAAACATGTTGACCTCCTTTGAAACTTAAACCGATCAGAGTGCCTAATAAAAAGAACAACTAGTCTCGTCTAGGCGTACAATAAAATTTAACTTTTAATATTTCTTCAATCTTTGAAAGTTTTTAAATTTAAAATATAAGTTCAAATAATAATAATAATAATGAATGCAGAATTTCCTTTTCTGACCATTTCTACAAATACTCATGTTTAATGGTGATAAAACAGTTTAGACTAAAACAATTTTAGGAAACTGAGAATATGGGCTTGGTTTTTATTTTAGTTCATAGGAATTTTGGTCTTAAAATTCTTGCAAGACCGAGATCAAGATTGATTTAACTCATCAAAAATCCAATAAGCCCCTAAATATTGAAAAAGCGGAAACAAATTTTGGGAAATTGATTGATGAAATAAAGGTATTGAAACATACAAGCAATTTGAAAATAAAAGTGTGAAGCATCAATTTGCTGTTTGCATGGGGAATTGAAATAAACCAATATCGAAATACTAATATGAATTCTTAATGAGAAAAATTTTTTTTAACCTTGAAAATATAGGAAAAATAATCATATAATCGTGGCACTTATAGGTACATATTCTAAGCTTCCATGCTATTTCTTAAGCCCAATGTATCGTCAAATTTCCCAATTTTGAGATATTTTGCCAGTGCATTCCATTTGTTTAGAAGTAAATTGTGAAAATTTTCACGAATGCTGCTAAAATATTTGCTGAAATTTGCAGTTGGGCATAAGTAAAATTAGAAGCCTTTTTAAAATAAGTTACACTAATAACAAACAGGATGAGACTGGTTTTGCATTATACAGGGAAAATGGTTGGGGACTTGTTGAATTTTTAAACTACATTATAAATATAAGTTATAACGAAGGGATCATTAACGTATTCTATTTTTTTCTTTAATCGTTAAGGAATCTTTAAATTGTGTTATGAATAAAAGCCATCACCAAAATCTGGTCAGCATAGCTAATAATTTTTATGCTTTTAAAGCTATTTATGTACAATTTTTCCTGAAATATGTAAGCAAAATGCTTTAACATCAAATGACGACTTGCTATAATAGTCAGTTCATTTGACTATCAAAGCCGTGTACATTTTATCTGATTTTAACCCTTTTTATTTTTTCAATTCACATACTAAACGAAATATATTTTTTGAATTTTACGAACAAATTTTTTTATGAATTATTGTTATTTAAAAACTAAAATCTATTTTATAAATCGAAGCGTATTTTATATACAAATTTTTTAAAAATTGTTGCATTTTAATAATACACAAGAAATCATAAAACATTTATGCAAAAGTTAAAACGAATTCAGTTTCAGATTGAAATATCAACGTTTTTAACTTTTCATATGAGTAATTGAAATCCCAAAAAATTTAACAGGGATCTTACACGATCGGTAATACTGTCATATATTCCTCTACCTTTGTTCACTGCAACAACATGGTGCCACCTAGATCTATTTGAGGTGACAGCTCTTTGTAAGAAAATTCAATGTGATTAATCACACAATTAATTGAACGCCACCTTATTAAATTTTAGCACGCCTTTCTTTTCATTTCGATTCTTATCGATTTACACTAACAGGACAGGTTCTGTTCTAGTAATGTGCGATATATGTGGTCGCACAGGGCGGAGTAATAAAATAAGAACGCAAATTTAGGATAAAAAATTAAAACCAAACACAAATGAGGCGCATATAGGCGGAAAATAGTTGATAGGAAATATGCGCTAAAATTGATTATGCGAAGATGAAGATCATCGAAATGACTACATAAAAGTAGGAAAAGGAATCTTCTGTAAACGATTAACACGTTTTCTCTTATTTTGAAATACCTAAAAATATTTGCGTCACGCATAATCATGGTTCCAGCAATTTCTATGTTAACTTCACCATAAAAAATATTTCAAGTATAAAATTAATTCATCATGAATATTTTGGAATAAAGAGGTCATTGGAATTCTTACACAGGACACAATCTGGCGCAGTCTCTTAAAAGGCGTTGGTGAAGTTTTCATAACCGCTCCTTAGAATCGAACACGCATCCGATGTTTTTTACACCGCATCACAGTTCGAAATATTTGCTTCATTAACAGTTCGAAATATTTGCTTCTAGAGTTTTTCCTGTATTTGTGCTAGTCTTTGGTCATTTGAAAAAAGAATATTTGGACTTTTTGTTGGAGTTGAAATTGCTCAAATTCAGATTCCAGTTAAAATTTCTCATTTTAGTTTATGGGTGAGATGCTATTGTTTCTTTCTCCCTGGCATCTATCTAAATTAAAGTCTGTTGACATCAAATCTGAACGACAAGAAGCTAATTCAAGTATTACAATGAATCTCATGGCTTAAGTGTTTCCCATCTAGACAATTGCTGCAACCTAATCTATTGCAACGTAATATCGATAATATTGTCAATATTCTTAAATATTGGCAGTAATACTGATCTTGTAAGATTTCCTTATATGGAAAATGCTCTCGGTTTTATGAAGAAAAAATATCTTTATATTACTCATACCATCAAACATTCACTCGGCAAATTGTATTTAAAAAAATTTACATTCTATTTAAAGAACTCAAGAAAATATCACCACAAAACATAAATCAATTTGTTTCAAATTCATCACTCGCCTCCATCCCGCTCCTTCATTCGATAGGGTACCAATACAAACGTTACAACCATTTTTTTGCGTATACAAACCTGTACAAAAATTAAATTCAATATTCGAAATGTAGAACTGAAGATTTTACAACTAACTTAATTTTTAGAAAACATAAAAAGTGTTTAAAGCATTAGACCAGGGTAAAGGTCATATTTTTGCTGACGTGGTAAACACACATGTTCGCAATTGCCAATCAGTAGCCATGGTGGTTACCATCTCTAGTGCGACGGTAATTAATCGTGAATTTTGTCACTGGAGTGGAAGCTTAAAGAATAAAATAATTATATTAATCAATTAAACGGTGATGTCTGAAGATATGCAATTCTAAAATGCCGTCCACTTTTTCGATTGACAGCAAAATATTAGTATGCAACCCAATTGAAAGCAAAAAGAAGTTTCTTAAAAAAATGGTGTCCAGCTATCATATGACAAAGCGAATTAAAACGAAAGAAGGAAATCTATAGAAATAAATGGCAATAATTTACGAAATATATTACGAAAATTGATTCCATCGAGCAAAAATGCCGCGCTTCTTAGCAAGTTTTTCTTGTATAAAGATAATCTTTTTTAAATAATAGGTAGAAAATTTAGGTAAATAGCTCTAGAGTTTTCACATGGTCAGTCTTGCCGTTCTGAGAAACTTTTTGAAACGAGCAGACTGCACATGTGATTTTTGCTTGACACTTGAGTTGCAGTAGGTATTAATTATTTCTTTTAAAAATTGCTATAACCTTATGTGCCGAAGAGATATTCCTAATTTATTACTGAAGACGTATGTAAGAGATAATTGTGAACCTATATTATATAAAAATGGAGAAATATTTGTTTACCCTGGTCAAATGCAAAATCAAAACTTTTACCAACGATAAATATTTGCATGAATTGTGTTGATATTAGAATATCTTTGATATGCAGCGCAGCTGCAACTTACGTTAGAATAAAATCTGGATCCCGTTTTCGTATACATATTTATTTTTCTGTCAATTCTGAATTTGTTTTTGATTCATACGTCCTCGTGCAATGTGGCTTATGGCAATACTCTGCAGTAAGTTTATAGTCGGATATATAATCAACTTATTTTACAGAGAAGATTAGAATTTCCGTGGGAATCAACTTCGATATCGACACTGATCGAGGGTGTGAATGAAATTAGGAACAAAAAGATATTTTCAAATTTGCGCATAAAATGTTACAAAAAAAAAACGTACCACTTATATTTTTCAAAATTATTTAAGTTGTTAAACTAATTTGTTTTCTATTGGCTGTTTACTTTGTGCTGAATGCTTGCGATAAGAAAGATCTACGGTTTCCGAATACTCATGGTCATTTCAAACGTATCTGATAATGATAATATAATGTAATTGAACAAACTGATGTTGTAAGATCGTATGTTCGCAATGGTATCGTAAGTGTTTAAGCACCATTGATATTATCTCCGGCGAGCATTCAGCAAAAACCGAATACACATGTTTAAATTTTGTATAAATTATAATTCCGCTCGCGCCATGGTGCATTTTATAATCTATTGTAGGTATACTTAACTTCCGTCTTCCGCAGCTTGTTGTCGCATAAATTAAAAAGTTAAAAACCTTAAGCAAGGACATTTAAGTGCTTTTAATTATATTTAAATATTTTATTATTAAATTATTTTATTTTTAAGTGATACAAAAAGCAATGTATAAAGAGAATATAATACTGTAAGCCTAAAACATGGCGATCATTGAACATACAATAAATTTATGTTTGTTGAATAATTATACCATGTACAAAAATAAGAGAGATACTGGGTCAAATAATTTTATTTTCTATAAAAAAAGATCGCTGTAGGTCAGTTTGGGTAGGTTCACATAGGTTGAATCGTTCGTTGGGCAATGCCAACACTCACTTTGACCCTTGTGACCCATTGTGTTTCTCTCTTTAAAAATAAAAACCTCTTAACCTTCACTCAGATCAATTAAATCCAAGGTTACTATATTGGAATATTACTTTGGTTACGCTAACAAGCATGATTTCCTCAGAGCGTATACAAGATATCATCATATTTTTATTGAATTATTTATGCTCTACAATTTCTCTTCGTATGTAAGGAGCACTTCCAACCTCTCTTAAACCTTTGTTTTCAACTATTTCTAACTTTTAGCAAATCTTATAGTTTTCTCATGCCAATTTTCATCGCTTCCTCCAGGCTATTTAGAAAACCTTTCCCTAGAAATTCTTATGCCAGTTTTCCAGTTCCGGACATCGACACAACAGATTGAGGCCCTTTAAGTGTTAAGAAATATTTTTTAATACATCCTTTTTTTGTAATCACAGTATTAAGAGTTTAATTAAAAAAGTACCCTGGTGGAAAAAATATTTGAAGAAAGAATACGAAATTCTGAAAAAGTCTTAGGAACGTTGAATTTCTCAACGTTTTCGGACTAGTCTAATTCAGAGTTCTCATTACAAGTTTCTAAGAATTTTTTTGAGTTTCCTAAGACTTATTAAGACTTATTCTTTTTTCAAATATTTTTTCCACCAGGGTATAATTTTGCTCAACGCTAAATTACCCTTTTGCGATCTATTAAAGAAAATAATGATTTTTAACGAAAATAAAATCATTTGGCCCACTTTCTCCGTCTTTAATAAACGTGATACTTATAGTTTAAATTTTAACATTTGTATTTTGAATATTTAATTTTACCAAAATTGTGAGATACTTCAGAGAAATTTTTGAACCAAGAATACTTAAAAAAGGATAAAAATATTGTACTTGTAACTACCGGAATGTGAGGTGAGGCAATTTGGAAAAAAGTACAGCTAGTCAGCTATGCAAAATGTTTAAATTGAGATCATATGATGTCAAAGAATCTATTGGCTGTAAAAGTAGTCATAATTTACGAAGTACTACATGGAATATTTTTTTTCTTGTGTTAGATAAAGATAGAACATGCGAAGTGTAAATTTATTATGCACAGAACTCGACAGTTCTAACTAGCACATTCTACGCTCAGGTTAAACATCTTGACAGCTCCAACTAGATAAAATCTGGCAACAGTTTACATGTTTTCTTTTTGTATACAATAACGTATACACTATTTGCATTGAACATAGCATGAGTAGAGAGGGATAATCTGATTAAACTATAATAGGACCAAAATTATATATGATATCCTTTTGTACTTACATTCAGGTCTATCTCAGTTTAATAAAAAACCATAGAGATAGTGGATGTAATATGCGTAGCGAGAGAGAAGGGTGCCAGTGAGTTCCCCTGTGTCCTTGTCTAATACATATACTTATACCTAATATACTGATTATCGCGTATAAGTATATATGATTATTACAAGGACACAGGGGAACTCACTGGCAGTATTTTCTCTCGCTATGCATATTGCTTCCACTTACAGGCTAACGTTGTCTATCTGTATTACCTCTATGCAAAAATCTAGCTGTAATAAAAGAGAAACCGCCACAAAATGTTCAAATTTGCAGTCTGTGACAAGATTGTTTTGAATTCAACTCTGCCTTTATTTTTCTGCCACATTAAAAACTATTTAAACTTGTGATTTTCATATTATTTCAAGTATTCCTGGTTTTTAACATAAAATAAATATTTGTTCCATTATTAGTTAACAATACTACGTTTTTCTTATAAGAGCAGGGTCATGTAGATGATTCAATGTGAGTTATCCAGTTAGACGAAGCCGTTTACTGTTACCCACAAGCAATCTTATCGGCAAAACCATGGACACTACACTAGGATATACAACTCCATGTAACCAAATATCTGTCAAAAAAAAAGAAGGCACTTGTGTTCCTTTTGCACCTTGATAGAAGAACGAAATTAAGGCGCGAATTTGATTTTAAAAATATGACGCATTTATGTAGTATTTCGTTCGTATGTTCGTATTTATTTCATGCAATACACTTCGATGCATAAGGAACACCAGTGACGCTATTTCGTTGACAAGTTTTGTCAATTCTCTCTTTTGACTATCCTTGTAAAGTGTCCATGGGTAAAAAATTGCCAGTGTTGTCAATCCTGAAATACTTTTCGTACCAATTGTGAATTTCCGCCTTTCTTACAATCAGACTCTGGCTCTGTGAAGATCGCTCAGTAATTTAACCAGGTGCTCACTTAATGTTAAAATAATGAAAAAAATTAAAATAATGACAAGCTCATCCCGAAGTTGGTCGTTTCATATTGAAATGAAGTAAAAATACTTTCAAACAATTGCCTAACGATTGGAACAAGTACAGCTAAATATTTGTATTTACAATAGAATGGAATTGAATTTAAAATATGTATTCATTGATACAAAATCGCTGAAGTTAAATAAACAAAATAATTACTTCTATGAAAGAGATTGATTTTAGTTTAAAGTCATGCATTTTATTGATGGAAAATAAAATTGTACTTAGTTGGAATACCTATATAATCGTGTAAATAAAGCGAACCGATGAATTAAAAGAATTCTTTTCGTTTATTTTAAATAGAGGATTTGGTAATGATGATCGCATATCTATCATGTCTAGTCCATATGTGATTGAGCCAACTACATGAAGATAGTTACCAACTTACATTTTTTTCATTGTTCAACAACAACAAATATTTACATTTGATGATAACATTCTAAGGCTACGGTGGACAATCCATGATCTAGTTTAAGTTAAATAGATATAGCAACACTTGTGTTCATAATTTAAGACTAATATTAAAACGTTGTTTAAACAATATAAATAGAATTTCTAAGCGGAAATTAACTATTATGACCCACAAGTAATATTTAACTAACCAATCCCCCTCTTCGCAATGAAGAACCCCGCTTTTAGATTATTTAAATGGAAATTATCGTAAAACTACAAGTTTCTACTCTTATCCACGGCCTAGACATGTGCCTACACCTAGGCTTTTTGAATATTGAGCTTTTAAGACTCAATAAGACTAATATATGCGGTCTCCACAATAATTTCCTAGATATTTACATTTTAGGATTTTAAAATATTGAACTGTTGATGAATATTTCCCAATATTTGGGGGACATTTGATACTTCCTGATGTTGTCCACTGTTGCACTAGAGCTCTGGAAGAAGGGATATAAACATTCAACAATATATATACCTAAAACAGTTGGCCCTAATAAGCAGACATGAAACGGATATCCGGTATCCGGTCTATCCAGCCTGTTTTCACTATCCGACCAGATACCGGGTAGTAATTCAGTCTCCGGCCGAATTCTGGATAATAAAATTCAAAAATTATCATTATTTGACACAAGTTTATTTTAATAATTACACGTCAAAAATGTTTGTTTTATGATTTTTTTTTTTAATTTTCCGCATTTGTTGGCACTAGACAGAACACATGCGTACGTCTTTTGATGATGACATTTCTTTTTAATCAATCAAACCTTAAATCAAGCATAAAACCACGACAAGTGAAAAAAATTAAATTACCGAGTCTCGTATCTCGAAGAAAATCTGGTATCCGGTATCCGGCCAAACCAATATCCGTTTCATTTCTACTAATAAGTGCAAGTGTTATAGCCACTCCAGGAGTGCAGGATAGTAGAGTATATAGTGCGAGGCTAATATCCTTTTAGATTCTATCTTGCAAAATATTTGTCTGAGGAGAACAATATTACTGGCACACTTTTATTTCATTTGCTTGTTTAAATAATAAGTTAAAAATAAACAACGCTTTTCATTCGATTTTTAAAGATTAATTCAATGAGATCTCACACAATGTGTGATAAAATTTTGTCACACACACCACGTTGTAGGTTATCGTTGACTAACTTTGTAATGGAATGGAAGTTTTTCAGTAACTTTTTTATTATTAATATTGAAAACTCCAAAATTTCAATTCAGTGACCCAGAAAACAAAAGATATTTAAGAGACCTCGAACTATATTAAACTGCCTTCATCTCCGCTAGTAAAAAATATGCCAATGAAAAGAGTTTTTAAGTAAAACTGAAAATTATTTAATTTGACTAACTATTTGATTAAAAAAAAGGTTTTAACAAACCTCCATTTCTGATGTAATTTTTTAACTGTATTTGACAAATATGGAAAAGTATGCGATTAGCTAATTTTTGGCATAATTTTATTTTGCTTACGAAGGATATATGAAACACTTATTAAGATTGTTTTTTAAACAGCAATGACTGAAGCGGTTATGTCGCTAAGTTATGGTCTTCCAGTGTACTGGTGTTATCAATGATATATTTATTGACGCCTCTTTATTACCGAGAAAACTAAATATTGAAAGACAAAGCACATATACTATCATGATTACGTGATCGTTAACCATAGCAATTTCTACCTAAAATATTTAAATAGATTAGTATACTGAATATATGTTTCAATTTGAACAGTTGAAATTATACTTTCTATAAACGAAAAGTTTCGGTATATTGAGTTCTTCTTAACCTCATAGTGCCATACGTCCCGTAACCTCAGTGTTAAGTGTACCGTGTGTGTATAAGTAGTATTTTAAATGCTTAACTTGATACAGTGAGTAGTGATTAAAATTTAATCGGTGATTAAATTTTAATATGTTGCCTGCCTTGCGCTACCGTGTATGACGTAACGGTATGCAAACGCTGGCTTCTGATTGATCAAAGCAACCTACCAATGAATACCTACATCTAGTCTGCCCTTATTCTTAGTTATTTAGAATTATACGATTGGTATTTTTATATCCCCTCAGGAATCTATCGTAAATAGATTTAGAGTTTTTTTACATCTCTGGAACGAAGAAGAAGGAACAGAAAAAAGCAGATCAACTAATAATAGCTTATCAACCTTATAAGCGATTCATATATAATTCGTCTATTTTTTTATTTATGGTTTGACATAATTGGATGTTGGAAGCTTAAACCACTGTAAAGTGTCGTGAAAGATTTAAAAAATAAAAAACCAGCAAAAATCATTTTACCCATTTTTAAACCATCATGCAGCATTTGAAATAAATTTTGAAGTTTTGAATAAAATTCGAAAACTTCATAATTTATAATGGGCACAAATAAATAAAATGAAATACTTTGATAAAAACAATGAAAATGGTAATCGATAATTTAAATTTTCAGAGCTGTGTTTTGTTAGAAAGATGATCCGATGCGTCCATTACTTTTAAAAGTTTATATATATATATATATATATATATATATATATATATATATATATATATATATATATATATATATATATATAAATTGATTACTTCGCTATTTGAGAGTAAGTTCAACCTTCCATGAAAGTTGACAACTTTATAACGGCAGCATCACTCACGTTCCGTCCGGCAACATCAAGCCGCCTCTATTATCAGTTTATTTAGTACGCATTGTCCTGATATCCAACTATGTCATACCTACGTATTAACCTTATTTATCGTAAAAAAATTATATTTTATATTATATGAAATATGGAATTGAATTCAATGTTATTTTTAAGTTATTATTAAGAATATACAACTCAATGCACTCAAGAATTTATATACACAAGATTAAACTTCAGTTGACCCTGAATTAATAACGATTGTAACTGCTTCTTGGATCACCCTTAACACCTTAGTTAAAATATTAACAAAAAATACTTCTTTATAGTCCACTAATTGTATTAAAATCGACTTTTTCGATGCTAACCAGAAACAAAATATAGGGTCGTGTAGATTGAAACATCGTAAACTATATAGTTTACATCTCTGTAGCTGTTGCACAACATAAAAAAGCAAAGCATCCTACAGAAAAAGTTTCGATAGAAAGTTGTCGATAGTACAAAGATATATCGAATGAATTGGATTAGATTAAGATTCGTTGTATATTTTACAATAAAATCGCAAAATACTATCAAAAATTGCGGTTTTATTTTTAAAGTATTTGGTAAAGCCTTTGTTGAGTAAAAAAAAGTATTTTTGCAAAATTTTAAAAAATTGAAAATGATCCGAAACTTTGAAAAGGCCTACATGATCCATTCGGAGCTTAAACTCTTCGTAGACTTGGTATAATTGTACGATTAACCTACAAAAATGGTAACAAAATTTTTCAAGAAAAAAAAATTTTACATTTTTTTCTCGTAAATTCTTCGTTTACTCCAAGGTAAAATAATATTTGTCACGCCGTATATACAGGGCGTTCTGTTATTAACTGCAGATCGTCAGCCTACAGAATAAGCTCATAAAGACGAACAAAAAAGCTCTTTACCAAATTTCGATCTGAGCCCTGATGCGGAAGTTGTGGCTATTGACAAAATAGAAAGATTTATGAATCCACAAACCTATCAAATTCAATAAAATTAGTAGGTGTCACTTTATAAGATAGAGATGACTATCATAAAACAATAATTGTTTTAATTGGTTAGCGAATACAAAAAATAATATTTTGTTGTCTTTATTTTTAAGAAAAAAACAAAATAATACTAGCCTTTTTTTAAACTAGTTGACCAATATAGTGACAGTTAGATGTAGGAGGTATCAAATTATATTTAAACATAGAAACGGGGGGACTAAATTGTGCAATAGTAATATATTCCCTGCATAAGCAGGGAAAGAATAAACTTATTCAAGTATTAGATACAATTTTGTAAAAGTTTGGCAAGGTTCTTTAAACGACCTTCGATATGACTTATTTCAAAAATGTGTACCCCCCACTACTTGCAAATGCAAATATGTCACGGAAAGGATGTCGTTGTAAAAGAGTGGGGATGGAAAATACGAAATTATATATTAGTACTGATTGAGCATGAGCAAGATAATCAATTCAACGGCGAGTTTTAAATATCAATTCTACTTAAATTTTATGAAATAAAAAGGCATTATTTTTAAATAAAAACAAGTGAAAACAAACAATTGACTGAGTTAATTGTTGAAATACCATGCATAGTCAGTGTTGATTTCTATAGCACATTACACATACAAACATGTGACACATACATAACTAATAAAGTATAGTACATATGTAAATGACTATATAGGTTTCTGCATTACCGACCGACATTTAGTGTATAGTTTGTACACATATTATAAAATTTCCGCCTAATTGGCGCCCTCACGGGTAAACAGTGATGTTTACGAAAAAATATTTCAAACAAAAGTTTTGATAAGGAACATTTTTTACATTTAAACTTTTGTTCTATCTCTAACGGTTTACAAGATGGGTCCTACGGACCCAAGACCCAATTGACCTATGATGCTCATTTACGAACTTGACCTCACTTTTTACGTCCTGAGTACGCTGTAAATTTCAACTTGATGTCTTTTTTCGTTTTTGAGTTATCGTGTCCACAGACGGACGGACGGACGGACAACCGGAAATGGACTAATTAGGTGATTCTATGAACACCTATGACAAAATTTTTTTCCTAGCATCATTATTTTTAAGCGTTACAAATTTGGGACTAAACTTAATGTACTATGTATATTTCATATATGCATGGTATAAATATAAGAGCGTACCGTTATTATTTTCATGAGAAAATTTAATTCACCATGTACTACTGGAAAAAGAAAATTTTTGAAAAGTCAATTGTATATACTTATATAGGTTAAAAATCGCTTCCTTATTAATCAAATGTGTAATTACTTCCAACCTACAGAATTACCTATATCGCAAAAACGAGATGAAAAATTCGACATTTTTATTTATTATTTTTTTTAGATTAAAAATTATGAATAAATATTTCTAACGTTTATCGTACAATTTTACTATGTCTTACAAAGAATTAAAGCTTCGAATGGATCCTGTAGGCCTTGTCAAAGTTGGTTCATGGCCAATTTACGAAAATACTTTTTTTGTAATTTCACTCTAATGGGATAATTTTCAATTATTTAAAATTTTGAAAAAATACTTTTTTTCTATTCAATAATGACTAACTTTTCACCAAATATGGAGTCATTTGCTTAAAAATTGAAAGAAATACGTTAAAAATAAAATTCCGCAATTTTTGACAGTATTTAATTTATCCCAAGTTATTCGATAGATCATTTTGTTATCGATAACTTTCTACCAAAAATTTTTTCTGTAGGTTACTTCATTTTTTTTAAATAAAAAAAAAAAAAACCGAATTTGGATTTAGGACTATTTTTTAAGGCTATGTTGTGCAACAGCTACAGAGATGTAAACTATAATCAGTTTTTAAGGACATTTCAGTCTACACTATCCTATTTTGTTTCTGGGGTAGCATCAAATTCGATTTTATCATTGGGTCGTTTGTAAAATTACTGGACTATTAAATTTTTGTAAATTATTTACTTTTAAGAAATAATAAAAAATAAATAATTTGATTCAGTTTAATTTAGTTTTCATTTTTTATGACTTATATGCTCTGAATAAGTAAAACCTAGTGTTATATTCTAAGGACGTTGTCATGATGGCGGAAGTGTCGAAGTGTCCCAGAATCACTGTACTCCCTAAACACTCGAAAAAATTTAAGGTTTCAGTTATTTATTGCTTGATTTATAATTTCCTCCCGAAAATATTTATAATTTTCACGTGCCACTTCTCCGATTTTGATTTTATTCATTTTTAAACTTTTGTATTGTTTAGTTAATAGCTGTAAATTTAATCTGCTTATCATACCTGCTAGGCTAAAGGCACTCTAAGCGACTGGGTCTATCACATATATTTTATCTATGATCACTGCACCACGATTATTGTAGAAGATGTCACAGTGGAGAGAAGGAGGCTACGATGTCTCACCTTCTCTATCACTGTCCAGCTCTTACCATGAAGGAATGGACTCATTGAGCCAGTCTTTTTTTGAAAAACTGTCCGACCTAAAGTCCGTTGTCGCCAAAGCACTCCGGCTGTTCTTAAACAGATCATGCAATAGTAGCCGGGGATATGCGAACTCTTTTTCGATATTCGAAGTATTTATTACTTCGAATGCTTCGACCATGCTTCTTAGACTTTAGAGCAAAATATCCAGACTAAGTAATGAACTATGACTTATTTACGTAAAATTTCAAAAGATTTAAAGTGATAATATGAACGAGAGAATATTGACAAACATTTTCAATAATTTAAGGCCAGCCAACTTATGCCAATAAGTACAAGAGGAGCACAATTTTCAGACTAAACATTTTAAACTATTCAGTCTAAGTACTTAAATCTCCACGCACGCCAAGCCATAACAATTCGATTTAATACTTTTATTAGGTGGCAATATTCATTTTAGTTCAGTTAATTTCGAAATTCTTAAAAAGCTTAGAATTTGGAACAGTTATATATTTTTATTACTACATAAATTTAAGTAACTCATCAAATTATTATTTCGCCTTTAATTTTCTTCGTCTAGTTTCTTCAGGTTCTTCTTATTATCAGTGGCGGATTTAGAGATTTGCCGCCCGTAGGCTATTCAATTTTTGCCGCCTCTAAATTTTGATATCTTAGTTCACAATCATATCAATTATCTATCAATAAAATTGCAACTTTATGATTTGTGCTCCATTATCCTCATTACATCAACTTTTCCCGTATGGTTAGTATCATCGAGAACTATGGTACCGTGTTAGATCCTTGATTATTTTTACAGCAAAGAATTATCAAAAAACAATATTTTATGCAAAAAATATCTCAAACATGTACCAATTTTAAAGTAAGTTAAGGTATGTGTTAAAACTATACAATACTTATGTAATAGGAATAAAGCTTACACAAAAAATCTTTAACAAATGTAAACATTCAATTTAAATAATTCGTGTACGACATAAGCGCTTAAGGCATGATCATTTGGATTTTCCAAACTTTTTCTTACTACAAATAAAATAATTAACTGATAAAATGTATCCATTTTCTAATCCGCAAATTGTCTAACTTCATATTTAGTAGAGGGAATTTTTTTATTGTCATATTGCAATCGTTCAAATATCAGTTATTCGATTGATTTAAACAAAAAGACTATACTTATTCTGAATCTCTATAAGATATCGAACTAGTTTTTTATTTAATAAAAATTAGTCAGTATTTTTTACGCATAAAGAAATAACTTTCTGGAATAGAATTTGACAATTAGCAAACTTGCTGCAGCAATCATGATTAGACCATCGATATTGTATCAAGATTGAATTGTGTAAGGAAATCTCATAATTATTAGGTACACGGAGAAAAAATTATAGTAATTATCAGTGAAGAAAATATGTAAAAATAACTAAATTTCGACTATAATATGGAATCGCTATTGCGATATTCTAAAAATTCATGATCATTACATTATAATCAAAAGCGTTTAGCAATTGTTTATGCAGAGATTTTGAGATATTTATTATTTAGCACTGTATATAGGACTATATTTCGGTTTTTGTTGAATATTTTAATTCCTTTATAATTTTTGAAATTCGTATTTTGTGTGTGTATTATAATTTTTTCTAAGTTTTGTCAATCGAAATAAAAAATTTATGAACTAAATTTGCCGCCCCTTAAAATTTGCCGCCCTAGGCTCCAGCCTACTCAGCCTGCTGGTAAATCCGCCACTGCTTATTATTATTTCTCTTCCTGGTCGATTAACGTAGGTTCTATAGTAATTCCCTCGTTAAATTGATTGTTTAATAAATAACTTGGCTCTTCTTCATCTGGCTCAGAATCTTCATCACGGTTATAAAATACCACCTCAGTATTAGTGCAGTTTTCCAAATCGTAACAGTTAGTATATAAATTAGTAGATACATTTTAAACCAAACTTTCTGCAACTAAATTTGAAGGATGTACATCTTTTTTCACATTTGCAACAAATGCGTGTGCAATGCGTGTTTCGTTGCAGCTCCTTCAGTTCGCTCAAATTTTTCATTTCTTGCAACAATTTTACTATTGATCTGTTCCCTCTTCTAACAAAACCAGAGGTTGTATCGCATCCAGAAAAACAGTGCAGAAATGCGAGATATTTTTTATCTAAATTATTTTTATAGCAGTTGGATGACTAGTTGATATATTTTATATTACCTGATCTGAACAAATATATGTCTACATTTTCAGAATTTAATTAGTGTAACTAAACAAGAATATCGATGTCTTTCCCAACAACAACAACAATTTTATCGTCGTCGGCGATATGAATTGCAATATTAATTATTAATGAATCTGTGTCTTCTTTGCTTGAATACATGTAAGTACTTTATCAAAAAGTTTCTGAAAAATCTTTATTTTTATTAGAAATTTTACCCCCGATTGAAGGAGCTGCTACGCAACACGCATTTCGAACATACCATCAACTTCTAGCTGAGCTGGAGATGAAATAAATCTTATGACCGGAGATTCAGAATGATTTCCCCAAAATCTACTGGATAAAATTAGTTGAAAATATGAAAGAGGATGTGCAACCTGAAAAACTAATTGCAAAAAGCATGGTTTGAAATGTACTAATTTATGTACTAATTGTCGCTATTTGGAAAACTACCCTTATGCTGAGGCGGTATTTTATGACCGTGACGAAGATTCTGAGCCAGATGAAGAACAGCCAAGTTATTTATTAAACAATCAATTTAACGGAAAAATAAAAGGTGAAAAAATAATTTGATGAGTTACCAGTCAAAATATTAAATTTATTACCCCCTTCCCCTCTTTTAGCCCACATAAGTAGACTTCTTAAATAAAAAATACCGCTCCCCCCCTTTTTAGCTTCCACAATTCCATAAATAGACGAAATAAAAAAACAATTTTTTTTGCAAATTAAGAATTTTAATGGCGTGTAAGGGGGTTTTTGGTGACGCTGATTTCGAATTTGAAAACAAAATTATAATTTTGTTACCCCTTCTACCTCTTTTAGCCCACATAAGTAGACCCCCGAAATAAAAAATACCTTTTTTTTGAAAATTTAAACTTTTTTAAGGCATGTAAGGGAGTTTTTAAAGTCATTCATCTCGAATTTATGATCAAATTGATTCAATTTGCACGCCCTGCTCCCCTCTTTAAGCTTACATAAGTAGACTCCCGAAATAAAAAATACCATTCCCTCCAGACCCTCTAAATAAATTGTACAACTTGCATGCCTTAAAAAGGCGTAAAATTTCAAAAAAATACAATTTTTTATTTTGGGGTCTACTTATGTAAGTTAAAAAGGGAGGGAGGAGGGTTGAAAATTGAATCAATTTGATCATAAATTCAAGATCAGCAACTTTAAAGACCATCTTACATGCCTTAAAAAGGCTTAAACTTGATCATAAATTCAAGATCAGCAACTTTAAAGACCCCCTTACATGGCTTAAAAAGGCTTAAATTTTCAAAAAAAATTATACCAATTATTGAGGGGATCTACTTATGTGGGCTAAACGAGGGAGGGGTTTGGTAATAAATTATACATTTTGACAAAAAATTCGAGATCAGCGGCCCCAAAAACCCTCTTATACGTCATTAAAAGTCTTAATTAGCAAAAAATTTTGGATTACTTTAGCATTTTGACTTTTTAAAATCTTTTAGAAGTTATATTGGCGCTCAAACCTAACAAGTTTCATTTTAAACCATATATTTTTTTAGGATAATTTTCTGAAACCAATGCAAAAATGTTTTTCTAACATCGCAAACATAAGGCTTTTCTCCAGTGTGAACTCTTTTATGAACAGTCAAACTGCTTTGCATTGTAAATTTTTATTACAAACATTGCATGAATGAGGTTTTTCGCCGGTATGAATTCTTTTGTGGACAGTCAAACTGTCTTTAAGTGTAGGGTTAAGGCAACAACAGTGGCGCAGTAACATTGCTTAAAAACTATAAGAAGATACATAGAATTCTATACATTGAGAACGCGAGGGATCTGCTAGCCTATACTTATCACGTATCGCTTTACATTTTTTCCTTACGAATCTACAATAGTTGGACCTAAGCAATTACCTCAGGTGTTAGCATGCTTAAAATCGTTTGACACTCAGTCTATATAACTCTAAAGTCAGGGTTAGTAAAGGTAATTATATTACATTTTATTATTTACTTGTGGGACTAAATATGGAAACCGATTCAAATAATTCCGAGTTGCAGGCAACTGGAGACCGCGTACATCTTCATCATCAAAAGCTTCATCTAGACCTTCAGAAGCGTCGCAAGACCGACCAGCAGAAGAGGGTGAAGTCTCTTCAATGAATGATTTCTTAAAGTACACATTAGTGGAATTAGGTCCTACTACTGACACCGAAAAATACAAGTTCAACAATGGACTTGTTCAGCATAAAACGGACTATATTAAAGCCCGGCGGTTTTTCTCTTTTGGCACTTTCATATATTAACTAGTGTTTCTAGACGCGCTTTTATTATGCCAAATAAACCTAATATTTTAACACTAAAGTTATTGGACAATTTCAAAAGGCCAGATAATTCAAAATCAAGCACCATTAAAGTTTTTAAAAGGCGTTAAAATGCATTTAATTTATCTTACAGAAGAAATGTTAAGGGTTCTCCAATGATTTAAAGAATTGATATTTTTCTTTCTCACTCTATTTTTTTTATTAAGATAATATATTGTTTAAAAGCTGTTGATTTTCTCTTTGAAATCCATGCAATTAAATTTTTGTAAAAGTAGGTCGAGATGTACGCAGGGTAAAGCTTTTGATTGTTGAAGTAATAAAGCTACAACATATTTTCAAATGTTACTTAGTTTGTGACATTAAAAAAGCCTCAAATACTCATTTTTAACCACATAATCAAACTGATTGTTGTTTCGATCATCATTCGAGTGTTCTTTTCTTCATTCTACGTACCACGAAGTATATATGTATAAGGAGGTTTAACAAGATACGTTTGTTAAACATTATTACGTATGGAGGATAAAGGTAAGGAAGACCACAGGCATAGAGAGTGGACTAAGCAATATTCTCAAGAAATTGACCGCAAGGACGGCCAACATCTGTCTCTTTTTGTAGCATACACAGAGAACTTCAGCTGGGCGTCTTATATACCCAGTAAGAAATATGACGTCTTATTGAGTTCATCGAGAGCTCTTATTTGCGATTTGGACGTCTCTAATTGTGTTCGAAATGAACACCTAAAGACATCTAAAAGATAATTAATTGTAGAGAGCTTTACTTTGTGGAACTGCATAATTAGGATAAAAATAAAAGTGGACTAAGCAAAGTAAATTGGAAATTTTATTTCTTATCCTAACCAAGAGTTCTTTTTTCTGATATCTTAAGGCAGATTTATTAAAGAGCTCATATTTTTTTCTTAGTGATGTCTCATGATAGACAGTCATGTCTCATGACTGCAGTAACGTCTTAGTGAGTGCTTTCAGAATTCTTTTTTATGAATTCAGAATAAACACTTCTTTATGTCTTCTTATTTAAGAGTAATTAATATAAGATAGGATCCTTAAAATTTAAGGTATTACCAGCGTGATGCCTACTATAAAACCAACTTTTCGACCGAATTTAATCAATTTTTTCACAGACTAAGAATAAGACTTTATTAAATCTAAAAGTTTCAGAAATTTTGACCGTAATAAACATAAAAATGACGAAATTTGGCATTAATTATCTCACGTTCTAAACGGTCAAAATTTCTGAAACTTTGAGATTTAATAGTAACCCTTATACTTAGTTTGGGAAAAAAATTGGCAAATTGTACATTGATAATCATAAAAAGTAATTATTTAAATAAAAATATTGGTAATTATAAACAATATTATATACATATCATTTATGTAATTTTTTCTCTGTATGTATAATGCGGTCTCTGCTATGTTGCAGTCATAATTTCTACGCTGTTTTGGTATCGGTGATGACACATTTTTTATTTTCGGTAGTAACTAAATTTTTCGTGGAATTCATTGCAATCATTTGTTTTAGTTGAGTCCATCATGTAGAGTAGACCAATTACGAACGGTACAACAACTTTTGAATAAATTTCACCCGATATCAAATACAGTTCTCGGTTTGTCGAGCTCTTCGATATTGGCAAACTATCAATATTTCTATAGTTAGTTTCTAAAACAAACAAATTAATTAATTCACGTAAATTATTTAATTAAAAAATACATTGTTGTGGAAGAAAACAAACCAAGAAACATAGCGTTTTTTGTTTAGGGCTAATCAATGGCTTAACCGAAAAAATTCGCAAAAGTCAAAAAAAAGTTGTCGTCCAATGCAAAAAAATGAAATGGGAAAGTTCTAGATCTCAAAAAAACCTATCAATTGACGTCTGGTAAGTCCGATTTGAATGCGTAGATGTCAAGAAAACTTGAAAAGTTGAGCGAAAGTAATCTAACATTTACTTATAGCTTTTTTTTCTTTTACAATTTTAAAGTTGATATATGATGAAGTTATTTACCTTTCGTAAAAACTTCCCTCTTGGTCAAAGGATTAAGGTAGAGCGGGTTTTCGGGGCTTAAAATCTTCGTCTAGACTTCTTCGATTTTCGTATTTTAGCAGCAACTGAATTTTTTTATGCCCAGAAATCAGGTAACAATAAAGTGCATTTTTGCATTTTTTTGGGAGGCATTACTGTCGGTAGAAAATAAAACTCGTAGAGATCTCAAACTTGCACAAGTTACTAACTAATAAATATTACTTTACATTAACAAAAAATATTTGGAATTGTTATGTGCATTTAGTTAACATTAAGTTAAAATCCTGTATTACATAAAAACTTCGTGCTGCATATCTAAGATGAAGTGTGTCCCGTGGTAAGAAAAAGATAGATAATGTATGATAGTGTTAAACTCAAAGAGACAACTTGAAAAAGCAACCTCTTTTTTAGACCGCCGCGCGGGCTAACTACTAAACACAGTCATTATGTCAAAAAAATGTTTATATCCACTTTCCTAGTCTATTATTTTTATATAGGCCTGTGATCACAGTCATATAATCAAAGAAAGATCAAAATCAATTGTTGATTCCAATGTTTAATAATGTTAAAAAGACCAACTCCAATTCGCATGTTGAAATTTTATTTAGAAAATTGAAAAGTTTAAATTATTGCAATTGTTTTTTGATTGAATATAAATGCTTTCGAATAAATCGAAAATTCTTCTACTCTTCAAAATTGTGTGATGAGCCATATGTGCTTAAAATCAGATCCAAATTTGCATCGATTTTTTTTCAATATATTTTGTTGCAATTTAAATTCATTTTTTAAATTCTTCGTGTTATTCGTGCAGGAATGCTAATTTGGCTTATTAATTTTTTGTCATCAGCCTATAAACGATTCAATGTTGTTATTAATAGAAACAAGCTTTAATATTGTTATTAAAATAAATAAATTTCTTGTATAATAAAATGTAATATTGTTTTAATAAAATTATTTCGAAATAACAGTGGGAGAATAAGTATATTATATTCATGAGAGTGAGAGAACAGGTATACATATGTTTATAAAATTATATCCTACCACTTTTTCTAGTCATATTATTAAAAACAGAATTTCTTTACCCGAATGCTAAATTTCTTGTAGCATTCACGTAAAACTAACACTGGAGGTGCCGCGGTTCCCTACATTGGCTAGATATAGTTTACATTACACAAAATCTCTATGCATCATATGATTGTGACATATAATCATGACAAAGACACATAGGAACTAACTGGCAGTCTTCTCTCTCATTCATCACATCGCATCCACTTATAGCTAACATATCACTTGCGTTTTCTATGTATAATATTCTTTGGGTACTGGTTAATTGAAAAAGTTATTTAGTTAGAATGTTATTTTTTCATTTAACACGAATGTAATGCCTATAATTTTTATTAATAAAACAATTTTACTTAACATTTTATAATTATGATTAATAATTTATTTATATTAATAATTGAGACGAAATATTATAAAACTGGCGCTATTTGAATTTGAGGATAGTCTATATCGGAACTAATTTCTCTCCAGTAAGTGTATGAGAAGAGCGCTGAATAGTGCTGGAATATCGGAACGCAGCCATTGAGTTAACAGGCTTGTGTATATATATATAACTGTGTCTGTGACTGATATATGTGAATATAACCATAAAACATCATAAAGCCTGGCATTTTGACTTTGACAGTTTAATAAGCTTGCCTATTTAGCATCTCAATAAAATTTCTATAAGTAAATATTGTATGAAAGTAAATATTGTGTATTTTAGAGAAATTAAACCTATAAATAATATAATAAAAAACAGTTAAAATGTCAAATTATTCATTTTACAACGTAAACAATTCACCGCTAATTCAAAATGAAGACGTAAGAAGTGAACAAAGTAACAACACAATAATTACAAACGAAAACATTAAAATTGAACAACAATTACACACGGAGTTTATCTTAAAAGATGATGTTATTGAGAAAATATCAGAAGAGCTGTACTCATCAAATGAAACATTTCCAACATTTACACAACAAATTCAATTACCTCAACAATTATATCCAAGCAATTATACCCGAGTGAACTTTACATGTGATATTTGTAATGAAATATTTACCCAAAAATCAAATTTAATTCAACATAAACGAATTCATAGTGGAGAAAAACCCTACTCGTGTGATGTGTGTGGTAAAGCGTTTACGCAACAAGGGAATTTAGTCCAACATAAACGAACTCATACCGGCGAAAAACCGTTTCCATGTGATGTTTGTGGCAAAACATTTACACATAAAAGTAATTTAGTTATACATAAACGATATCATACCGGTGAAAAACCGTATTCATGTGATATTTGTGATAAAACATTTACACATAAAAGTAACTTGAAAATGCATAAAAGAAGTCACAAGTAAAAGAATTCTTTTTCATAAATATAATACTGGTCAACAAAATGTGAATTTTTTTGTCACATTGATGCGATCCAACATATTCTTATAGTTTTTGGGGTCGGTTCGAATTCGGCTTCAGAATTTCTGTGATACATAAGTTAAAATATGTATATAGACATAAGAAGTGAACAAAGTTAGCCTAATCAACAAGTTCAAATTGGTGAAATAATCAATTAAGGATAAAAAAAAAGATATTTCGTTTTTTACCAATAATTCATAAAATATTAATATTTAAAAAGTTTTATAAAAAGATTCTTAAAAAGGAGGAAACTAATAAAAAACTTTTTTAGATTGCTGGAATATCGTAAAAAACGAGTATCTCACAAAAAAAAAATATGGTGGCTTCTTAACACTTCAAAGAATTTATTACTGTTGGAAATTTATCTTAAAGTTAATTTTTCAACAAGTTAAACAATAAAGGCATGAAAAGACGAAAGGTACACAAAAAGGGCGTTTATAATAACTTTATAAAGTTAACAAAAAAGGCATAAAAATGAAAAATATTGCATTTAAAAAATTATTAAATTTTTTAAAACTTTTTTGGCGTGATCTTGTTAAGTATATGTATAAGAAGCTCTCACCGAGGGCAAAAACATGTGCGCCAATTATTTAAACATTTTTTTGTAGTTTACAATGAAAACGAAAATTCAAGAAAATTTTCTGAATAAAAAATTGTCTAACTTGTTGAAAAATTAACTCTAAGATTAATTTCCAACGACAATAAATTCCTTAGAGCATTAAATATTATGCTGTTCAGAAAACGACATACTTTTTTCAAATTTTTATATTAATATTTAATACTTATTAATTCTACTAATTAATTCGTGTAAGATATCGTTTTTGATGATATTACAACAATCTAAAAATGATGCAAAAAGATCTATTTTCAGCGTTAAATTAAAATTTTAATTAATGGAGATAGACTTCCGAGAGTGAGAGTTTTTTATTGGAAATTTCCTCCTCTTTAAGAATCTTTTTTTTTTTTTTATTTCTTAAATATTAATTAATATTTTAGGAAATATTGACGAAAAACAAAATACCTTTTTTTCATCTTTAATTGTTTAAAATTTTTGTTAGAAAAAATTATTCACTGATTAAACATGTCTTCAATTTAAGGGAAAAACAATTTTTCCCATATTAAGGGGGAATTTCTCGAAAACGAAACGTGCTGAAGCAATCTTGCGGTCAGACTCGAATTCAGCAAATCAAAATCCTTGCAAAAAGTAAACTCATGTTAATGTGACAAAATTTATGTTGGCCAATGTAATTTGTATAGAAAAAATATTTGCTTTTACATAAATTAATTCTGGAGTCAAGTTGATTTGACTTTTAATTAATACAACAAAATTAAGTAAAAAATCATGGTAATAAAGAAAAAAGTGTCTTTGAAATTTTCCACAGTTGTTTATTAGGTTGTAAACACTTTTTACCAAAAAATCAAACTCTCAGGAGGTGGGTAAGCACTTTTTTGAGGGAGTAGTTGGGAGGTTTTAATCAATTTTTTAACGAATTACAAAAAAAATTATGCATCAAATAAAAAAAATTATAAAATAAAATTGGAACTAGCTGAAGTAATTGTGCAACATTTTGGTTTTGTTTTTTTCAACTTTCTAGCTTCAAAATTGACCGAAATATGCCAATTTTAAAATGGTGCATTTTTGCGCATTCAATCAAATGAAAAAAGACTTATCTTATAAACTGTTAAAGATTTAAAGAACAAAAGTTTACTTTTTAATAAAAAAAAATTTTTTTAAGTTTAATTTAATGGTTATTTCTTATAAAAAAATAAACAACTTTTGTTTGAAACATTTTTTCGTAAACATTACTGTTTAACCGTCAGGCTCAAATTAGGACAAATCTTTGTTGTCCGTGTGCTCCAAAACTATAACAGTTAGAGAGTTGAAAATTTGCAGGTAGCTTCAACTAGTGTTCTTGTACATTCTCGAAAAAAGAAATAAGTTCTAGAAAATAATTTCAAATTTTTGAAAGTATTTTCTAGGCGCCCTCGCGGTAAACAGTGATCTTTACGAAAAAGTGTTTATAACAAAAGTTGTAAACTTTTGTTCTATCTCTAACGGTTTAAAAAAAAATGTGCACATTAAATAAACTAGAATAACCTTTTTTTATGCATATTTGTTTTTTTTAATTTGTAAAAAACTGACTAAAGCCCCCCTCACTTGAGGGATCGATTTTTTGGTACGAAATTTTTATTACCTAATAACAACTGTGGAAAATTTCAAAGATAGAATATTTTTTCTTTTAGATATCTAGCTTCATTGTACTAAATTTGTCTGTACACACTTTTTAAATGTATCTTGATATAGATACAGATACATTTAAAAAAAAATGTTCCTAGATACTAAATATTTAGATACATTTAAAAATATTTTTTAAATTTAATAAATTAACTGTTTTTTTATTTAAATAATAATTTTTAATTTACAAATTTTTAATTCATACACACAGCCAAGGTCCTAAACTAATAGATTTCTCAAATTTAATTCGTAAATTACATAAACATGAATGTATAACTATTTTTAATAAATTATTGCACTGTATACAAATTTAATTATTTTTTAATATGAAAAACTGGGCTATGCTGGTGCCGTATTTCATTTTCGGCAGAAGTATAAAAGTCGGTGTAACCAAAGAAAGTTAAGGTTTTTCGTCTTAAAACATCCGGGATTATCTTTATTCAGATGCAAGAAATAACCTATGAAAAATACATTCCAAAATCATGCGCACAAAAAAAAATTATTCAAGGTCACAGCATGAAAAAATAGCTTTTTTTAAAATATCTCGTAAACTATTAAGTTAATGCCAGCAGCTTTTACTACTGTAAAATTTGTGTGTTGTTTCGAAATATTTAACTGAAAAAATTTAACGTAAGTCGTTAACTCTACTACGCCAAAAATAGGATATTGTATATTATGAATATTATAAGGTTAGGTTAGGTTAGGTTAGAGTGACTGTCCTGGGGTGGAACACACTTAGACCATAGGATCCGTTGTGATACCGTAAATGGGTTGGCCCATCCCCGGCCACTACTCTATGAACCATTTGGAGCTGTTTAAGAACAGCAGGAGGGCTTTGACGTCGACTGACTTTAGGTCGGAGAATATTATAAGACAAGTGGAGTATTTTATAAAATAAACTAGCGGCTGCCGACTTCATCCACCGTTATAAATTTAAAAATTGATATATATCACTTCAAAATGGAACAAGTATCATACAAACTTATTGACTTAAGCGAGTTATGTAAAAATAAATAGGGCATTCATTTGAAATAAGGATTTTTGGGCCAACTTCCGGTATAATCGGGAGTGCCACAAATCTGAAAATATGTTAGGCGGATATATATCCCAAATTAATTATTATAATAATACAATATAGAAGTTAATAATATTTTCGGTAGCGGCACTTAAAAAAAATGTTACAGATGATTGATTTTGAATGCTGGTTTTCCTGTGTGATGCCTTCTTGAGAGTTCAACAGGAAGAAGTAGCTGAAATTTTGCACCAAGTTTCTGGAGTTTGCATTATATTTCAAGATTCCGTGGTAATTTAAGACAGATCTAAGAATAAAAGGGTGAGCCAAAAAAAGAAATAAATTAATAAAAATAGACCGCAAAATGAAATGTATTAAAATACAATTTTGTTTAACGAATATTATTTTTTTTAACAGATAAATATTAGTAATTCCTAATAAAAAATAATAATTCGTAATTCATGAATAGGAAATTTTCGAGTCAATCAATCGAAATTTTCCCACTGATTTACTATTCATTATATTTGAATTCATATTTATAAATCGGACTTTTTAATTTGTGATTGGTTTAATTAAGTAAACTATTACAATAAAATAGGTTTAAGGCCGCGCTACATTTTAACAACCAATTTTAATAAAAAGGATGAAAATTTGAGAGGCTATTGTCAAAGTGGCGTCTAACATCTTTCCCCTCTACGAAAGGTCATAGCCATTAAATTCTTTTTTAAGGAGCCTGATTACGACTAACAATTTTTTATTACATCGCACGCTTAAAATCAATGAATGATTCTTTGAGAACGATTTTTACAATCAAATTAAATATTGGACCTTGCACCAAATTCGGTATCTTTGTTTTTATGATATGTTGTTTGCAATTAACAAATATACAGTGGAACTTGGATAAGTGGAACAGCTGGATAAGTGAGAAACCTCCATAACTGGAACTCATGCTGAGGTTCCATCACTTTGGCACTGAATTACCTGAATTGGCACTGTTAGTGGGACGAAGAAAACCTCTATATCTGAGATTCGTTCTTTCGATTTTATCGTCATAGTTACCTCTATAACTGAGACAGCGAGTGAATTTTATATAAATTATAAACTGAGATAACGCTAAAAAATAACAAGTTTGTAACGCTTAAAAATATTGATGCTACGAACAAAATTTTGTATAGGTGTTCATAAAATCACCTAATTAATCCATTTACGATTGTTTGCCCGTCTGTCTGTCAACACGATAGCTCAAAATTGAATAGATATATCAGGCTGAAATTTTTATAGCGTACTAAAAAAAAGAGGGGAGTTCAAAAATAAATGTTCCTTATAAAAAAAAACAACTTGTGTTTGAAACATTTTTTTGTAAACATCACTGTTTATCCGCGAAGGCACACATTAGATCAAATATTAACAAAAGTATAATACATTGTGGGAATACAATAAATTATACAAAAACTATAACAAAGTAAGCTTGGGATTTTGTAAAAAAAAAAAAACACTAATAATTTTTTATAAAATTAGGACCTGACAAAAAAATGAACAAATCATTTAGAAATTCTTTCAGGCATTGTAATAAATCAAGTCGTCATAATTTGTTGAAAACAATACGACATCGAATCACTTTTATGCAACGGTTGATCATGATGTTTAAGTTTTCGAGCTCGTTCGCGTGCGCCTTCAACATAGTTAATATTTTTAACTCAATTATCCCACATGTCATTATTATCCAATTTTAATTCGCCAACACTACCTTCATCAAATAAATCCGCGAATTGAAATATCCAATTTTTTGCTACATTTCAATCGAAGTGGAGATACCTACCTTGTTAAGCTCGTCGATTCTAAATTATCATTAAACGTTTTGTCCATATTAGTTCGCTGATTTAATTCGTCCACATCTTTTGAATTATCATAAAATGAATCATAAATCGGTTTTTTAGTTTTAAATAGCCCATTTAAAGTCACAGCATTTTGCATGGTCCAAAGATATATATTTCTCATTTTTCATTTTATATTTCTTTTTTTACAAAAATTTTGGACATCTCGTAAATTTTGACGAAAGTATAGATTTTATTTTAAATATTGCGAAATCGTTTCCAGATTTTGTACGGTTCAATAAAATACATTATTCATTTTCGATTTCATATTTTTATACCACTTATATATGAAATATACATAGTATATTAATATAAGGATGAATTCTTGTTGACTTCGAGTTGAGACATAGTTATTTAAATAAATACCACGATACTCGAAAAAAAAAAAAAAAAATTTAGTTTTATTTCGAGTATCGTGGTATTTATTTCAATAACTATAGTATATTAAGTTTAGTAACAAGTTTGTAACGCTTAAAAATATTGATGCTACGAAAAAAATTTTGGTATAGGACCTTATAGAATCATGTAATTAGTCCATTTTCACTTGTCTGTCTGTCTGTCGTCTGTCCGTCTGTCATCACGATTACTCAAAAACGAAAAAATACATGAAATTTTTATAGCGTGCTGAGGACGTAAAAAGTGAGGTCAAGTTCGTAAATGAGCAACATAGGTCAATCGGGTCTTGGGTCCGTAGGACCCATCTTGTAAACCGTTAGAGATAGAACAAAAGTTTAAATGTGAAAAATGTTGCTTATCAAAAAATAAACAACTTTTGCTTGAAACATTTTTTCGTAAACATAAACTGTTTACCCGTGAGGGCGCCAATTAGGCGGAAATTTTATAGTATGTACCATACTTGAATATCAGTTATGTATGTGTCACATGAATATATGTGTTTATGTTATCAACACTGACTATGCATGGTATTTCAGCAATTAATTCAGTCAATTGTTTGTTTTCACTTGTAAATAATGGTTTTGGTGTCCAATTTTTTCGCAGATTTTTGCGGTTTTCTGAATGCATGCGAATTGACGGACTATAATATTTAAGTAGGTTTATCTGAAACTAAATATAACAACAAAATATTTAATAATTTAAACACCCTATAAATATTGATTTATGATTAACCATTGTACGCACAGGCGTAGGAATGGCAAATAAAAGGTTAATAAAGGTTTCCATAGATTACAATCCGTTTCGAATTATATGTTAACTTCACAGGACTCAAATTTAATTTCCAATGAACTGGTAGAGTCATACTTGAAGGTATTTCTAACGATATAAGAGAGCACACGATATCTAAAATGAGAAAAAATATTCATCTGAAATAAATTAAATGAACTCCTTGTGAATCAGTGGCGGATTTAGGTTTAGGTCCGTAAAATATTTGGGTAAAATTATTGACTTTTACTTTAAAAATCTTTATCCAAACTCGTCGACGTATATAGGGTTATTCAAGTTATTAGATATGAAAGATTAATGCAAAAATGCTTGATTTTAAGAAAATTTGGTTTCTGAAATGGATGGACACTTATTGAGGCTGTACATTTTACAATTATTTTTGTAGGATGTCCGGAAAACACGAAACGTTTCAAAGTTGTATTTTTTTAAAGTGAGTTTCATTAGGGCTTACCTCACTTAACCTTCAGGTTTTTCGAAATATTCTCAAAGTTATTACTCAAGAATTACAAGTTTTAACTGGACTACGCATGCTCAATGTTTACAGGAAATAAGAGTAGAGGAGGACACTAAATTTATCAACAAATTTGGACAGCAATCCAAACGCTTTAAGTTTTTATTCAAAAGGTGACTTAATACAAAAAAAAATTATAATTTTTCTGTGTATTTTCTTGCCCGCCAGGGGGGTGCCAGTGCACCCCCTACCGGGAAATGTTTCCGCTTGTACAATTCAGTTTTGGATTAGACTGAATATTCGTAAAAGTAATTGACCGTTTACAATTACATCCTATTTAGCCTCAAAGCATCCTTAAATTTGTTTAATTTCTATTTTTTTTTTTTTCTGCAAAATTATTGTCATAAAAATTTTTTACAGCTTTATTACCTTAAGAATGTTTGGGATGTTATATCAAAATGCTACAAAAGGATTGAAATTTAGTAGGATACCGGTTCGTGCGCACGAGTTGTAGGAAAATTTGGGAGTGAGAATCTCTCCTCCCTTCATTGAGAATCGCTAAACATAAATTTGAACTAACACTATATAGTCTTATAAATGTAGCCATTTATGAAACGCATGTCCATTGAGGCAAAATACTGAAAAAGCCAAGGTTTATGACGAAACAGACTCAACGCTCGAATGTACAAACTGATTCAATTAAAAATTATTTCCGGATCACAATCTACATACCCTACATCGATTTGTTTCTTACACATTTACAGGAGCGATTTTTGAATCATCGCAATATTTTATGAAATTTTGCTTGTCTATCCCAAAAAAATGAAAAGTTTTGACGAAAACTTTTGTGTTCAATTTTTTGAACCATACTCTTAAATTTTGCCGTAACATCTGGGACGAACTTCAAGTTAGGCGAAAACGTAATGCCGGACAGTACGTCTAAAATTCACTCGAAGTACTCGATATTTGCAATGAAAATGCGTTTTCGAATGTCTACCAAATGCTACGCATTCTGAAATTTTTGCCTATGACAACAGCGACGAATGAACGCTTCTCTTCAATTTTGCGTCATCTCAAAACATACCTAGGATCGACAATGTTTCAAGATCGGCTGAACGGTTTAGCCTCGCTCAGTATACATCGCGATATAGAGGTCGATACGCACAGAGATTTGGAAACTTTTTTTCTGTATCTCGCAGAATTAACTCTCATTTTGACATTATAAAATGTTTTTATTAACTTTATGACCTAACATGACGAACAAACATTTGAATCTCCCCTTTGGGTGATTCCTGGGCTCGTGTCTGATACAGTGGCGTATTGATTAATTCGTCTCCGTTAACTTTTAATGGAGGAATTTAGAAACTACACGTATCTGATGAATATCATATATAAAATGAGACTAATGTTTAACACTCGGTTACCTGGTTTAATGATTAATTATATGCTGTATTTTTAACTAATGATCCGGTCAATTTAAACAATCGAAAGTACAACGTACCTGGCTGAAATTTGATAGGATTGATCAAAACATCATCCGGAAAATAATTTACGCGGGGTCAAAGTTCACACAAACGGGTTTTTCGCGGTTTTCAGCGAAACGGTTAGTTTTATCATAAAATTAGTTCAGACAAAAATTTTAGATTAGAAATATAAATAATGTCTTAATACTTTTTTTCCAAAGAGCTATCTTTTCCTAGATATAACGATTCAAAAAGTTGGAAAAGTTGCAATCGTCATATGATTTTAGAGATGGACATATAATTCTATAGCTTACATTAAAAATTTAATAATATTTTCTAACAAATTTAAATCAGTAATTATGTGTATTTACATATAAAAAATATTATTTATACAATTTCGTATCTTATTCTCACAATTTCTAATTTTAACTGGGCATTTACTCCACCATTTACATTAAAGAATTAAAAATTAGTCATAAATGCCACCTTTACGCCAAAATTCTCCACTGCCTGACATCTGCAAGTAAAAATTGTATGAATGTAAGTTACACTGACCAAGAGAAAAATGTTGGTACTTGTACTACAGCTTCAGTGATGTATATACGTAACTTATTACTTATTACATATTTAACGATTACAACTCTTCCAAGTTTTTGAATCGTTATATCTCAGAAACTTTGGCCCTTGAAAAAAAGTATTGAGACATTATTATATATAATTATCTACAATTTTTTTCTGAACTAGTTTTATGATAAAACTTACCGTTTTGCTGAAAATCACGTAAAACCTGTTTTTATAACAATTGACCCCGAGTAAATTTTTTTCCACGTCTCGGATCGATGAGAACTTTTTAGATTTCATTTATGATGGTGTTTTAAACAACCTTACCAAATTTCAGCCGGGTGAGAATTATTGTACCTTCAATCATATTTTTTTGTTTCTTTTGATTGAATGATAAGATCTTACAAGACTAATCTGATTTAAACAGGTCCAGTGATATCGAAATTTAAATCAGACCTTATTTTCATTTTATAAATTTTCTACATAAGATATAATGAGTTTCTAACTTGCCTCCAACGATACTTGAACGCAAATTTTTTTACGATTCAATCAAACTAAACATGAAAAGGAGGTGAACGTTGCATCAAATCAAGTCTGTTTGATTTTGTGATGTTGTTTGCAATGTAAAGGCAATGTTAAATCCAAGTTTTCGACCACGGTGAACGACCGGATCATGCCGAAAAATACGAAAAACCTCGAAAACTTTGGAAGGATTGGTTTTTCATTAAAAACTGTGGTATTTATTTTTAAATAAGGTTAAATTTTCAATAATTTTAGATCAAGTCGATTTTTGCAGGACCGATAGTTCGGAAAATTTCACCTTGTAAACAGTAAACAGTAAACAGTAAGAGATACAAAGAGATACAGAACAAAAGTTGAAGTATAAAAAATGTTCCTTTTTTCCGAAAACATTTTTTCGTAAACATCACTATTTACTCGTGTAGTCGCAAATTAGGACAAAATTTTGGTGTCCATTTTCTCCAAAACTATAACAAATTGGGTGTTGGAAATTTCCAGGTAGCATTTCAACTAGTGGTCTTGTGACATCCTAGAAAAACGAAAAAAAATTCTGGAAAATACTTTTAGGAAAATTTTCGAAAACCATGAGTGATGTTTAAGAAAAAATGTTCCAAACAAAAGCTGTTAATTTTTTTATAAGAAACATTTTTTTTTTAACTTTTGTTCTATCTCTAACGGTTTACAAGATGAAATTTTGTGTAACTAGAAAAAATGGAGAAACTTTGAAAAGCTGTATATCCGAAATTGTGGGTTCTATAAAAATCGGTTTTATCTCAAATATTTGAAAATCCTCCTTTAACCTCCTTTAAAAGTAAATACTACAATTTTAGAAGAAAAACTAGTCTTTCCGGTTCAAAAACGGCCAAACTGAAGTAAGTTGTTTAATTTGATTCGATTAATAACGTTCAATGTTTAATTCGATTGGATTAATTAATACATTGAATTATATATATTGATCTAATCTTCTAATAAATCTCAGAAATTTGGCGGCGAGCATGTTCTTGTACAATATCTGATCTTGATTTGATATTAGGTGCATGAGATCATGAGCTTATATTATGTTGCCTATCAATTTATTCAATTGCCAGAATTTTTCGGCTGTTAAATGATTGACTAGAAAAACACGACGTATTTCACTTGGGCTAGGTTCCTATATATATTTATGTATATGATTTTGTAATTTTTTTGACTTTCTGTTGAAAATAAAAACTTGGACTACAAAATATTTTTACGGTTTAACTTGACAGATAATTTTACAATGAAAATTTCCTTGTTTAAATCACACATAATTTCCAAAGCTTGCTAAATTCAAATTTATTTGCATTCAAGTAAAGTAGTAAAGTAGAACGCCACCTCGTGTTTTATTTTGTAAACAGAGGTTTTGTTTTCTCTCTAATTCATAATAATATTCAGAAAAACGGTAAAATTGCAATTCTGGATTATTGGATGTGTTTTCACAATTAACAACACAACAATTTCGATTCGATCGTTTTTTTTTTTTTGAAAATTTAATCATTATTAATTCCACTTGTAACATATGACAATGATATTTTATCCCTAGAGCTAGTAGACATTTTTGAGCAGAAGTTTGACGCATTCTGAAAATTCGTCAGATACCTCTCCCATAAAATCCTAATACAAAAATGCAGACCTGGCTGGAGAATAGTGGTATCTTTAGAACCCCTATATTATCAAACATATAAAATATTTTGTTGCAAAAAATATCTATGATGCAACTTGTACTTTTTTAAAGTAAACTTAAATATTGAAAAATGAAGAAACTAAACAAGTCAGGCCATTTGCGAGAGATTTCAACCATGCTAGATTCCTGCAAAATTACTTATCTTGATCACCGAGCAGGTAGAAAATTCCATCAAAAAGACCTGTCATTTTTAAAATATTTATTTTGAATACTAAATAACACCCTATAAAAATTTCAACTTTCTGCAAACATATTTTTTGTATTTATTTGCAAAGTACTTTTGCAAGCATCTTACAGGGTTAAAATCTCTCGCAAAAGGCCTGTTTGTTTATTTTCTTCATTTTCAATATTTCATTTTACTTAAAAAGAATACGTTTCCTTAGAGATATTTTTGGCAACAAATGTTTTATATGTTTGATATAAGGGTTCTAAAGATACCGCTACCCTCCATGCAGGTCTGCATTTTTGTATTAGAATATTATGGGAGAGGGATCTGACGATATTTCAAATTGCTTCAAACACCTACCCAAAAACGTTAACCAGCTCTCCTATCATTTCTGCAAAACTAATGATTACAAAAAATAAAACACGAGATGGCGCAGAGGTAATCCGTCAAATATACTTTACTAGTGTATACAGCCATACAGAGACGAATTATCCACAAAGCAAAGTAGATACATTTCTATATATTTACTTCTAGTAGTAGCGAAATCGGTACTGCAGAATACATGCGCGTGCAAATCACTCGTCTCACGACAGTATTTGACATAATATTATGGTAATTTCTTTGAACATCAGATAACTGACTTAATAAAAGCGTGGCTATATATTTTGTTATTTTAGTAATTACTTAGTTCGAATTCAGCAAAATTTTTTTTTTAAAGTTAGTATCATATGTAATTAATTCTACTGGATTTTTTTTAATCTATTTCATTTTTGCTACCTTGAACATTTCCTATTTTTTTTTTTTTTTTATTACTCTGTAATGTTTTGATTACGGGTGGGTTAGGTTGAGTTTATCGACTATAGAGATGTTGGTTGGACTTTGAAGTTTTTAGTCCTTGCGTTCAAAAATGAGACTCTATTACAGAAAACGGAGATATTATCGTCGTAAGCTATATATAAGATTTTTACTACGACTAGAGTGTCTACACACGCGAGGTCGCGAAGAGGCGCGTGAATTATATTCTCTATTACTTATATTTTTTTTAGATACTTAAAACCATAATATAATGCAACATGTGCATATTACGAATTTGTTTATTAGTTAACATAAATTAGAATAGATATTTTAGAAAGTTTATTTTAAATATTGCTATACTCAAATATTTCTCAGAAAACTGATCTTTAAATATTACGAGAAAGCTGACCTTTAATAACATTAATGTTATAACATCTGGACGGTCACAACTGTTGTACAAAAGATCATATTACAAAAAGGATCTTTTAAAACACATCCCTTAATTACTAAGCAGTATTTTAAAAGCATATATAAAGTGAACTATCTAATGCACAAATCATACTTATTATTAAAATCGTTTGACATACGTTCGGATTGTTAGATAATTTGTTTCATTAAAATATTTATTTTTAATTGTTGTTACTTTACGTTTTGTACAAGTGTAAATTGAATTGTAAATTTAATTAAATAAATAAATTTTTATTTAAATATCTGGTCTACAAGATATTAATCGTGCGCGGAATTTTTAAATAAACATAAATTGAGTAAATGTCCCAAAAATTACAATCTGTTACACAAAGAGGATACGGAAAAGAAAGTTGCTTCAGATGAATCTACCGAGGACATTACTTCTTCTTTATCTGGAGGGGAAATATTCACAGTTACAGTATACCTAATAATTATAGACAGACTTGTGGTTAAATTTACAACGAGATGCGAAGCGTATACAATATTTACGGTAAATTTTCGTTTTTAAGCAAATTGATCAATTTAAACACTGAAGAAATTCAAAGTCTAACACGTAATGTTAGAAACGGTATATTCTGGTGATTTAAGAAAATGAATTTTTGGCGAATGTATCCACCTAAATAACTAAAAAAAAAATAATCTTTATTGATTTATATTACGGGAGGTGATAATTTTTTAAAATACACACGGCCGCAAAATTTTTTAATCCGCTTCTGCAATCACCGGCACAGAATTTCGTAGATATAAAAAATTGTTGTAATTTCAGATATCTGTATCTCCACGAAAAATAATTCGATCTTGAAAATATACAGTTCAATCGAAAAATTTTTGAAAATAAAGATCAAAAGTTATTATCAACACTACTGTTTTCCTCCGAGGGTTGAAAGGATCCTGAATAGCGCTTTCTACAGAGGAAGGAGAAAACTTACAAGTGATAATATTGGTCTCACACTGCTAAATAATTTTTGTACCCGACTGTGATTCAATAGTTTTAGGTTTAAACCACATTTTGTCTCACCGACTGTTTTTCCGTTAGTACGATTAATTTTCCAAAATTATCTTCATGATATTGTGACCCATAATTCACCTGAAATAAATTCAATGAACTCTTTTTGAGTCAGTAGCGGATTTAACGATTAATTTTCCAAATTATCTTCATGCTATTGTGACCAATAATTCATCTGAAATAAATTCAATAACTCCTTATGAATCAGTAGCGGATTTAGTTTTAGGCGATTTGGGTTAAATTATTGAATTTTACTTTAATACAGGATAACTCACATTATTTAACATGAAAGATTAAGACAAAACTGTTTAATTTTAAACAAATTTTGTTTGTGGGATAGATGGGGGCTTATTGATTTTAAAATTATTTTCTTAGAGTATTTTAAAATTCTTTGTATGTTTTTGAAGTGACTTTCAGTAGGGTTTACCTCACTTAGACTTCATAGTTTTCGAAGTGTTCTGTATTTTCTCAAATCTCATATTCGTTTTTCAAACCAAATTTAACTTGAGAATCTACTAATCGATTGAATTTTTTGGAGCAATAGTGAATAATTGAATTACGTATACAGATTGTCTCCAAGTTATGACTAAAGAATTACAAATTTTAAACGGTAATAACTTGGCAGCCTTTCTCCGAGAATAGAAATCATGTCGATCTGTCCTTCTTTTGGATAAACTATCATTTCGAATAACATTTAGTCATTTTGGGCAACCTGTATACGTAATACAATTATTCACAATTGCAACAAAAAAATTCAATCGATTAGTAGATTCAAAGTTAAATATGGCTTGAAAAGCGGATATAGATAAGCTTTGCGAGAATTTATACGTTAAAATTGCTATTACCTACTGTGTAATTTTTAGAAAATACAGAATATTTCGAAAACCGTGAAGTTTAAGTGAAACTCACTTTTATTTTGATTGTAAAACCTGAAAATAAAAATAACAATTTAAAATGAGAGCCTTCAACAACAACGAAGAGTCGTGGGTGTGTCAAACAACATCAAAGTAATATTAAAAAATCAAGAACAATGTCTTCGAGCCATCTCCTTTCTTAAAAGTGTGAAGTTATTAGATAAAATTTAGCAAATTAATGTTTTGTAAATAGTAGTCGTTAATGACCTCGCCGTTAAAAAGCGACTTTAAATAAATATAAATTTTAAAATGTACAGCCGCAATGACCTTCGATCTACTCCAGAATACAATTTTCTTAAAATGAAACAGTAAACAGTTTAGTCTCAATCTTTAATGTCGAATAACGTGAATACCCCTGTATATATGTATATTTCTATACCAAAAAGGCGGCTTGGAATGCCTGGGACCTAGGGTACACTCATATTCAAATCCGCCACTGCCCACTTAATGAAATGTTAATGTCTGTTTAAAAATTACGTTTTAATTTGAAAAAATTTGTACAATAAAATGTTTCCAAAAAATAAATAATTAATTTTAAAGAAATTGTAGATTATTTTCCACTTTTATATCAATTTTTGAAGAAATTATAGACTTTCCCACAGTTATATCAAATTTTGAGAAAATTATAGATACGTTCCCACATTTATATCAAATTTTGAAGAAATTATAAATACTTTACCACATTTATATCAAATTTTGAAAAAATCACTATCAATTGTTCTTAAAACATTGAAATTGTTTAAAATATTAAATGCAAACTTATTTTTGAAAAGAAATTTTTTTTTTCTTTCAATAATTTATTAGTTTGTTTTTTAAATTTTCATCGAAGAAGGGTGATATATAATTTTTCATTTTTTTAGGGAGGCAGGCGAATACAGAAAATATAAATCTTAAAAAAATTAAACTTGAAATACCTACATAAATGTGGAAATTCATTGAATTTTAGAATTCTTTCGAAATCGCACTTTGACCATTTGATCTATAAATTTTTGAGAACGTATCAGCACAAGAAAGTGTCGACAACGATATAGATGATACCAACGTAGATCGAGTTCCAGCAGCATGTTGACTTCCCAGATGGTCAAAATTCTCTTGAACTTGCAATTTTGCGGGATACATCGAAGTTGGAATATCATCCGATGATTTTGCTTTCATGTTTGGCGTTGATTCTGTTTTGATGATGCTTTTAGAAAAATTTAACATTAATGGTGATTTAACGATATCAGAAGACGATACATTATTTGCGGATGTGCCTGCAACTGCGAAAAAGACACTTGGCGGTGATTTAACATGATTTACAAAGATCACATTCGATTTTTTTGATTGTAAATCCCGTTCCAAATTTTCAGAATTATTTCGTGTAAATAAAATATCACACGTTTCAAAGTATCCACTTTCGATGTCGCCCTCCATATAGTGAACATTCATGCGACGTACATCTGATAATGAATTTTCCGAAGAAATTATATTCGCTTCATTCATTTGAAAATGAATATTTTCTTTCCTTTTCAGCACGTAATTATCTTGAATCGATGAACACAGACTCATATTGGATTTGAATTTTTCGACGTTAATTTCATCATTATTTTTTTTTCTAAACTGTTTCTTCAATTTTATTGACTCTTCAAATTTTGCCATAATATGTTGTTTTAAAATCACCTTGAATGAATTATTTCGCCGTTTAAAATCATCCCCATCCATTAAATCATTATTTTCCATTTCGAAATAAATTTAACGTTTATCACAAAGTTATTACGTTCAACTTAATAAATTACGCGTTAAAACAAATCTTTTTAATCTTTTTTTTTTTTTTGTAGATATAATGTAAAAAATCAAGATAAACCCCACACGACGAAACAAAAAATATTTATATAATACCGTCCCGGACCGTCGTTAAATTCTTCCATGCGCTTTAGCAAACAGAGTGACAACCTATAAAATTTTTCTCTATTTAAATTAATGTCCCTAGGGACTATTTAAATATTCGTATCTAGTTTCACGATTGTATGCTACTAATTATAACAGATCGAATTTTGTCGTGCTTAGCAGAATTTGTACAGTGTACGATAGCATTTTAAAATAAAATAAATTTATATAAAATGTACATACTGCAAAGATTGCTTCTCTAACTACTTGCGAATGCGATATGATGAATGAGAGAGAAGACTGTCAGGGACTTCCCTTGTGTCCTTGTCATAATTATATATATACATAGTATTATATGTATTAGTAAGTATAAGGGACCGTTCATAAAATACGTTCAAGGGGGGGGAGGGGTTTCTGCTGAGTGTGACAAAATGTGACAAGGGGGGCAGGGGGTCTAAGACAATGTGACGTTCGCTGCTTATCAAAAATTTTATTGGAGAATATCTTTCGGCTATTTTCTTTTTCTTCATTTTTTGTCATGATAAACAGCATTCATTTCGAATAAGTAAATATACAGATAGCTAAATTTAAAAATTTTTAAACTACAACAAACTGAACACGCATTAGTGGTATCGAAAGTCAATTCGGATGATGGAACATACATTAATTTATTTGCTCGTCTTGCAGTGGAACTTCAGCCTAAAGCTGTAGATTTTCAGTAAGTTCCTTATGATTGGTTTTGTCCATCAGTTCATGATAAATTGGCAAGTAGAACATATAAAGAATGTGGCCTATATCACACGTCCCATAAAACCTTACTGCATTTGAAAAATATACATCCAAAGCAGAAAAAAAAGATGAAGTAGCTCGAAGCATACAGAAAACTCGGATCGTATCTCGGCGAGCTCGTGAGCTGTTATGTATATTAGGAGATGAAAACGCTGGTACGGAGGATGCAGAATGGTTAGATGACGATGAAGTGGATGGTAGCTTCGAAGATATAGAAGAAGATGTTACAATACCAATAATAGACATATCGGAGCATTTACAGAATCCTTGGACTTCTGATAAATATAAAACACTATTTTTATTATAAAAGAGTTTTGTTAGTTTATTTAAATTTTATTGGAAAAAAAAATTAATATTTTTTAATATAAAAATTTGTATACCATTTATCAAAATTTGCTATTTTTAGTTTTTGTGACGTAATATTTATAGGGGGTCACAGAAAGTGTGACCCAGTGTGACAACCGGGAGGAGGGGGTCTCAAAATCCTAATTTTAGCGTGACGTATTTTATGAACGGTCCCTAAGTATATGTATTATACGAGGACAAAGGAGAACTATAGTGGCAGTCTTCTCTCTCGCATCTCATATTGCATCCACTTACAGATTAGCGTTCTCTATCGTCATATCTCTATGCTGGTAACAGAGTGAGAACCACTTCCCCAAGATGTTTGAGGAGGCTAATAAATGAGAGACCATGATAATTAAAGCGCATGTCTTAATATACAATATTATATCCTGGCACGTGCATACAACATAATAATTGCCGTTTAATAATTAAACTTTACTAACCTGTGATACACGTCTACTTTAAAATATTCCTTGCAAATAAAACAATATCTAACCATTTTTTAGAAATTTTACAAAGAATTAATAAAACAAACAGTAACTATTGAAACAGCTGATTTCCGTCAATACGATCATGCGCATTGAATAACATGATCTGTTATTGTGTTTCTCTGTCAGATGTTTGAATATTGTGTTGTTGTCTTTGTTAATCTTCTCTGTGAAGCAAAAATGTACATACTTGGTACACGTTGGGCATATTTAGTAATAGATAATTAAGACTTGAGAACATTTTGCCTATTTGACATTGTCAGAAAAAATAGAAAATGATCTTAATCACATACACAAGAGCTCTAATATACATAAAAGACAAGTATTTTAAGGCGCTGCTTTTAAAATTGACTACAAAAATTTTTCATTCGAAATTGCGCATTACCAAAGTCGCAATTGGCGGCTATACACGACCGTGACTTCGTAAGTCGGTAAGTCATAGATATATATAACACGTATATATCTATGGTTTTTCGTCGTAGAGAACTAAAGTCTTTCATAAAATTCAATGATTTTTCATTTTAACATCATCAAAAGACAATTGAACATTTTAGTAAGCTTCGTTTTCAACGCACAAGCGATATGGCATCGGCACCAATTAACCATTTCGATTTGGCTTCAGTAAATTTTAAAAATCCATTTATTATGAAACTTCAATTAGATTATCAACGTAAGTAACTAATTTAATTGAATTAAGGACAAAATTAAAACGCAACCTATGTGATTTCGAATTTATCTCCACTTAACCTAGAGACAGACATATTGGCGTTCATGTATAGTTAAACACATAGAAAATCGAATTTGAGAAGATTCAATTTTCTTTTTAATATATTTTTCACACGAGCGTTTTCATTTTTAACGTCCTAGGACAAAATAGTGTTCATGAACCCTTTGAAAATCAAATATAAGATTTAATTTTCTTTTTATTACATTTTTCACACGAGCACCAATTAAAATTTTTTACATACGTGTTGTTTTCGACACACGAAGATGAAAAACAAAGCTTAGATCCTCTCAAATGAAAAAAAAAATATCGGAATAATTTTATCAATAATGATTAAAGAAATGGAATCAGGACGTTTCGGTTTGAAATATTTTATTTTTAAATTAATAAAGATCTGAAATGTGTCGTTTTAGACATAACGGTAGATTAAAAAGTGAAGTTATCTAGGTTTTAAAATCCATTTTTTTTTAGTTTAGAGTTTAGCTACATTGAATACTCCTAGAGTATCTGATACAATTAGCTTTTGACTGAGTGTGAAGAATAATAAATTTTTTTGGCACTATAGATCGTGAAATGCTGCAGTTAAGAAACCCAATATATTTTCGGTATGCAATTAGATTGTTAGGAGATTTTATCTATAAAGCTAGATTAAGTTCTGGTAGACCAATAAGCCTTTTTACTACCTCTCTTTACATTTATTTGGAGATGCTATTAAAATCCGGTCAAGGAGAAGATTTGGAATTATTTACGATTCAGGTTAGCAATTTTTATTAATATCTGATCATAAAATACATAACAAAATTTTCAGAGAGGCCACAAACGAGGAAATTCGTGAATTGCCAGATAATATGATTAATCGAGCATTGAAAATTAGAACAATCTTAGAATTGTCAAAAAATAGATGATAATTTTTATCCAAATCACAAACAAATTTTTATGATTTTTTCAATTTTACCGATATGTGTACGACTGATTTTTGGGAATTTGTCAGAACGTTTAAAAAGAAATTCAAAACTTTTGTGATCACTGGTTTTGGATTTTGTAGGGTATAAAGAAGACCCAAAAAACCATTAACAACTTCGGACGGTGTCATAGTATTAAAAATTAAGCCTTTAGAATAGAAAAGCTTTAATTACTCTTTGAGATTTTGTGAAGGGATGTTCAAAGATTGGTTTTCAACCATTCTTGATCTTTTTGAGACATTAAATAGTAACTCGGAAAAGGAGACCTTAATAACAAAATTACAATAGACTTTTTTTTGCATTAAATGAGCCAATCAAATGTCTAAAAACCACTTTACCACTCAAAAAATTCAATTTTCTTATTTATAGAAATTGTTTACAACAATTTTTGACTCCACTTTAGAGCCAAGCACATCCAAAAATTAAATAGACATAGACATCTGTCGGCACCGGAAAGTGGCTGGTAGAGTTGAATTTTGAGCACTGAGTCTTTGATAATTGCATATTATACCGATCCGATAACAATAACGGAATCAAAGGAGTCGATTTTCAAAGAAACATTTTTTTCGTTTAAAAATTCGTTTCATAAGATTCCAAAAAATGAGAATATAATTCTTAAGGAAATTTTTTCAAATTTCTGGAAGAAATAGTCGTCCTTTTATCCTATATGAATATTTTTATTTTAAACTTATCATTATTTATAAAAAATTATACAAACACTGATATTGAACACTGTCTATATAAGATATCTCATCAATTAACTCAGTCAATATTTTATTTTCACTTGTTTTTTATTTAATTTTTGTGGCCTCCCTGAAACACAACCATTTGCATCCGAAATGTGCAAAAAAGTAAAAAAACATACAAAATTTAATTTCAGTTATTTCAAAATGGAATTGGAATCTGCACATACTTACCGAACCACATCAATAAATTAATGGTAGAAGTCCATACTCAATTTCATTTAAATGATAAATTATCAAGAACTTCCAAACTGTGGCTTCTATTAGCAATGGATATCGTCAAAAGTAAATTTGAATTACCTCCATACGATTTACAAAAATATTACGTAATTAATTTGGGGCAACCAATTATTGAACAATTTTTCCGGGTTCATATGGAAACTACAATTGAAACTTTCCACAAAATGGATATATTATATTACGTATCCGAAGCGAACAATCTTGGACACGAACCATCTAATAGCCGGCAACCAAAGACTGATCGTAATAAATACTTATTCGAAGCAATACGAACACAATCACAAGCCGCATCAAATAATTGTGTAAATGTTTCCACAACTAATAACAAACCGCGTGATAATATTGATCCAATTGCTCTAAGACCAATACTAGGTAGGGGTGATTCGAGGAAAATGGTAATCGAGCAAAATGCAAAATCAGATGATTTAGTCGTTGATTTGAATGAAAGAGGAAGAGAATAATTGTTACAAAATTGCTACTATTTTTCATCGAATTGATTTTATTGGGTTAAGATAAATCTATACTTTACCTCAAAAATACCGGGTGTATCTAAACGAATGATCAATAATCAAGGACTTTACGGAGTCTTTTACTTCGAAGTTTCTGGCGTCAGTAGTATCAAATTTTTGTCGAATATCATCACCTTTGCTTGAAACATTTTTTTCAAACCTATCGAATTTGACAGAAATGAAACACATGGTGCAAAGTTTTTGATGCCTGATGTACTTCCGAAGGGGAGCGTTTAAAGACATAAATAAGTTCTTCATATCAAGTCAGTTACATCCTCCATAGTTATTAGTTATTAAATTTCTAGTTATTTTTTTTCATCGTTAATTTCTTAAAATACAGTCTCGATAATCGGAAACTTCCAGTAAACGGAACACTTTTTGACCACCCGCATTTTCCACATTGCTCTATACAAATCACTTAAAAATTGATATTGTTTGTTTGTATATACATCTTATATGATTCTGAATAGCATCACGTTAACACGTGTTTAATTCTATGCTTATAGTTTCGCTTAAATACATACATTCCAATGCACCTTTTGCAATGTTTTATTTATAATGAATTTTTCCATTAATCGAAACACCCATGGTTATTATGGACTCCCGATTATCGAGACTCTACTGAATAAAGAAAATTTGTTTACTTTTATCTAAAAATAGTGAAGAAAAATCCCATAGTTGTTTATTTTTCATTAAAAAATTATTTATAGCTATTAAATTTGTTACTGTTTATTTCTTAAAATACACTTCGCAAAAATAAAAATACACCATATTTGCAAGCAGGCCTGGATTTACCATGGCAGAGTAGTCAAGTTCCTAAGGTAGGGGGGCAAATTTATTTTTTATCACTTAAAAAATACTGTAATGATATAAAAATTGTGAAAAAAATGAGGTTAAGTAACAATAAGCAAACAGCGTTTTGCTAAATAAGACGGGAAAGAAGACGACTTAATTCTGAATTTCGGGCAATGCATTCGATGGGCTTATATACGTCCGGCACTTGTAAATTCGCATATCTGAATTTGGCGGCGCTGATTGTATCTCACGACCATGCGTATTGGTTCTATGCATTGTGTGATATATTTGTTTAGTTGTTTACATTTTCATACAATTTTAGTTAAATCGTGTTTACGAAACTTATTCATTCAAAAACATTTCGTCAGGATCATTTTTCTAGAGAAGTTTAGGACATATTTAATCATCGCTTACAAAATCGCTCATAGCTTGACAATGAAAAATCATGCGACTTCGAAATTTGCATCAAATTAGGGAAAAAATTAGTACCTACTATCTAAAAAGCACAAAGTTGCAATTTCATGGTTACGCTTGACCCTAGCTTCTAGCGTCAAATAGTTCCGTAAAGCGTCAAGTTGTCTTATCGATGTTCGTTATTTCCTAATCTATTTGGATCAACAACAACAAATTGTTATATTAACATTAAATGTTTTTAATTATAATGCTTTATAAATAATTATTAAATAATATCTAACAAGCGCAACTGTCTGTCTGAAGTATTTTAAAACTGCTTCGTAATATCGATTGTAATTCAATTCGATATAACATTTTTAACGTCAAGTAAATGACACCAGCCTCAATTAATTGAAGTTCAAATATTGTCAGCTATATTGCTGCTTTTTATCTAGCACTCTGATCAAAGTTGTACCATGTGATCAAATTTGACACTAAAAGTTAGCATCATCTTGAAATCGCAACTTAAAAGTTTTCATAAAAGGTACGTGACACATATCGCGTTTCAGGGCAAACAATGAACTTTCTTTTCTATTACAAATGGTCTTAAATTTCCGTTTAGCATCACCACACAACGAGCCCTGGTAGGTCCCAAAAGAATTAAAGATAATATAGTTACATGCATGCAAATTGTGCATTTTATTGTTTATTTTTAACGAAACAAAGTGTCGCGTTTTTATTTTTGCGGAGAGAATAAAGAAAATAAGTCATGGTTTTTTATTTTTCATTTTTAATTAGGCTTAGCAATAATAATTTAAAAAATCTGACCTCAACATTTATAGCACCTGGTTGATAATTTGGTTACCGGTATTTAAAAAGAATTTAAATAACATGTCAAAGATAATGACTCGTGGGACTTTTGGAATTTTAAAAAGTTTATTTTGTTGACTCAGACAAACACTGTCCACCAGCTACCATAAAATCTACTGGCGAGGAGTCGAATCCTGCATCAGACTCTTTTTTCGGTTTTATTTCATCGATTGTTATTAAACTTTGACTGATTTAATTTCAGATGTCGACGAATAAAATGGGATATTCAATGATCCATATCTTGGAAAATATTATTTTTACAGAAACGAAAAGCAACCAAATTTGTCTTATATTTACTTGCTCCATGATCGTAGAAATAAGCATATCTGAGTCAATTTCGATGCTAGAAAGTCGAATAAATAACAAAAATGTGCAAAATTTTTCCAGTTAATTGATACCTTTCCAGTTATGGTGGTTGAAATACTCCGCGTGACAACTTCATTATATTATTTTACATCCTTTCAAATACCTGTAATTAAATTTTTAGTGACGTGTTAACATTTTTGAGCTCAAAATCCATATTTCTTGTACTAAATTTCTTAATATATAAAGAAAAATTGTTGAACAAAAAAGTTGTTCTTTAATAAAGTAATCGAAAATTTATTTCATAAAATGTACGTCGTTATTCCTAAAAACTAATTTTCAGTGCAGAAATAAAGTCGTCGGCAAAAGAGTAAACAAATTTTTGTTTCGGTATTTAATCTACGGTATATAGAGTAGTTTAAATCCCAAAAATAAAAAAATTGGATTCATTTAACGATACGGTTAGTAACGTTTATGGCATCGTCTAATATCGTCCAAAAAAGGTGTCTGGCGGTAAGCACCATATCTCTGGTTTGCATAATCCAAAATAAAAAAATTTAATCGGTAGATGAGTAGAGGTATTAATCGAAGTTATAGTCAAAATTATTATTTTTGACAAAATGGCGATTCCAAAAAAAAATCTAAAATTCTTCAAAAAATTTTCAGCTTCAAAGTGGTCTAAAACATTGAAATAATTTTCAGAAATCTTATTCCCTCGATTAATATTTTGGAAAAATATCTAGGAAGGTTATGTGAAAATTCGAAATCGATCGATCGAGCCGCTTCGGAGAAATCTTGCTCACCGACTTTGAAAATGCTGTTTCAACATAAACGCGTTTAAAGATTCAAAAGGCGTTTACACTCAGTTAAAAATTTTTTTATGCGTTTTTATTTTCGTGAATATTTATCGGATCAACTTGCAATTTTCAAAGAATATACTTAAATATATGTACATTCCTGAAGACCAAAAAAAAGAAAATCGAATCTTAGAAAATTCTAACTGGTTATAACCACTTAATTGTCCCTACCCGAAGCCACGCTTGCTTGGAAAAATCGCTTGATCTGTAAAATGTAATAAATCTGATAACTCAGTTCAAAAAAAATTCAGAATTTATTACAAAAATTATACAAAAACAGACCAGGCTCAAAAATAAATTAAAAAAAAAAAAAAAAAAAAAAAAACTATTAAAAAAGGAACTTGGAAATTACAAGAATCAACTCATTTCAATTTTCATTATTCTACTCAATTATGATCTTCGGCATAATAATAGACCCGGTTGTCATAATTTGTTGTAAACAATACGACATCGAATCACTTTTACGTAATGGTAACCCACGTTTTTTCCTTTTCTGGGCACGTTTCGGTGCCCCTTCAACATACTTAATTTTTCTTATTAAATCCGTCCACATATCCACCTTATCATCGTTCCATTTGATCTCTTCGTACATACTCTCATCATCCGACGAATCATTTGATGGTTCGATGACTTTTATTGGAGAACTTTTTATCGCCCTACTATTTCCACCATATTGTGTGCATTTGTTCTCCATATTTTTGTAATGTTTTAATTGTAATAGCGCTGCTCTTAGTTCAGTACTCAACGCTTGTTCGGATTGATCAATACTTTTACCAACTGCACAATTTGCATTAATTGTTGGGACGTTTGCAATTGTGTGTACGCAGGAGCGGAATCTGTCAACACTAGCATAAAAGAATCAGAAAAAGATAATATTTTTGGGAAAGTAATGGAAGTACGAGTTCCGCAGGGCAATTTTGAATAAAAGGCTCGATTTTTTTTATATAAAGTTGGACTAAGTCTAAATCAATTTTGAAAATTTTAGGGAGTGTTGCCTGATTATTTAAATAAATAAATGGCTTCAAAAGTAGGCATATTTAACATTGTCTAAACTTGCCTTGACGCTAGTGCCGCATAATTTGTTTATAGAAAGTCAATTTTCTGCAACTTTCTACAGAAGGGATTTTCTTGTTGGGATATTTTCAAGAGTATCCCCCGAATGTAAACAGGGCCGCCGTCTTGGAAAACACATTTTATCAAATATCTCGTGAACCGTGCCTCTTACAACAAAAATAGTAGATATCATTTTCGTAGATAATAAAATTTTCTATTTAGAACTTTTTTCTGTATTAATGCGGGTAAAAAAAATGTAAACCATACTTAAACACTCAGCTGATTTTTCATTTGATAAAAAAGACTAAAGATGTCTACTTCATTATACATCTAAATGTGCTGTGCCATATTTTTTGCCCTCCGAGTCTTTTATAATTGCGATAGTTTTCCTACTTTTTTCATATAAACTTTATAGTTTGTTTTTTTATATGAATTTTTTACATATAATTTTTTCATACAAATTTTAGGACCTTAAATTGTATAATTTTTTGTTTTTGAGTTACATTTTGAACTATTAATTTTTCGATTAAATGTTTTAATATACATTTTCAGGTTTAATTTTATAGTTGTGTGTAAAATTTTTATTTCCTGGCTACAAGTTGAAAATTTATAAAAACTTCGCGATTTACTTTTTTAAACGACATAATGACCCAAAATTTTAATGTTTTATATAATTCTTAAAAAAAATTTATCTTGTATAAATAGTTACATTAACCTATATGTTTGGCATGTGCGTATGTTTGTCAAGATTTTAAACAAACATTTCTATTAAATATGTATCTATGTGCGTTAAAAACTATAGTTCTTTTAACCATATTCGCTATGGGAATTGCTTCTAGCGCTGTCTAGTGGTAGAAAATAGAAGCTGCCTATGACAATTCAAAATTATATTAGAATAATCACCTAAATGTTTGATAATGTCATTTATATTTATTTCAAAACTTTTATTATTCATTATGAATAACTTTTGACACGTTCGTACTCTTATTTCTGTTGAAATTTGTCTTATCATAGATAGCTTCTATTTTCTTCCACCTAGAATCAATTCCCATGGCGAATTGAAAGAAGTTTGGAGTGCTATTAATAAAAACCTATGCATTGAACAGAAAAAGTTTTAAATAAAAGAAACTTTATACAGAAAAAGTTATAATCTACGAAATCGATCCCTCCTATTTTTGTCGTACGGATGCATTTTTCATGAAATATTTGATAAAAAGTGTTTTCCAAGATGCCGGCTGAAGCTCGCGCTCTACCTCTATGCCCTTCAAGATACTCCAACAAGAAAATTTATTCTGTAGAAAATTGCAATATGAATCTACTTTTTTGCTTTGGTTATTGGGTTATATATTTTATACCGAAACAATTTGGTAGGAACTGAAAGCCTCAAAAAACGTAAATATCCAGATCATTTCATGATTAGATGAGTATTTTTCGAAATACCTCCACAATTGCTCCGTTGTTGGTGTGGGATTTTCCCTCAAAAATTCATCCAATAATTAAATGAACCGAATTTTCTTATCATTGGTATTCCAATTATTCATAAGTCCGAATTTCATAAAATTCCGAAAAAAAATTTTTGTTTGCGATTTTTCGAAAGGGAAACACCTTAAAAAATTTCTAAAAACACGGGAAAAAATTCAAAAATTATCCAAAATTTCAAACAGTTGCATCTCCGAACAAAATGATCGAATCGGGATGATTTACAAGTTATTTGAAAGCTGGTACTTTTTAGTTTTTAAATTTAAATCTGAAAATTTTTTATCATCTCCACCACTTTGCGTCGAGGATTAGAAGGATGCAAAAAGCGCTATTTTTTAATTTTCTGATAACTTTGAAAGCGTATAGGGGACGCAAAAATTATAAAGAATAAGAAAAAAGCTATCTTATAATTTTCTGAGAACTTTCAAAGCATATACGAGGCGCAATAATTATTAAGGATAAAAAAAGCGCCATAAGGATAAGAAAAAATTGTCCTAAAATTTTCTGAGAAATTTGAAAGCAAGAAATATTATTTTGCAAGAAAACGTACGTTTTTCTTACGTTTCTTTATCAACAATGTTTTAAAACGTACTTTTATGGATTTTTGTTCGGCATTTTTGAGCACACTGTGAGATAAAATTTGACACTTTCGAATCGCTTAAACAGTACTAGTCGATTAAATTAATCAAAAAATCAGTAATTTAATCAAAAAGGCTCGTCAAATCAAATTAAAAAAGTGCGCAAAAACGAATTCTACAGAAAAATTTAGCTTTCGATCAAAGAAGTTAGAGGTGTGTCGTATTTGCTTTGATAGTGCGTAACTAGGTTAAAAAATCTCGAATTACAGTAGACCCCCGCGGTAATCTGACAAACTTTATGCAGGGTTGTGTGTAATTATAAAATTTGTCGGACTATAGATTACTGCCACAAACCCCCGTGCAGTCCGGATTTTTTTGAAAAAGAATTCTTATAATCCGAAAAATTACATATCAAAGTGATAAGGTTTCAATCATTTTCTAATTTCCGCCACGAATAACTCATTAATTTATATTAAATCAACATTGTAATTACCGTTATAGTTATGTCGGAATAAACAGGGGACGCGGGTCTATTGTATTCCTTAAATTTAAGCTTCGTAAACTGTGGGTATAATTGAAAGACAACAATAAGTTTTAAATAAAATGTTAAGCCAAAGTTTTAATTCGAAAATGTCCAACATGCTTTGATAATGCGTAACTTGTTGAAAAAAGCTTGTACGAAAATGCGAAGCAAAACATTCTACAGAGAAATGCATAAGCTTTCTAATGGAGCAAGAGCTGGCTGCAAAAAACCTGGCCTATCGAGTTACCGGATGAAGTATTTTTTAAATGATACTACTCACTGTAACTATTAAAAAAATCATTTAGTGCCAGGGCAAATATGGTGCATAACCTTGCTACATTTTTTCTAAGGTACATTTTTTGGACATAAACTGTACCAATCGAGTAACCGCTTGAAACTGATTTTAAAATGTAGTTTCGAGTGAGTAGAAAATAATTATGAACAACTGCCTCGGTCAATCTGGTGCTAACCCCATGGCACGACACATTTTTTAATTTTTTTTTGTTGTGTTACCGTACCAATCGAGTAACCGCTTCAAACTGTAATTAAATTGAAGTTTAAACATTTCTTATTAAGAAAATATATTAGTGCCACTTCTATTTTAGTGACAAATGCCCGGCACGATACTTTATATTCCTTCAAGTTCCATACTATTGCTCATATAATCTATAACAGATACATTGGGGAATAAATGAATAAACATCAAGTATCAACATAAAATACAATGAAAGTTCTCTCATATATTTATACCATGTATATATGAAATATACATAGTATTATAAGTTTAGTCCCAAGTTTGTAACGCCTAAAAATATTGATGCTACAAAAAAAAAATTGGTATAGGTGTTCATAAAATCACCTAATTAATCCATTTCCGGTTGTCCGTCCGTCCGGCCGTCCGGCCGTCCGTCCGTCCGTCTGTGGTCACGATTACTCAAAAACGAAAAGAGATATCAAGCTGAAATTTTTACAGCGTGCTTAGGACGTAAAAAGTGAGGTCAAGTTCGTAAATGAGCAACATGGGTCAATTGGGTCATGGGTCCGTAGTACCCATCTTGTAAACCGTTAGAGATAGAATAAAAGTTTAAATGTAAAAAATGTTCCTTACAAAAAAATAAACAACTTTTGTTTGAAACATTTTTTTGTAAACATCACTGTTTACCCACGAGGGCGTTAATTAGGTACAAATTTTATAGTATGTATTAATATCAAAGTGAGTATCTTTTGTTATTTACGTGACGTCAATAAAACAAACGAGTGCGCATCAACACTTGCGCATTATATGAGAATATCAGTTAAATATGTCAGATATGTATGTATGTGAAATGTGACAGAGTTATCAACACTGCCTATACATGGTATTTCAACAATTAACTCAGTCAATTGTTTGTTTTCACTTGTTTACTATAAAATTAATTAAAAAAATTTAAATATCAAAACTTGTCAAAAGCTGTCCAAACTTGATGCGAACATTGAGCGCGAATATAGACGAAATTGATAATTTAAGAAGTATGGAAATATTGCAAGAATATACTTGTAAAATTTATGGAATAAGTTGTAACAATGTAAATGATGCGAGATTATTAATGTTTCAAAATCGATTTACGTCAACGTCTGTAGCAGAATATTTTATGAAAAATGTAAAAAGATTTGATTCAACTCAACTTCCACCATGTTGGAAGTCACTGAAACAAAAAATTTTACGAACTATCTATGTAACTTCAATGTGGCAGAATGCTGCTGAAGCTAACTGCATCAATTTCTCACCAGAACAATGCGGATGGACAGTAAATGACAATAAAATTGAACCGCTTTGGTTGGAAGGTGATCCAACACCTCTCTTAGTTGAAGACATTGTTATGGTAGAACTTGATGAAGTAGAGCTTAATGAAATTGTTGATAATTGTGACGATGATTCTTATGATAATGATGATTACAACAACAAAAAATGACAGTGACCATGACGATAATAACGATGATAATCATGAAAATAAAGGTGACCATGATGATAATTTTGATAAAAGTGACGATGATCATGGCCGTAGTGACAATGATCATGACGATAGTGATGATGATGATCATGATGACATTTAATAATAATTCTATATATATATAGTTCAATGTATATTTTTAGATATTTAAGTTTTTTAATTAATTTTATAGTAAAATATGTATATGAGAGAACTTTCATTGTATTTTATGTTGATACTTTATAAAATACTCGTATAAATAAAAAAAATCACTTAAAAATTACTGTAATTGTTATCCATTAGATGTTTATTCATTTATTCCCCAATGTATCTGTTATAGATTATATGAGCAATAGTATGGGACTTGAAGGAATATAAAGTATCGTGCCGGGCATTTGTCACTAAAATAGAAGTGGCACTAATATATTTTCTTAATAAGAAATGTTTAAACTTCAATTTAATTACAGTTTGAAGCGGTTACTCGATTGGTACGGTAACACAACAACAAAAAAATTAAAAAATGTGTCGTGCCATGGGGTTAGCACCAGATTGACCGAGGCAGTTGTTCATAATTATTTTCTACTCACTCGAAACTACATTTTAAAATCAGTTTCAAGCGGTTACTCGATTGGTACAGTTTATGTCCAAAAAATGTACCTTAGAAAAAATGTAGCAAGGTTATGCACCATATTTGCCCTGGCACTAAATGATTTTTTTAATAGTTACAGTGAGTAGTATCATTTAAGAAATACTTCATCCGGTAACTCGATAGGCCAGGTTTTTTGCAGCCAGCTCTTGGACCATAATGCTTATATAAACTTCCTTTCAAAATAATTTTGCGGGTCTTGTACGTTGTCTTACCTCTCAACTCTCGACACAAATCAGTTGGCGGCGATAAGAAATTTTTTGTCTCATATTTAAAAACTACAAAGCAAACAAGTTTTTGAATTAAGATTCCCGATTCCACCATTTTACTTGGTAATACAGCTTCTTAAAATTTCGAAAATATTTGAATTTTTAAAAAAAGGCGATTTTTTTAATGGTATATGTATAACGAAATTCTACCCCAAATTTTTAAGGGAAATCAAAACTTTCATTTGTGCTCCAAAATTTAGATTTCTTTGGAAAAAAAATTACTAGCTACCTATATCGTTTAATTTGAAAAAAAAAAAGAAATACCTCGAAATTGTACGGCCATCGATACAACTATCCACATTTTTTAAGGTTTCATGAGATAATTCAATCGATTCGGACTCAAAAGAGAATGTATTAATTGCTTCATTAGATTTTATCTCAACTCTTTTCTTTAATTCATGTAAATTTTGTTTATGTAATTCTTTTAACGTGTCATTTCGCTTACAATCGTTCAAATTATATAACTTTTTTATTTTGATGTTTTGCTTTTCAGGTTCAGGTTCACAACATTCACAACTCGAACATGCCGTAATTAATGAGGAGAATGTTGCCTTTGTTTTAAACTTTCCATACATAGTGTTATGGTCTTCTTTAAATGATGGGCCTGAGGAAGAATTAATACAATTAGACACCAAAGACATGAGTGTATCCGACTTTTGACTCAAGAAGGTCAAGAATTTTTATTCTAAAGAGGCATCAGAAATTTTTTGACTAAAATTTCATAAATTCAACAGTATTTTAGCATAAACACATACTTAGGCCAACAAAATCAATAGTAAATTCAATTCCAGGGGGAGGAGGTCGCTGCCATGAAAACTCATTCAAAATTCGGCCCAGAGTGTAAAGAAAGGTAAACAGATTCTTCTAACAAAGAATTAAGCGATATTTCAATCCTTGGTTGACTTATTTTTTAACCATTTCTTGTCTCTGAACAGCCTAACCTGACTCTGTAATGAGCTTTTATATGCAATTCAATGAAATTTGAATTCAATATTTGAGTATTTAAATTACCTGGGTTTTTCTAAAAGTGCAAAACATATTTGTAATTGAAAATTCAATATTCCGACATTTTGAACCATTCCGCCTATTTTCTCGTTTTTTGAAAACTATGTATGTTTTTCCGGACGCGAGCAGATTTTGTACTAATAACCAGTCATTTTAGTTGGGCTGGAAATTTGAGAGCTATTGTCAAGATCATGTCTAACAATTTTTTGCTCTACAAAATCATCTCAACCTTTTTAATTAATAGGATACAGCGGGTGAGTTAACCCCTTATTCTGTATTTGGAAGAAAATTCTGTTAAAAAGTAAAAGAAAGCAGAAGTTACTTGCCTTGTTTTCGAATGGTCTCTCTTTCTAACTTATCAAGAACTTTCTGTCAGAAAATATGATAGGGTTCGGTGCCTAATGCACAACATGACTTAAAAATACTTATTCAACTACACATAGACAAACATTCATTCTAGTTTTGGTACTCGCATTTACCCCACCTGACTGTAGATAAAAAAATTTCTGCTTGCCACTTTCCCTTGAACCTAAAGCTAAATACATCTTCGGATGTATTATTTTATTTGGAAATATATTCTTACCGTATTCCAATTGAGTAGGATTCATTAAAACATTATTCTCATTTTTAACTACGTAATCATATTCCACTTGATGAATTTCATTACATGGATCCACATTTTGATAATATTCTTCGATTTGCAGATGCGTACACGATTCAAATCGTTTATAACATTTTCTTTTCGGATAATATTTGATTTGAGGTGTTGGTTTTTTTTTATCTTTCTTCAATCGAAGTGCTTTAATCATTTTATAATTTTTTTTTAAATGGCTACGTACCAGCTCTTGTGCACTTTTTGATATTGTTTTGGCCATACGTATTTCAGACGTAGCACATTTAATTTGTTGCATTTCGTCAATAAATCGTGAGAGTTCAATAAATTGTTCGGCTAAGGTTAAAAATTGACTGACCAAAACGTCGCGAAGTTTTTCTCGTGGAGAAAATTGAATGAGTTGTTGAATTTGTCTATGACTTTCGGTTTGTTTTAGCATTTTTGATTCGGATATTTTAATATTTTGCATATTTACCATAATTTTAATTAATTTAAATTTAATTAATGCTAGACAAAAATTTTGTTACGAAAATTTAATAGAATTCAGTTTGATGATTGATATTTTACTAAAATATTGTTCATTGTTTTTCGTTGCAAGAAACTTTCAAAGCTTGCTACAAAATTTTGAAATTAATTTTTAAAACAGAAACATCACTTTGGTGACTGTTGACAGTTGAGTTGTTCGCGAAGTTAAATTAAAATATCGAAATTTCCAAGTCCGTTATCTGGACCAAATTTTATATTAATAATTTTGTTGGTCAGATAACGGACTTGGAAATTTCGATATTTTAATTTAACTTCGCAAACAACTCAACTGTCAACAGCTCCCGAAGTGATGTTTCTGTTTAAAAATTAATTTCAAAATTTTGAATTGATTCTTTTCCAATTTTCCAATCCGATACTAGAAAACTTTGATTCTATTCATTGGAGTCGTTTAAATTTTTTCCAATAGACTTTTTCGTCATACCTATGGAGTGTAGAGGTAAAGAGCACAATCAGTCACATAATTTGTATACCAAAGACTATAGGATAGACAAGAAGCAGAAGTATAATTATAAGTGACATCTGGAGTCTGAGGCGATCAACTATTAAGTTTGTAGGCCTTTGCGGGTATGGCTATTAAGTTTAACTACTTTGCGGGGGTGACTATTAACTATTAAGTTTGAAAGCCTGACTCGGTAGAGGCGCTGAAACTCGTATACTACGATTTTACATTAGCTCATATGGGCTGCTTCTCCTCTATCCTATGCTCTTTGTTGTATACCACGTATATGAAATATATCATAGTATATTAAGTTTAGTCTCTAGTTTGTAACGCTTGAAAATATTGATGTTACCAACAAAATTTTGGTACAGGGGTTCATAAAATCACCTAATTAGTCTGTTTTCGGTTGTCTGTCCGTCTGTCTGTCAACAAGATAACTCAAAAACGAAAAGAGACATCAAGTTGAAATTTATAGCGTGCTTAAGACGTAAAAAGTAAGGTTGAGTTCGTAAATGAGCAACTAGGTCAATTGGGTCTTGGATCCGTTGGGCCCATCTTGTAAACCTTTATAGATAGAACAAAAAATTAAATGCATAAAATGTTCCTTATAAAAAGATGAACAACTTTTGTTTGAAACATTTTTTCGAAAACATCACTGTTTACCTGCGAGAGCGCAAATTATGTGGAAATTTTTTAGTATGTATTATGTGGGAAAATGAGTGGATACCTTTCATTATTTACATGAAGTAAAAAAAAACAAACGATTGTGTCATCAACACTGTCTATACATGGTATTTCAACAATTAACTCAGTCAATTGTTTGTTTTCACTTTATAATTAAAAAAATCAGTTGATAAGGTCTTTAAGATGTAATTTCATGATGTCGATTGGCGCTGCCTTTAAGTTGAGCGTCAAATAAAGATTCCACCTAGCAGAAAAAAATAGAACTATGTGCAGCGTCAAATTTAAAAGATAAAACTTCATAATGACGAGATATAAATATTTAGAGCATTCATATCTCGTCATCATACATTGATATAGAGGTATGAATACTTAGAGCCCGCCAGGGACCAAAACATACGATATGCGTAGTGAGAGTGAAGATTGGGAGTGAGTTCCCCTGTCTCCTTGTCTAATACATATACTTATACATAATATACTGGGTGTAGCATACTTAAAGGACGTTTATTTACCAACCTGTTTTGATATGTACCAGAGACTATATCAGTAATATATATTCTTTGCTATGTGCGTTCATTGGAAAATAGTACCAAAGTAAATTTTAAATAATTTTAATGAATGGAAATTGAAATATTTATTTGTAGTTGACGATGTTATTTTTGAAAAATATCGATTAATCTTCCATTTAGTCCCATGTAAAACCTTGCTTTTTGCCACTTTTTATACCATGCATATATGTAATATGCAAGGTGTACTAAATTTAGTCCCAAGTATGTAACGCCTAAAAATATTGATGCCACGCACAAAATTTTGCTATAGGTGTTCATAGAATCACCTAATTAGTCCATTTCCGGTTGTCCGTCCGTCCGTCCGTCCGTCTGTGGACACGATAACTCAAAAACGAAAAAAGATATCGAGCTGAAATTTACTCAGCGTACTCAGGACGTAAAAAGTGAGGTCGAGTTCGTAAATGAGCATCATAGGTCAATTGGGTCTTGGGTCCGTAGGATCCATCTTGTAGACCGTTAGAGATAGAACAAAAGTTTAAATGTAAAAAATGTTCCTTATCAAAAAATAAACAACTTTTGCTTGAAACATTTTTTCGTAAACATAAACTGTTTACCCGTGAGGGCGCCAATTAGGCGGAAATTTTATAGTATGTACCATACTTGAATATCAGTTATGTATGTGTCACATGAATATATGTGTTTATGTTATCAACACTGACTATGCATGGTATTTCAGCAATTAATTCAGTCAATTGTTTGTTTTCACTTGTTAAACTTAAAATTTATTAAGTATTAAGTAATTAAATTTATTATAATTAATTAAAATTAAGTCGTCAACAGTATATTTTTTCTCTCTTAAATCATTTAAAATTTTATATTATCATAATTTTTTTTATTTCTCTATTAACAATTTTCATGAATGTACGTCCTTAACTTGACATGGCTTCTATTCCCTACGCTGCGCTTTCTGTGACGTTGTCGACTATCCAGTATTTTATATAGATCAGTGAGTTATATACATATATATTATGTATCATAGTAGCTGCATATTTACATTCTGTATTACCGACCGATTGTGTTTATGAATCTATTTTGTAGAAAAAAATGAAAAAAATGGTGGGTTGTGGTTAACATTGTAAATACTGCTTTGTAACTGTAATAGCTGAGAGTAATTCATTATCGCAGCGTAATTTGCAGTAATCATTTCGTGAACTATATAAAAATGCTTGGTTAAACAAAGTAAATTCAACTTCTGAAAAATTTGGACCAAATCAGGTATGGCAATTCAACCAAATCAATTAATATCATGAGTCGATAACAAATTAATAGAATTGTTGTTTTTTTGTAAATTTTTAGACTGTATTTTGAATATCATAAAAACCAGAAAAATTCTGGTTTATATTTTGTATACATGATGACAACGAAGCCTATTTGGAAGCATATTCGGATTTAAAAAAGTAGGTCGTGCATCGATCCATGTGGATTTCATGTTTAAATGGTACATTACATGTATCCTCGACCATGTGCACGGAATTTAAGGAACATGAATTTTTTATACGCTCATTCAGGAGTTGAACGTTTACTGGCACCTACAAGGTAAAATCAAAATATATTTCTTTTTGAATATTTGCTATTTAGTGACAGAATCTGAGGTACGCTGGATAAATTATTGTTAACGAATATCCTTCTCCATATATATTTGATATACAGAGTGCTTTATTCAGTTGACATATGCTTGAAACTTGAAAGTAACTTTTATTGGTAAAAATGCTTCAAGCAGACATTAAACTTGACCTAGGTTTTCAAGCTCAATGAAAAGCTCTTTCTACTCCATAACTGTTAATCGATAGATGAATATTTTAAAGTTGTTATTGATTATAAAAGTAACATTTTTTGTTCGAAATATTTTTAAGAAAATCGTACAGTTTAGACAAGAACGGGCTGAAAAATTTTACCTAAAATTGTTGTTTCGTATTAAAATTGTTATTTCTTAAAGTTGTTTCTGTGCAATATAGGCACTCTTCAAAAAAATTTTTACAATAAATCCAATAAAAGTGATTTGTTTTTCTAATAAAGTCAATTTTTGTTCAAATTGAATGAACAAACGCACAAAAGCATTATAATCCAAGCACAGTCGTTGTCAGAAACGTTTCGTCAATCTGGAATGTTTTACTTTACCAGATTACTATGCGAAGCAATTACTTCAGCAATTTCTCACAATAGCTATATCAATCAGATAGTTTATCTCGGGTTATTTATGACGAAGACGCCAAGCTCGAAGAGTTCTATATGCCCTAGTAATCTGCATTTAAATAACGAAACACATGATAATGGCTAAGACGTCACATACTTCCTTTTTTCTTTAAACCTTTTGAAGACCATTTCCATACCCAATTGAGTTTTTTACTAGGAAAATCCTCAACAAGCATTGGGAGATCGCAACGTATCGGTGCTGTTGAATTTTTCGAAGGAATCAATCCAATTTCTTCGAGAAAGGAAATCGCATTTTCAAACGAACTAATCAAGTCCTTAAAAGATTCAAAGATACAGAATTATTTTAATTTATCATGCAAAAGTGTAAAAATTGAAAACGATGAAAAGTTATATCAATGAACTGAACGTTATAAACACTCAAATGAAAATGATTTTTATGACAAAAAAAGAAAAAAAAAAAAAAAACCAAATGAACATGGAAGTTGGTTTTCTTGAAATTGACAAAAATCTATTGTAATTTTTGGCTTGTAGGCCAATAGAATAACGGGAAAATATACGGCTTACGTGTTGTTGTCGGTTACTGTTCAGAAGTGGTTTTAATCTATGGAGGGGGTAATCACATAATGTACCTGCCGAGTCCATTTCTCCGGAACCTGGGGACTGGAGCTATCAAACAAATTCGGCTGAAAATTTTGTTTTGCTTTCTTCTAAGTGATGCACTTTAGGATACTGGCACTACTGGAACTTTTTGTTCCTTAGTTGTTTCTCTAGAACTTCGAAAGAAAAAAAAATAAACCAAAAATTTTTGGTTGCAAATTTTCGCGAAAAAATGCCAAAAAAACGCTATTTTTAATTAAATTTATAATATTTTGCACTTTATGTCTGAAAAAAAGTGATTGACTTTGAGCAGGCCACAAGGTCTGAGTTTTTATCCGATCGCAATATGCTTGATGGAAAAAGAAAGGGCGAAATGTTTATTTTATTTAGCAATTATGTGCCCCATACTCATATTCAATATTAACAACAATTACAGCGGTTTAAAAAACGGCGAAAATTCCCTAGTTGTTTAATTTTCTCAATGAATTTTCAACTTAACGAGATGCTAAATAAAGAAAATGTGGTATCCGGAAATAGGGTAATTCTGTCTCACCTTATAGTTGTTAATTGAAAAAGCACAAGTTGGCATGAATATGATTTTGTTGAGTACATTCAGACCAACATTTTTCACCGGCTCTCATAAAAATCTACTGGCGAGGATCCGATTCCTTGGTCAAATGTCTTATTTCCTCGACTAAGATCAAAATAATCAAAGATATTAATGTTTAAGGCATGCAGATATTGAGTATTTTTAAAGAAAAAAAGTTGTTGAGTTTTGTTTTTGTTTAGTCGTTACATGTATGCGATGCACAAAATATATGTATCATTCTATTTGGAGTAGAATGAACCCCACCAATGATAACTTGTTTCAATTTTTCCTCAAGCATAGGAATAATTAATCAATTTTAATTGATATTTTTAGGGCAGCAATGATAGATTGAGTGGATACGTCAAAAGATCAAAATTAACTGAAATGAAAATATTATCACCATGAAAAAACATGTATAACACATTTCCCCAAGCTAAGTCGATGTTATTGTCAACAAGAGATCCAACATCACCATTGCCTACTCCACCGCCCTTGGTAACACCCTCAATACCATCTGGAACTGAATGTGTTGTACCAACAACACCAATTCCAATTACTAATTTCACTGATACAACTACTACAAATGGTAAATATTTTCTTTATTTCTAATTCTAATTATACAAGGTTTACCATTAAGAACACCCGAATATTAAATTTAAATAAAAAAAATTGTGGATGAGGTATCATTAGGGTTTCTGCTGGAGAAACTTGTCTTTAGCCAAGACGGGAAACAAAACACAAGAACTCGACAAATCAATTAGCGCTGGATAACTAAAAAAAAAACACGCATACAACATGTGACGAATCTAGAGTATAGCATCGAATGCCTACTTTTGAAAAAATGTACAATGCTGTCTGTAATGACTAATTAGCAAACATCGACGGAAGAATGAGTATGTTTTCTCGTTATCGGGAAACATCGTCAATAAAATAAGAAATTGATTATTTTGCGGGTTACTGATTTAGTTTTAGTTTGGCATGCTATGCTCAAATTAAAAAACAATAGTATTGAAATTTAATTACGATTTGTTTAATCGAAAGACTGTGATGTTAATAACATAATATACACAACCCAAAGTATTAAAGAGAATTTTTTTAACACACATTTTTACCAAAATTTCAAACAGCTGTATCTCTGCGAAATATCATCGAATTTGGAACAGCGATAGCTCGTTTGAAAACTTATCCTATCTAATTTTGAAATCTATTGCTCAAAAATATTTATCATCCCTTGCCGCTTTGTATGGACAATGTGAGAAATGTTATTCCTAAATATAAGTTGATACGCTGGTAGTCGAGGATTCTGAATTTTTTCCTATAGCTCCACTTGACCTGAAAATAAGACGATAAGTAAATAAGACACCATGAAACAAAAGTTATATGATGCTGAGCACTGCTTTTGCCCAGAGGGCGGAAAAATATATCTTAACAATGATAGGGGGAATCGTAAGAGGGGTGAATTGTAATTTAAGCATATTTCGAAAAGTCATAACTTTTCAAGTTATTGGCGATTGAAATTCGGAGTGTTTAATGTCAAGTAATTGAAAAGTTTTTTGAAAAGTATATCATGCACTAACGTACTGTAAAAGTCCTGGAAAATGAAAACAGCTTAAAGTCATTTGCAAGAAAATAAATGGAGGTATATGAAAATAAAGTTGCTCGTACTTTTTTTTTATGTTTTATTCAGCACAAAAACTGATGAATTTACCTCGGGAACTAAAATTATTGCTTGGCACTCTTTAATTTACTTTATTTAGGTCCTGAAAACATGCTTAAAAAGTTCTAGCAGTTTCGGATATATATTTTTTGAAATATTGCAATTTAAATGCAAAAAAATTTTTTTTTCGAATACAAACAAGAAGTATGTGTTTATCGTTAAATTATTCGAATAATAATAAAATTGTTTAGAGGACAAAAATTAAGCTCTTCTTCCGCAGAATATTTTATCTGCAAAACTTTTTTTTGTAACTTTATTATTTTTCGTGTTTTTTGCATTTAAATTGCAATATTAAAAAATATATGTCCAAAACGGCTTGAACTTTTTGAGCATGTTGCCAGTACCTAAATAAAGGAAATTGAAAATTGGCAAACATTAACTTTTGTTCTCGTGGTAAATTCATCGACTTTTGTGCTGAATAAACCATAAAAACAAGTGAAAACAAACAATTGACTGAGTTCATTGTTGAAATACCATGTATAGGCAGTGTTGGTTACTCTACCACATTACACATACATACATGTCACACATTCATAACTGATATTCCGATATAATACATACACTATTTGCGCCCTCACGGGTAGACGGTGATGCTTACGAAAAAATTTTTCAAACAATAGTTGTTTATTTTTTTATAAAGAACATTTTTTACTTTTAAACTTTCGTTCTATCTCTAACGGTATACAAGTTGGGATGATCTCACTTTCTACGTTCTAACTCATTGTAAAAATTTCAGCTTGATATCTTTTTTCGTTTTTGAGTTATCATGTTCACAGACGGGCGGACAAGCGGAAATGGACTAATTAGGTGATTTTATAAACAACTATACCAAAATTTTGTTCGTAGCATCAATATTTTTAAGCGTTACAAACTTGGGACTAAACTTAATATACTATGATATATTTCATATATACATGGTATAAAAAATGTACGAGCAACTTTCTTTTCACTATAGTGTAGGCGCTGAGTGGATTTCGTATGCATTTACAGGTCCTACCGAACAAGGAGTGTATTTCGACGTATGGGGGGAAAATTTATTATAAACAAATTAATTGTTTATACGTTCATAGCTCACAAACTATTAAAAATTTTAACAAACAATTGTGTACCATTTTATTCTATATGGTTTGAAACGTCCGTAGATTTGCTAATAAATAATATTTTTGTACTTTAAGGTACTCATTTTAAAGATATGACTCTATTTTTTAATGTTATGCTCATAAAATACGTTTTATACAATAACAACGAAGCTAGCACGATTGTAATTATTAATTTTTATCATTTTTCCGGCACGTTTCAAAACCCCCAAATAAATATATATGAGAAAATAGAAAATTTGTTCTAATTTAAGAATTTTTTTGTATTTTTGAAAATATCTCTATTAAAATTTGAGTTATTGCAATCGAACGCGAATGTATGATGAAATTTTGCGTAAAATAGAGTAACTTGAAAAAATAGATTAATTTTGAGAAGCTGTATCTCTGAAACTATCGGTCCTATTAAAACCGGCTTGATCTCAAATTATTGTATATTTAACCTTCTTTATAAATAAATACTACAATTTTTGATGAAAAAACCAGCCCTTTCAGTTCAAAATCGGCAAAAACTGAAATAAGGTCAAAATTTTCGAGGTTTTTCTCATTTTTAGGCATGATTCGGTCGTTTGCCATGGTCGAAAACTTAACATTGTCTTTACATTGCAAACAACATATCAAAAAAACAATCATATCTGATTTGATGCAACGTTTTCATGGTTATTTTTTATTGAATCAGAATTGATTTATACATTCGCGTTCGATTGAAATAACTCAAGTTTAATAAAGATATTTGAAAAATAAAAAAGATTATTAAACTAGAACAAATAAATTTACAGTTTTCTCATATATATTTTGTAGGTTTTTTTTTTCTTCGCTAAGGTTTCGGTTTCGACTTACATATAAACTTATAGCTTCGTTCCTATTACATAAAAAGTATTTTTATCTGGATAACATTAAAATATAGACTTATGCCTTTAGAATGAATATCTTAAAGTACAATAATATTATTTATTAGCTATTCTACGGACGTTTCAAAACAAGTGATGCGGGCCTAACAAAATAAAATGGTACAAAATTGTTTGGTAAAATTTTCAATAGCCTAGAAGGTGTGGCCGTATAAAAAAATTAATTTGTTTTTAACAAATTTTCCCCCACTCTGAGCTATAAGCAAATTGAAAATTCGGATTCACAGGATCAAAATACGTCGAAATACACTCCTTGTTCGGTGGAACCTGTAAATGCATGAAAAACCCACTCAGCGCTTACACTACTATAAGTCCGTTAATTTTTGTGCAAATGACTTGAACTTTTTTTCATTTTCTTGGACTTTTATACTATTTTAAAAAGTGTACGGTATACTATTTTCAAAAACCGTCAAATTTTCAGTTATTTGACGGTAAATACTCCAAATTTCAATCGCCAATAACTCGTAAAGTATTGATTTTTCGAAATATGCTTAAATCACTTTTTTTTGCTTAGAATTTATCCCCTAATATTTAACATGTAAAGGATAGGATTTCATACTATTTTGAAGATATTTTTCAACATTATTTAGTTTACATTTTTGCTATAGAAAATAACTTTTCTTAAATAACTATATAAATGTAAATAGACAAATTAGGAATTTTTTGAGCCTAATTCGGGTATATAAGAGCGTTTAGTTTACAAAAAAACAAAGATTATTTTTTGAGGAAATTTGGTCTAATCCAGAACTGAGTTGTATAGGCGACAACGATGTTGAATTTACTCTGTGCTGTGACTATGAAATATGCTGATACACATTAAAGACAGATGGAGAATATATGATAGTGATCAATACAAAATTTTGATTTTTTTAAAAATAAAAAATTGTTTTGCATTTTTTCATCAGTTTTGAGCAAAAAAGTACTCTTGTAATTTTTTCTCTAGCTTTTTTTCTTGTAACTCTTTTCGCTTTGTTTTCGAAATAAAAATTCTTAAAAAAATAAAAATGCAATATTCGATTTTACGAAAAATGTGTTTTTTTTTAAATACCTGAGGAAATTCGCTTAGCTTTCGCAGCTCCTGCGCTGCGAATTTTTATCTTTTAAAGATATCGCAATTGATATCAGATATCTCTTTTATGTCATTAGAAAAACCTTAACAATACTACTACACAAACACAATATACGATAAGTAATTACTTATTGTTGTTGTTTACATTTAATCATGCACACGATATTTACATCATGGTCTATTCGACTATATTTTGATGTAATATGTTACATACAGGCGTAAACTAAATATTGACAAATATCTTGTCTAGTAATCTTAATTAACGAGAATTGAAAAAAATACACTCGAACCAGGACTCGAACCCGGACATCTTGGACTCATGTCAAGCGCCCTACCAATTAGGCTATTCGAGTTCTAGACACAAATGCAATTTTTTCAACTCAATGCTCTGTAATTACGATAAGTAAGTTTATATAATAATTGCTAGTAAAATGGTAAAAAATTTCAATAAAAACTTATTGCTTTCTTAGCTTGGAATGTGAATATCTTGGTTCAAATAGCTCGAAAGGGAACTTTTTACAGCTCATTTTCAAGAAAAATAAACAAACTTTCGAGTGGTCTTAACAAATTTGTTGAAAAAGAATTTTTAAAATTTTGTATGCACATTACTCACCATTTCAACCCTTCTTATAAAGCGGGAAGGGGTGGGAGTCGATATATCAGTCACGACATTGGCTATTCCCCCTCCAGATTATTTCCCCCATTTGAAATGTTTCTGAATTTAAATAATATACAAAAAGAATCGTTCTGAAAAAAAAATCATCAAAATCGGAGCTGTTCCTGAGGACTTCCAAGTAAAAACATTCATTGACTCCACTAAAGAGTTGAAAGGGTGAGAAATGTAATCCCTAAATTTAGAAATGTACCAAAATTTTAAAAATTATTTTTCTACAAATTTTTTAAGACTATTCAAAAGCTTTTTTTTGTTTTTTAAATGAAATTTTCTTGCGAGCTTTTTGGACTAAGATATTCGCTTTCCAAGCAAAATTGGCCCTTCTGGATTTAAAATTCTGTATCATATGTAATAATTATTGTATTGAAATTTTTCTCTTATCATTCGAAAAGAAAACATAAACTGCTTTATTTTTTTTATTTATTTTTTAAGCCCTGACATTATTTTGTAAAAACTTTTCTAACTCTCCCACTTTCCGTTTTTAAAACATGTCAAAAAAACAGAATTTTTTCCGTATTTTAGGCGTTTTTTCATCTGCCCGTCATTTGATAATAAAAGGCGTTATCTAAAATTTTATCGTGCTCATTAGAAAAACTTGTTCTTTCCAATTTTGGACTCTATTACTCAAAATAAGAGTAATGATAGAAGTTTGAAATTTCGAGAAGTTATTGATTTTATACTGTAAATGTCACATAAAAAAGGATTTTTCGAAATTCATCCCCTAAGAGGGTGAAATAGGGGATGAAAGTTTGTATGAAAATATATAAAAATCGTCATTTTTGAGTTCATTTCTTAACCGATTTTATAAATTTTTTCACCTATATAATGCTACTTTATCAGCAAGTAAAATGGGCTATATTTTATTTTCAAAAAAATTAAGGTTCCGTATCAAAAGTTAAAATCAATTAAATACTGAAACCGACATTTTTGAGTTCACTACGTTACCGATTTTAAAAATTTTTTCACCTATAGAATGCTATATTATCAACAAGTGACATGGCCGAATGTTCTTTTCAAAATTATTCGGGATTCGCACTAAAAGTCATAGTCAGGACAATCCATTAAATAGTGAACATAAGGGAACTTAAGAGAATTGAAGACTATAACGTGGATAACTACTAGTTATTTATATTGTTTAAACAATATTTTTGCAACTTATATAAAAAAATTCATTCTTGCGTGATTTTTTTCCACGCACACCAAAAATTGATTTTAACTTTTAGTGCGGAACCCTAACTTTTTTGAAAATAAAATACAACATATGTTACTTGCTGATAATGTAGCATTCTATAGGTGAGAGAATTTTAAATCGGTAACGTAGTAAACTCAAAAATATCGGTTTCAGTATTTAATTGATTTTAACTTTTGATACGGAACCTTAATTTTTTTGAAAATAAAATATAGCCCATTTTACTTGCTGATAATGTAGCATTATATAGGTGAAAGAATTTATAAAATCGGTTAAGAAATGAACTCAAAAATGACGATTTTTATATATTTTCATACAAACTTTCATCCCCTATTTCACCTTTTTAGGGGATGGATTTCGAAAAATCCTTTTTTAGTGACATTTACAGTATAAAATCAATGACTTATCGAAATTTCAAACTTCTATCATTAGCGATTTAGGCTAGGAGTCGATATATCAGTCACGACATTGGCTATTCCCCCTCCAGATTATTTCCCCCATCTGAAATGCTTCTGATTTTAAATAATATACAAAAAGAATCGTTCTGAAAAAAAAAATCATCAAAATCGGAGCTGTTCCTGAGGACTTCCTACGATTGCCTGTTTTATGTATTCATTGACTCCACTACTTGTGCAAAGCGACAAGGTGTAATAAATAAAATTGTTATATTTTGAGCAATAGATTCAAAATCTAGAAAGTACAAGTTTTCAAATAAGCTCTTGAGGTTCGAAATGCGTTGATTTTGCGTAGATCTGTTTGAAATTTTAATAAAAGTGTTAAGGTAGTTTAAGCACCAAGGCAAGTTATACTTGTGGTTGAAATTATTTGTACCTTATTTTCAACTTTGATGATAAATTTTGTTATAACTTCATGAATGTAGACGAACAATATGAATAAAATAATTAATCAAAATTTTCAATTTTCATAATTATGAAATTATTCCAGATATCGAAAAATTTTATTTTTATTTTTCGTCCTATATTGTCAAGTTATAACATATAATATACCTTTTTCACATTTTTTTTAAATGAAAGTAAATATCTTGATAAATGGGCTAAGTTTTTTCCCCGATTTTTTGAAGCCATATGACCGAGAAAACAGGCAATGAAAATCATTAAAATTCAAATTGGCGGAAACGATCCGGAAACACACGAATGTCGTTGTGACGTCAACTAAAGTTGATAATAATGATATATTAATACGACTGTTAACATTGTTTTATTGTCATTGCTTGTCGGATCGACATCACAGATCGCGTGTGCAGTGGAGCAAAAAAAAATCGTTTGATATTATTTCATATTTTGTGACTTTTTTACAATTTTTTTCATAGCGTCTTTATTAGGCTCTACTCGACCTATATTTTCATAAAAAAATTAACAAAAAGCATTTCTGTTTTTCATGAAAAAGGTCTATTCACTATCAAAATTGAAAAAATATATATTTTTTAATTTGTGTCCCCACTATCGTGCTCATATGTCCTTAATTAGTCAGACATATTGTTTTTTTTTTTTTATTATTAATAATTTATTAATTTTTTAACTTTAATTTAAATAGTTTTTTTTTAATTTCCACAAATAGTTTTGGAGAAATATGAAAACTTATCATCTATCTACCGTTTTACCATAAGGCCAGTGTTAAATATGTCTACTTTTAAAGTCATTTATTTATTTTAATAATCGGAAAATTTCTTCGTACTAAATATAATCAAATGAAAAAACTTTACTTTGCTGATTATTCGTTGCACTTTAGAGCCGTATTCAGTTTCAAGAGCAGAAAAATGTTTTAGTTTTATTTCTTTTATATATATATATATATATATCATGTATAAGAATTTTCGAAAATGCAATAATAATGAAAAGATATCTAGAATATTTAAAAATATTCGAAGCTAAATTCAATTCTGAACGCAACGAATACTTTTCGTTATTTGAATAATTAGGCTATTATCAAAACAAATACAAATTGATTTTATTTATATTTTTCAGCTTGAAAATGTTATCAAATTACCAAAACGTAAATGTTATCGGTGTTATCGGCGTCATTTTCGTAATGAAACTGTACGTAACGTAACCGTCGAAAAAATAAATTACCCCAAGATATGATAAACCATTAATATTTAATGTTATAACTGAAAAAATCCTTAAGGAAGAAAGCATACCTTATAATTTTAAATGTTACTGAGTATGTCACAAAGAAATTAAAGAAAAGGATAAAGACGTATTAATTATACCTCAATCCTATAGAGACGCCAGTTTTAACGGTGACGATATATTACCGCATAAACAAACAATTTTTCAATGCACAAAGTGCCCAATGGTCTATAATAAAAAAATTAAACTAAAATATCACGTAAACATAGGAGACAACAACGAAAAGAACGTATTCATACGGTACTAAGCAATCGTTCGAAAATGTATTCATGCAACTATTGTAATTCAGAAACAGTATATTCTACGATCACAGAATTACGTCAACATAAAAAATTACATATTACATCAATGTGTTGTAGAATGGGCTGTGGAATAAATTTTAATGCCTCTCTTGAAAGAGAATTTCATGAATCTATTTGTAACGAACGATTTTCGACAAATAAATTAGATCAATTGGTAATTTGTACCCGGTCTAGAAGTCTGGTTTAGTATCAACCAGTAAATGTCCTTCTATAGACTCTTATCGAACATATCATAGATGAAGGAGGAGTTCAGATGAAAGCTGCGATTCGAATTCTTGAAAGACATCTGTAAAAAATAAAAGATAGCGAAAAGTAATTATGCGAGAAGTTTCAATTGGGGTGTTTCAGATTGTTTCACAATAACCACAGATACTAATGGCCATAAAATTGTTAGAAAATTCAAGTCGAAATGAATCATCATTAAGAAATGGACATCAGTCACCTAACTCTTTAAGATCAAGTAGACCTAGGACTAGAAAGCAGTCAATTAAGGATATGGACAGTATGAAATTAAATCCAGAATTTTTCGCGAAAACTAGTTCTGCATCTATAGGCTTTCAAAAAAAAAAAAAAAAATCGTAGAATCGTACAATATTACCTTAACAATAACAAGCAAGAAAATAAATAGATAAATAGATTTGCGAGATATGATGTGGACGAGGTGTTTGAAATGAGTGTAAGAAAACATTTACCAACCAGTAAGTTTATTTTAATAAATTCTTCTTTTTTTGTTGCTTAACATTATTTCGATGTTCTAGGAGTTTAAGGCAACCACTTACGTTTCAATTAGCCATATGTGTCATATTAGTCACCTAACTCTTTAAGATCAAGTAGACCTAGGACTAGAAAGCAGTCAATTAAGGATATGGACAGTATGAAATTAAATCCAGAATTTTTCGCGAAAACTAGTTCTGTAATATAGGTTTTCAAAAAAAAAAAAAAAATCGTAGAATCGTACAATATTACCTTAACAATAACAAGCAAGAAAATAAATAGATAAATAGATTTGCGAGATATGATGTGGACGAGGTGTTTGAAATGAGTGTAAGAAAACATTTACCAACCAGTAAGTTTATTAGCCCCAGGAAACGCGGTATTAGTTCACTGGACGGTATTAGTTGCACATCGGAAGACTAACATCGATCGGTAAGTTCGCGGTTTAATTCAAACTAGAATGGTGCAATGAATTTGACAGCTAATTATATACAACTATTTGTCTAGGTTCGTACTACTGTATCTCATAAACTTGGCATTGGCATACTTAACTTGATCAGCTTACAACAGCTGATATAATGAATGACAATTCAATTTACACATGAGACAACTCAAGCAATGTCTGAAATAAGATCACGGGGATATGGTTTAATTATTAAGAAAAACAATGGACTAATTGTGGTATGTAATTTCTTTAATTTTGTTTTTTTCTTTTTAAACCATTAATTACTCGATGTATAACTACACATAAAATCATTCTAATAACTCTAACAATAATTTCTATAATCTAAATCTTTAGAAAACCCAACAGTAATAAATATTTATTTTTTTTAAATGTCAGATAATTTAATAGTGTCCGACCGAAGCTTCGGCTTCGGCTACGGCCACCTTCGGCCAAAAAAACCACCTTCGGTCAAACATTCGGCTTCGGCCTGCATTCAGGCCGAAGTCGAAGGTTTGGCCGAAGGTTCCTAGCAAACGTCGGACTTGAACGAACTGTTCTAAATGTTCTTATTTTGAAATAAATTTCAAGGTAATTTTTTTAATCATCTTTAGATTGACTTCTAGATCAACTTCTAGAGAAAATAATCTCTAGATCAACTTCTAGAGATCAACTTTAATATTAAAGTTTTAAAATCATGTTTTTAAACCTTCGGCTTCGGCCGAAGGTTGTGGCGATAGCCGATTAATCGGCTTCGGCCAAAAATCGAACTTCGGTCGGACACTATAATTTAGTAATAATAAATTCTTATTTTCAAATCCATAATAATTTAACAGTAACAAAGTTTTATTTTTAAATCGTTAAATAATTTAACAGCAATAAATTTCCATTTTCAAATCGTTAAATAATTTAACAGTAATAAATTATCGTTTTTAAATCGTTAAATAACTTAACAGTAGTATGATAAAACATTTGTCCTGATTACAGCGCTAATCAAAATGAACAAGAAATGTAATGTATAATAAATAGATTGGTCGCATTTGATAAAGTCACCAACAGCAACGAAAAGTATAATTGGTCTAGTCAACTTAAAACTTAATTGAATGAAGCATATATGCCGGAGATTTGGGAAGCTCAAAACCCACCTCCGCAAAAGGGCAATTTCAATTAATTTAAAACAACTTTGGTTATAAACTTCTTATCAGAGATAAAGAAAATACCTTGGATTCCCGGTTCAGCCTTGTATATCAACATCTTCAACAAACTGAAAGCACACAATACTTGAAACATGCGTACAATTTCAAAACAATAAAGCTAATAAGCCAACTCAAGTTAGTGGGAAAATTCACTATTAAACTTTGGTTAAACGAAATTATATACAAATGAAAACAGGAAAACTTATGTCAGTTATGAAAAGTAAAAGTTATGTACAAATGAAAACTTATGAAAATACGTTTATTAAAAAATACTTCGCCACTATAACTAGTAGTTAGGAATATTTAAAATTTAAATATTCCGAGTGGTAATTAAAGTTAAAGTAAGGTCAAAGTCATTGAAAAAAAATTTTACACAAGCGAACAATGGCTTACCTGTTTAAGTACGATTTAGTTACAAAACAACGAAATGGATTTCTTCCAAAAAAAAACTGCAATCTTGTAATATTCATGGCCATTCACGAAACTATTGGAGGATTAAACAACAATGAATCAGTGGTCGGAGTATTTCTTGATAAAAGTAAGGCTTTTCATTGTCCACATTTAAGTTGGTTTTAATCTCACCTCAATAAAAATTATGCAGTGCCAATACAGCCTTCAACATTATACATGTGACGTGCTACAAGGGAGTGTGCTTAGACCCCTTCTTCTGTTAATATGTGAACGACCAAGAAACATATTAGCACCAAAATTATCCCAATTGATAACAGTTTCACACTCAAAACACAAAATATTTTTGAAGAAAACATCGTATCCATGGATACTTTTATCAGAATACCAAAGCTACCAAATGGGCATGATGATCCAAATGCCCTTCCTGCGATTCGTTGAGTACTTTTATCTTCTTCGCTTTTTAAACAATTTTTATTTAAAATTCAATTTTTATTATGGTATCAAGTCTATTTTTACATTTGAATAGGTAATGTGGCAAATTCGATATCAGTCATCAACCCTAGTTACTGTACTTCTATCTCACAAATTAAAATCACTCGCTCTCAAACATCGTATCAATGGATACTTTTGATCAGAATACCAAAAATATTGCGAAATATTATAAAATTGCCCTCCTGATAAAAAGTCTCAATGCACATGATGATCCAAATGTTCTTCACACGATTTTAAATTCTTGTTATTTATTGACAAAAACCAATTGGAAAAGCTCATTTTTTGAAAATATTAATTAGTTTCCGAGATATTATACCTAGGTAAAGACGTTCTCGAGAATAAATTCCTCTTAACGTAAGCGGTGGCCCTAAATTTTTAGGATACCGAAACAATGATACAAAAAAAGAATGTATAATAAATAAAATAAACTTACTGGTTGGTAAATGTTTTCCTACAAACGTTGCACGGAAACCACGGTTGAATATTATGTTTCTTAGTTTCATGCTTAGACACCACGTCCACATCATATCTCGGAAATCTACATTTGCAACAGCGAAAAGGACATCTACTGGTTGATACTGAACCTAAACGACTTCTAGGCCGGGTACGAACTCCCAGTTGTTCTAAATCATTTGTCGAAAATCGTTCATTACAAATAGATTCATGAAATTCTCTTTCAAGAGAGGCATTAAAATTTATTCCACAGCCCATTCTACAACACATTGATGTAATATGTAATTTTTTATGTTGACGTATTTCTGTGATCGTAGAATATATTTTTTCTGAATTACAATCGTTTCATGAATACACTTTCGAACAATTGCTTAGTACTTTATGAATACGTTCTTTTCGCTGTTGTCTCCTATGTTTACGTTCGTGACGTTTTAGTTTTTTTTTTTTTTATTATAGGTCATTGGGCAATTTGTGCATTGAAAAATTGTTTGTTTATATGGTAATATATCGTCGCCGTTAAAACTGGCGTAACTGTAGGATTGAGGTATAATTAATACGCCGTTATCCTTTTCTTCCTGATCAATCTCGTGGGCGGTTTGTCGTACCGGTCAGGCTTGCGTATCGTAATGACTTTGGAAGCTAAGCCAGCGGTAGATAGTATAACACTATTTACTGGTAGGGACTCCCTTGCTGGAAAGGTTCCAAATGAACGATCAGACCAAGATCCACAAACCCTCTAATTCAGGGTGTTGTGCGATCCGTTGCCTATTGGATGGTTTACAGCCGGACAGCCGGGGGAATACCTTATTCATCTAAAACAAAACTTCTCGTTTTCAGTGCCTCACATACATAGTAGTAGATACTATTTATCTTTTCTACAGATAAGGTGCTCAGTAAATCAATCATTTGTTGTTCAAGACTATCTCGGGTGTGGAAATACTGGTTTATAAAATGTTTTCTCGTGGGATTATAAATTGGACATTCGAGTAAAAAGTGAGTCAGGGTTTCCGAAACCTCGAGGTTGCATATGTCATACAGTTCATTTTGTCGCCATTTATATATGCGTAGTTTGAGGCAATTTTTATATGCGTTTTTAAAGTTAATCGATTTTTTTTATATATTCCGGCGTACCTTCTTCCGTAATTATGAACTGATACAACGGGCTGATACTTGATTCTTTCGTATCCTCGTAAGATTCTTTCCGTATCCTCTATAAGAGATCGCTTATTAAAATTATTTAAAATTTGTAATATATTAGCCCAATACGTTTTTCGCGTTTTAATTTTGCTAAACGTGACCCATGTCCAATCTTTCCAAGATGTCTCTGAGATGATTTGCCCAAATGTATTTATTATCCATACTCTTATTTTGATCAAGATTTACCAACCGGTCATAGCATATTTTCACGATACATTTTTCGTTAATTTTTAAAATTTTTAAACACCAGTAAATCATTCTTTTTTAAGCATCTACGATTATGCGTTCTTTACCAGTTTTAGATTTGATTATGTAATTGGGTGTGCAACGTTGCCATTTAAAGACAGTTTTAAAAAAAAATAGACTAAACACCAAGTCTCAGCACCACATAATTGTTGAATATTTAAAATCAATCTTCAAAAATAAAATTAATTTTTATTTATTTTAAATAACATGTTAACAGAACATTGTCATTAATAATTGTCATATCAGCTCTCGTGGGAAATAAATAAAATAACAATAAAGAATATTTAAAGTGAAATAATATTTGTTTTAATTAAAATTTCCACACTATAATTTCAACAATAACAATGTGGATGAAACCATGCTATCGAAAAGTTTCATACGACCTTCCCAAGACTGAATTTGGTTTGTGTTAGGATGTTTTTGATTTTATGAGAGACTATGCTAGCCTTTTAAATGGCATTTTCGGTAGTTTTCGAGAAAATACCTGAGGGAGAGAAAAGGAGATCGAAATAACAATATTCATTTACAATTTCGATAGTATCCCCGTTTATAATAAAGTTAGGCAGTTTTCCCTTTTTCCTAAATATCACCATCTTTGTTATGGCCACATTTATATTTAACCTGTTGCACTTGCAATAATTTTCGAGTAAATGCATTGCTTTCTGCGTTTAGTGCGCAGAGTAAGTAGTTATGATCAAGTTAAATATTCAAATCATAATAACCTAGGCATGGAAAAAGTCTTTGAATTACCTTTAATAAAACAAACGAATTCCATAATAATTTAGATTTTATTATCACTACATAGTATAAAACAAATTCGCTTTCTCTGTCCCTATGTCCCTTTGTATGCTTAAATCTTTGAAACTACGCAACGGATTTTGATGCGGTTTTTTTTAATAGATAGAGTGATTCAAGAGGAAGTGTTCAATCTTTTATAAAAATATTTAATTTGTTGTTATAAGAATATATTTGTTTACGTATATGTTTGATGTTGCAAGTAAAAACAGAATAAATATGTACAAGTTTGAACTTGTAACTAATATAATTTACACACAATTAAATAGAGCACAGAGGAGTGAGTTCTGCATTAGGCTTCGTGACAGACGGATGCATTAATTGTGTGCAGAAACAATGTAACTTTTCAACTAATCAACCTTCAATAAATTATTAATTATGGAATAAATAGTGTTTTGTGTTAAATAACCTACAGTCCACTTTCCTTACAAACCTTTTATTCCTATAAAATTCCACATTTACCAACAGGAAGGTTTATATGTATAATAACATCCATTAAATAGTGGAGAAGTACTGCTATTTTTGAGGTTTCTAATGTGATGTCGTAAATAATTACATTTTTTCCGCATACATTACAAACGCAGGCTCAACGGGGAAAGGGGGATTGTTTTACTCCAAATTTAACGCGTGCGGCCAGAGCGGGCCGCTATGTTTTTATATACAACGTTCACAGTTTTTCTGTAGTGTATTTAGTATCAGCATTGCACCCGTGCGAAGCCGGGGCGGGTCGCTAGTAACTTATATTTTAAGACCTTATATTTATTGTTATTATAAATTTACCAATTACTATTGTATATACAGTGCAACCTCGTTATATTAAGGTTGCAATGTATATACAACGGTAATTGATAAAATAATAGTAGTAAAACAATAAAGATTAGGTCTTAAAATGATTGTCTGTATAAGTTATAATAAAACCTCATTATAAAGAAATCCTTGATTTAACAAATTTTTCGTAATCCCCTTGAATTGTCCACAAGAATCAATGTAAAACATACCTCTACATTGCGAATATTTTTTGCGAACAATCTTTTTATAACAAATTTTCAACTATAAAAAATAAAATTTTAAAACCTCTAAATAACGAATTTTGTCAACTTTAAACCTGTATATAACGTTCCCATCAATATATGACAATGAATGCCATAGTGTGTGTTTTAAAACAATTTAACAATCACCACGTTAGCTTTGATAATGATTTAGCCGTCGGTGGAGAACTAATGCAGGAACGGATGAAGGCTTTTAAGAACGGGGTGAAATTGATAAACATGACTTTACAATAAAAGTTGCTCATAATGCTTTAAATATGATAAAATCTGTGTTTCTCAAAAAGGGACTTTTTCCCCTACCTCCATTGTTGATTTTTTACTGTTAATTTGTGAGTTTTGTTGTGGGAGTTTTGAAATTAACAATAAATTACCTACATAATTCATGTACCCACCTGGATACCGACTTCTATGGATTTTACTGCATTTAATTTTGACTATGTGTTAATCTAAGGAAAAAATTCACCCAGCTGATCATTGAATAAAAATATTATAGAATGATATTTTGTAGAAATTTTGTATTCTGTCTAAAGCGTGCTTTTGAATTTTGACAACTGATTTCCTTTCGTTATTTAAAAATATTGCTCTCCTAATTTTTAACTTTTCCGTGTTTGGTTTGTGTTTTTAAAAACACTTTTGATGTTACTATTATTCGGTTGTCAAAACAAATCAAAAATAATATATCCAAAAAATATAGACAACCTATTAAATCGTAAATAATCACTATAAATAGCATATAATTAACAATCGTAATTATGGTGAATCTGTATAATATTCCAAGCTCCGTATAGTTAGCAGATAAAATTGTTATTTTTCACTCAAACTATTTCCATTCATTTGGGAATCGTTTGGGAGGATTTGGGAATATAATTTTAGAATTTGGGAATTATTAGTTTTCCTGTAATTAATGATTCTTTTTTCAGCGTATAGTTAGCAGGTAGGAAATTAAATCCACTTAATTTTTATGTTATTCGAAAGGAAATCATTTGGGAATTACGATAAACACGGTTTCAGAGTTTGGGAATGTATAATTAATTAATTACACCTATTTTTTAGTTGATTGATAGGTTATGTTAATTAACCGTACACCTGAACCATTAATTGTTATATAGCAGTATGGCGCCAATATTCAAATATTACTGAATAATTTATTTTATAATTTATGTAAATGTTAAGTTTTATTTTGCTTTAAAACTGTTCTTATTCAATTGGAAATCGTTTGGGAAGATTTAGGAATATAATTTTATTATTTAGGACCAATTAGTTTTCATTTAATTAATTAGTTCTTCAAAGCGTATACTTAGAAGGTAAAAAATTAAATTTTCACCATTTTTACGTTATTTGATAATATTTTACATGGAGACTAATCTAATTAATTTGGGAATCACATTAAACACGGTTTCATCATTTGGGACACTAAAATTATTTAATTAATTACATTTATTTTTTAGTTGATTTTTTGTGGTTATATTAATGGCGGCAATATTCAAATGTTACTTCATTTGAAAATACGATATATTATCACTATATTGGCATAGATAATATATGGTGTTTAATGCATTCCCGTTTTTAATTGGTATAATTTCGCAAACTCAAGTACGCCTGATCCCTGCTTCATATAAAGAGTTTATAGCATATACTTGAAACTCGATAAATAACTTTTATCGATAAAAAAAGCTTCAAACAAAACATTTTGGGTGAATATGCGCACATCTTACGCAGATATTTATAAACTTGACCTAAGATTTCAAGTTCAATGAAAAGCTCAATCTACTCCGTAATTGGTAACAGATAGAGAAACACTTTAAATTAGAAAGTTTTTATGGTTAAAAATGTAACATTTTGGTTCGAAACATTTGCCGAAAACAGTATAGTTAACGAAAAAACGGACTGAAAAGTTTTACCCAAAATAATTATATCTTCATCAAGACACTCTTCGAAAAATATTTTCCAATAAATCCAATGAAAGTTGTTTATTTTTCCATAAAAACCATTTTTTGTTCAAATTGGAATGAAGAAACACGCAAAAAAAATTAAAACTCTGTTTTAACTATTCGGTTATTTACAAAAAAAAAAAATAAGTGCTCGGCTATTGTTTGTAAGTTATGGATCAGTTTGAATTTTTTATTGAACCCGAAAACTTGATCGAATTGAATACCCGTATAAGATGTGTACCTTTGAATATATCATTTTTCTTTTGAAGCATTTTCCTCGATTCAACTTATTTTTCGAGTTTTACGTATATATCAAGTTAAAAACTCTGTAAAATGCTCAAACCAACTCAACCAAATATGTGAAATTATATAGTACAAAAAGAAAACCAAATTAAATACATTTCAAATACCTCCTACGCTAGCTTGTACCTGTACCTACTATAAGAGAATAAATATTTTATTTACAATTTTATCAATACAAATGCAGTTTTTATTTCATGATCAATTTATTTATCTTTATTAGAATCAACAGTTAGACTATCAATAATTTTCCTTCCTATCCACATCCTATCCACACTTCACACTTCCTAATTAACAATTCTTTTATTGGACGAATTATTAATCTTTAATAAAAATAAGAAAAATTTTAAAGTAGTTTCGCATAAAGCATTAATCTGCACCTACATAAAAAATGATACAAATGATCATATAGAAAATATCCATTGAATATTTTGACATTAATCACTCCCAAAACACTTCAAACAAACCTTTACAAACGATTCCTGATCTTTGAAAATTTCCCGATTAAATAAAAATAGTTTTAATGTCAAATAAACATTTACATAAATTAAAAAACAAAATTATTGTAAATGAAGTAACATTTGAATATTGCAGCCATTAATATAACCACAAAAAATCAACTAAAAAATACATGTAATTAACAAATTAATTGTACTTTCCCAAATGATGAAACCGTGTTTAATGTGATTCCCAAATTAATTGGATTAGTCTCCATGTAAACTATTATCAAATAACGTAAAAATGGTGAAAATTTAATTTTTTACCTTCTAAGTATACGCTTTGAAGAACTAATTAATTAAATGAAAACTAATCAGTCCTAAATAATAAAATTATGTTCCTAAATCTTCCCAAACGATTCCCAATTGAATAAGAATAGTTTTAATGAAAAACAAGTGAAAACAAACAATTGACTGAGTTAATTGTTGAAACACCATGTATAGGCAATGTTGATAACTGTCACATTTCACATACATACATATCTGACATATTTAACTGATATTCTCATATAATGCGCAAGTGTTGATGCGCAATGGTTTGTTTTTTTTGACGTCATGTAAATAACAAAAGATATTCACTTTGATATTCCTATATTAATACATACTATAAAATTTGTACCTAATTAACGCCCTCGTGGGTAAACAGTGATGTTTACAAAAAAATGTTTCAAACAAAAGTTGTTTATTTTTTTGTAAGGAACATTTTTTACATTTAAACTTTTATTCTATCTCTAACGGTTTACAAAATGGGTACTACGGACTCATGACCCAATTGACCCATGTTGCTCATTTACGAACTTGACCTCACTTTTTACGTCCTAAGCACGCTGTAAAAATTTCAGCTTGATATCTCTTTTCGTTTTTGAGTAATCGTGACCACAGACGGACGGACGGACGGACAACCGGAAATGGATTAATTAGGTGATTTTATGAACACCTATACCAATTTTTTTTTTGTAGCATCAATATTTTTAGGCGTTACAAACTTGGGACTAAACTTATAATACTATGTATATTTCATATATAAATGGTATAATAAAACTTAACATTTACATAAATTAAAAAAACAAAATTATTGTCAATGAAGTAACATTTGAATATTGCCGCCATTAATATAACCACAAAAAATCAACTAAAAAATAAATGTAATTAATTAAATAATTTTAGTGTCCCAAATGATGAAACCGTGTTTAATGTGATTCCCAAATTAATTAGATTAGTCTCCATGTAAACTATTATCAAATAACGTAAAAATGGCCTTTAGACTCTATATACAGCTATTCGCTCCGTGCGTGAGTTTCGTTTCCATGGTAACGATATACTACTTTAATTATAGAATTGTATGGATGCATATATAATTGTATGGATTGCATTTAAGACTTACATTTAAAATTTAAATTTACTGTCTCACAAATTTAAATAAATAATTATGATAATTTACATTTGAAAAATAATATTTGTTCAATTTGATTTCTTATTTTCACAATTTTTAATGCATTAAGTTCAATTAATTCGTGTTTTACAATAATTTTAATTTGACATTTCTATAACATTAACATGTAAAGAACTGCAAATTAGTAATAACAGCCTTCTTTAACGCCAAAATTTTTTCACTGGAAGCGCTGGCATCGATTTTATAGTCCTTACCATGACTACGCACACAACGAATAGACGATTCTGATGTTATAACCAACCGCATTTATGACACTCACTCATGATAATCAGAATAGAACTATTACTTCCCATAAACTCAGAGAGCTGTAATTTGGTACAAAGATAGGGTTTAATGGCCACATAAAGAGCAAACTATAAAAACTAGGATAATCAAAGATCTGGAGTACATGGTGACCCTGACTAGAAAACACAAGAGCCCAACCAAACTATTAGAGATCGACATACTGCCTTTACAAAGGCGTAAATATAAAACCCTCCGGATATAAAGCACGTAGGCGTAAATACCTATAAAAATTGTTGCTTCTGTACAAGAATCAGAACCGGAAAGTCGTGCCAAGTCTAAGGTTCCTTACTGCTACTCTGATTTCTTTATTATTTAGTTAATGTTGTGTGACTGAGCCGTTAAAGGGTACACAAGGGTACAAAACTTGGCTCGCTTATACATAAGTATTATTGAAATACTAAGCTTTATCAAGCCTACAATTGACTGCTTAGAATCCAAGTGGCAATTTTCCATCGTTAATGGGTAGCGGTTCTGGCGACAGATTGGTGCAATGGTGTCATGGAGTACCTGGTTTTGTATCCTTGTGTACCCTTCAACGGCCAAGTCACACAACATTAACTATAATAATAAAGAAATCGCAGTAAGGAACCTTAGACTTGGCACGACTTCGTCTAGATTTCATTACTTTTTAGAGATAAACAAGCAGCTCCATCGAGACTTGGCTAGTTTTTAACAGAATGTTTTTGGTGGAATAAATTTTATTTATATTATGTAATAGGAGAACATGATTTTTTTTCCACCTCCTGACAGAGTACTAAATAGTTAATTAATTGATAATATTGTTCTGAAAGAAAAATTAGGATAGGAAAATTAAAAAAATAAAACAAAATTTAAAATATCTAACGATTTTTATTTATTTATAACAAAAGTAAATGTTTTAAATTTTCATGGAAAAGGTTTTTCACCAGTATGAGTTCGTTCATGAAGAATTAAACTGTTTTTTTGTGTAAATGTTTTATCACACAGTTCACAGGAAAATGGTTTTTTCCCAGTATGAGTTCGTTTATGTCGAATTAAATGACTGGTCTGTGCAAATGTTTTATCACACATTTCACATGGAAAAGGTTTTTCTCCTGTATGAGTTCGTTCATGTCGAATTAAATCGATTTTTCTATTAAATGATTTATCACACATTTCACATGAAAATGGTTTTTCACCTGTATGAATTCGTTTATGGCTAGTTAAATTACTGTTATGCGTAAATGTTTTATCACACATGTTACATGAAAATGGTTTTTCACCTGTATGAATTCGTTCATGTACAATTAAATCGAATTTTCTATTAAAAGATTTATCACACAATTCACATGAAAATGGTTTTTCACCTGTATGAGTTCGTTTATGTTCAATTAAAGAAGAATTCTGCATAAATGATTTATCACACATGTCACATGAAAAAGGTTTTTCACCTGTATGAATTCGTTTATGTTGAACTAAGTTGCTTTTATAATTAAATGTTTTATCACACATTTCACATGGAAAAGGTTTTTCTCCTGTATGAGTTCGTTCATGTCGAATTAAATCGATTTTTCTATTAAATGATTTATCACACATTTCACATGAAAATGGTTTTTCACCTGTATGAATTCGTTTATGGCTAGTTAAATTACTGTTATGCGTAAATGTTTTATCACACATGTTACATGAAAATGGTTTTTCACCTGTATGAATTCGTTCATGTACAATTAAATCGAATTTTCTATTAAAAGATTTATCACACAATTCACATGAAAATGGTTTTTCACCTGTATGAGTTCGTTTATGTTCAATTAAAGAAGAATTCTGCATAAATGATTTATCACACATGTCACATGAAAAAGGTTTTTCACCTGTATGAATTCGTTTATGTTGAACTAAGTTGCTTTTATAATTAAATGTTTTATCACACATTTCACATGGAAAAGGTTTTTCTCCTGTATGAGTTCGTTCATGTCGAATAAAATCGATTTTTCTATTAAATGATTTATCACACATTTCACATGAAAATGGTTTTTCACCTGTATGAATTCGTTTATGTTGAATTAAACTAGAATCCCGCGTAAATGTTTTATCACACATGTTACATGAAAATGGTTTTTCACCTGTATGAGTTCGTTTATGTTGAATTAAACTAGAATCCCGCGTAAATGTTTTATCACACATGTCACATGAAAAAGGTTTTTCCCCGGTATGAATTCGTTCATGCCGAATTAAATCGATTTTTTTATTAAATGATTTATCACACATGTCACATGAAAAAAGTTTTTCACCTGTATGAATTCGTTTATGTTGAACTAAGTTGCTTTTATAATTAAATGTTTTATCACACATTTCACATGGAAAAGGTTTTTCTCCTGTATGAGTTCGTTCATGTCGAATTAAATCGATTTTTCTATTAAATGATTTATCACACATTTCACATGAAAATGGTTTTTCACCTGTATGAATTCGTTTATGGCTAATTAAATGGTGTTTTTTATTAAAAGTTTTATCACACACTTCACATGTTAAAGATGTTTCTTCATTTTCAATATTATGAAATTCTAAATCATTTCCATCAAATATTTCATCTTTAATAATTAATTCAGTATTTAATTGTTGTTCAAGTTTAATTCGTTCATTCTCCATTTTAATATCAGTTTCTTCAAGTATTCCTTCTTCTTTAATTCCTTCTTGTCCACCTTTGAATGGTTCTTTATAATCTATTGAATCACTTTCACTCACATCAAATATTTCATTTTTAATAATCACTTCTGTATTTAATTCACTTAATTTGTTTCTATTTATTTGTTCTTCACTGATAAATAAATCAGTATTTTCGTTTTGAAATGACTTACTTGCCATTTTGTTTATATTAATAGAAGATTCTTAGATGTAACCACAGGTTATAATTTATTACATACTCCCAAAACACTTCAAACAAACCTTTACAAACGATTCCTGATCTTTGAAAATTTCCCGATTAAATAAAAATAGTTTTAATGTCAAATAAACATTTACATAAATTAAAAAACAAAATTATTGTAAATGAAGTAACATTTGAATATTGCCGCCATTAATATAACCACAAAAAAATAAATGTAATTAATAAATTAATTATACTTTCCCAAATGATGAAACCGTGTTTAATGTGATTCCCAAATTAATATGATTAGTCTCCATGTAAACTATTATCAAATAACGTAAAAATGACGAAAATTTAATTTTTTACCTTTTAAGTATACGCTTTGAAAAACTAATTAATTACATGAAAACTAATCAGTCCTAAATAATAAAAATATATTCCTAAATATTCCCAAACGATTCCCAATTGAATAAGAACAGTTTTAAGGGAAAATAAAACTTAACATTTATATAAATTAAAAAAACAAAATTATTGTAAATGAAGTAACATTTGAATATTGCCGCCATTAATATAACCACACAAAATCAACTAAAAAATAAATGTAATTAATTAAATAATTTTAGTGTCCCAAATGATGAAACCGTGCTTAATGTGATTCCCAAATTGATTAGATTAGTCTCCATGTAAATTATTATCAAATAACGTAAAAATGGTGAAAATTTAATTTTTTACCTTCTAAGTATACGCTTTGAAGAACTAATTAATTAAATGAAAACTAATCAGTCCTAAATAATAAAAATATATTCCTAAATCTTCCCAAACGATTTCCAATTGAATAAGAACCGTTTTAAGGCAAAATAAAACTTAACATTTACATAAATTATAAAATAAATTATTCAGTAATATTTGAATATTGGCGCCATACTGCTATATAACAATTAATGGTTCAGGTGTACGGTTAATTAACATAACCTATCAATCAACTAAAAAATAGGTGTAATTAATTAATTATACATTCCCAAACTCTGAAACCGTGTTTATCGTAATTCCCAAATGATTTCCTTTCGAATAACATAAAAATTAAGTGGATTTAATTTCCTACCTGCTAACTATACGCTGAAAAAAGAATCATTAATTACAGGAAAACTAATAATTCCCAAATTCTAAAATTATATTCCCAAATCCTCCCAAACGATTCCCAAATGAATGGAAATAGTTTGAGTGAAAAATAACAATTTTATCTGCTAACTATACGGAGCTAATATTCCATGTCTATAAAGTAACCTATAAAGAGATTCCAATTAAAATCGATAGATAGAGTCTTTTTAGTAGGATTGTCCAATTTATTACTATTCATTTAACAGTAACAGGGTAAAATAGTATTTAATAAAATAGCAACAATTCTTAACTATAACCAAAATTTATACTTAAAAAATACTAAAAACGTTCGAGAAAATAGCCTAGAACTATTAAATACAGGAAGAGAAATAAATATTTGGCAAATAATTTCATTGTGGCTTTTTCCAATAAATTCAAGTTCAAGCATGGTACCACCGAAATCGGAAGATATAGAACCTAATTCCATTGTGGATACTGAAACCAGTTCAAATTCAAGCATGGATATGAATCTTAACATAAAAATAGAAGTTGATTTGATTGAAATTAATAAAAAATACCATGAGTTTAAAACCAAATAGAATGGTTGAAATGACGCCAGCTAACAGCTTACGCAGTGCCAACTCACAGTTACACAATTTAACTCCACGTGAGTGCTACGAAACTAGAAGAAGCCGAAGATTTATTTGCCCACAAGATACTCGTTAAAATAAAAAATGCTTTTGAAAATCGACCAGGAACAGAATTAACATGGTACAGTTTTACACAAGGTATTATTCCAAATATTCTACGGTCCAAACTACAATCCTCACCAAAACTGAAAGTAAATATAGCGAAATTACAATTAATCAGATTACCAAAAAGAACTTATAAATAATGTTGCTGAAATATAACTTCTTTCGATAACATCGACTTCTAAAAATCCGTTGAAAAATCAGTGTTTGGAAACAGCTGATGGTAATTAGTAGACACCAGATTTACCACCAATATTCAAGAATAAATACTTTCATTCATTTTTGGTTTTCGAAATTTTACTCAATAATTTGTAGGTTAGACCTTTTATAATAAAAGTAATTTTGTTCGTTACATTTGATTTTTTGGAAGGTACCCCTCGTTTACACCCTCAAGTTATACCAGTGGTGGTTTTAGAGAATAGTTAAATAAAAGTGTCTCATTTGAAGCTGTCTATATTTTGCTAACAAAGTAATGTTTGTCATGAATTTTTTTGCAATATTAATTAAGGGCCAAAACGTCTCGAAAAAAACATAACAAAATTTTTTGTTTCAGAAGTTGAAAAAATTAGTTATATATGGTTAATTTGACTCAATGAATTAAAAAATCTTTTTCCGAGTTATGGACTAAAATCGATCCGATTTTTTTATTTTTGGATTAAAAATTTTATACAAACTGAATTTCTTTTAAATCGGGAATTCAAAATTCTTCTTGAATTTTTGGAATTTTTTGAAATGCTACAATTTTGTTTCAATAAAAGTCGTTATGTATCGTAAATTTGATCCAAAAATTCAAAAATCTTGATCATTTAACGATTTAATGAATAGATCTCGGAAACTATGAGTTGGAATTTGATTATAGCTTTATCCCCTGAAACTATTTTCTTCCAACCGATAGTTAACCTGATTTTTGTAATTTTTGAGGTAAAATTTGCTTATATAATGAGCTTTATTGAAATCTGAAATGAAAATTTTTCCCAACTAATTAATGTACAAAGTAAACGCGGCTTTAAATCAACGCTTGGGTGATCAAAGCACAACAGTTCACGATTTTCAGTAACACAAACAATGCCACCTCGATTTATAAAAACTTTTCATACTTACTCGCGAAAAACATTACTCTCTTTTCTCTCCGCCAGGTCCTAATATTTTTCTAATAATTAAATATTATTTCTAATGAAAAATGGCAATCAATGAATCTTACTTTTTGCATTAAAAAATAATTTTGACTACAATAATTGGTAGGTAGTAATTTTTTGTCATGAAATATTTAATTTGTATTTGAAAGATTTTCGTGACTGATATCACTTATAATTAAACTGTATAAGCACAGTACACATTTAATTATATTTGATTCATTAATTGCGAGGAAATGAGGCATTTAGATCGGAATATAGTACCTAAGTACAACACAGTGTAGAAAAAAGTCAGGTCAGAAAGTTTTATAATAAAAGTTTACTTACTAGTTCGTAAATAACTTATCGTGCTAAAAAATCATGAATATAGAAAAATAAAACTGTTCGATGTTATATTTTGAACTAAACGTTTTTTGTTTTTTTACATTTTTTTTAAGCCTCGACGTTTTACATACAAGCCTTAAAAAAAAACGTTGTTTTGATATTAAAAAATTAACTATTATTTTGTAGTTTTGATCAAATATTTGATTCAAAACCAATTGGATCTTAAATTTAGGGCATTTCTAAACAATTTTTTGAATGATTTTTTATGCTTAGAATAGTTCAAATTAAAAAATCTAATAGCTTCCAGTATTTTTATGATTTGTCAGCACGTTTGGTTATTACGAACTTGTAAACGAGTTCACGCACGTAAATTTAAAGATAAAATTTGTGACTATAGACTGACTTTTTTTTATACCTTCATACGAACAGTTTGCTCGATCCCTTAAAAATAGGAGTTGAAGTTTTAAATTCCGAATATTTGGTCATTTTTCGGTTTTATTACCTCGATTAACTAGCTTCTACGTTAACAAAGCTTCACAGCAAAAAATGCTCTACAACATGATTTCACAATTAAAGAATATACTTAGAAAAGCTACTGTATTCATTAGATTTGAATTATTTTTTATTGGTTAATTTAGTGTAATTCTGGCTATTAGTGTTAATTTTACTGATTATAGGCCAATAACCGGGTTTTTTTTTTCTGAAATTTACTGCAGAAATTTTTTTCATGTTGGAATATATTTAGGGGTATCCTCCGAGTATAAATTCAAATTGGCGGGGCGCAGGGGCATGAGCTTCAGCCGCCATCTTGGAAAACACGTTTTATCAAATATCTCATGAACCGGACATTGTACAACAAAAATGGTAGGGATCATTTTCATAGAGAAAAACATTTTCTATAACTTTTATTCGAAAGTTTTTTCTGTATAATGTATAGGCTTTTATGTAGACCGCTCCAAACTTTTCTTAATATGGTTATTGCTAAATATATAGTGTACGGTTCACGGTATATTAAAAATGATGATAATCAAATTTGTAGTACATATAATCTATATATATAAAACAAAGTCGTGTTAGTGACACTACTTATAACTAAAGAACGGCTGAACCGATTTAGCTGAAAATTGGCAGGGAGGTAGTTTAGAGCCACGAGAATAACATAGGATTATTTTTATCCCGTTCGGCAGCATTCCTGTGGGACTTCATAACTCTACATATACCATTTATTTATTAAACAAGGATAGTTCAAACCTACTTACATTTAAATCTTATATGTCGATCTTTATTTATTAAATGTTATATGTACTGTCTATATCTATTTAATATATGTTTAGAGCTATCTTTGTTTAGAATATTCATTTTATAATTTAGTGTTCTCTTACAATCAATTATAAATGTTTATTGTATCTACTATCTTTTTTTGATAATTTTTTATTAAACAAGGATAGTTTAAACCTACTTACATTTAAATCTTATATGTCGATCTTTATTTATTAAATGTTATATGTAATGTCTATATCTATTTAATATATGTTTAGAGCTATCTTTGTTTAGAATATTCATTTTATAATTTAGTGTTCTCTTACAATAAATTTTAAATGTTTGTTAAAAAACTAATGTAATAAAATGAATAACAAATATCTTGGGTCTTTGTCCAACTTATTACTGTCCGAAACAGTAATGAATCGTAATTGGAATGAAAAGGACAATTTCGGAATAATTAGATTCAATGCGGAATAATTTCAGAGACAGAACGGAATGAAAATGTTGGCTACAGTCAGATTCATAAAATATCTCGAAAATTACTCATTTAATGGTCAAATAAACACGATTTTTGTAATTTTCGTGTCAAAATTACCTTATAAACTTAGTTTTATCGAAATTGGAAACAAAAACTTTTTTTACACTTTTGCAATTTGTAAAAATCGAAAAAATCATAAAAAATTCAAAAAAACACAATTTTTGTAATTTTTGGTTGGGTTGGGTTAGGTTAGGTTGGGTTGGGTTAGGCTGGGTTAGGCTGGGTTAGGTTGGGTTGGGTTGGGTTGAGTGTGGGTGTGGGTGTAGTTGTGGGTGTGGGTGTGGGTGTGGGTTGAGTTGGGTTTTTTTTTTTCAATTTTATTGATCTGTATATATAAAAATAAATTGCTGTGCGTTAGTCTCGCTAAAACTCAAAAACGGCTGGACCGATTTTCAAAATTAAACTAAACTAAATTAAAAAAAACCCAAAAATTAAACTAAAGAAATCAAAATTTATTAATTTTGTATCGGAATCGCTATTGTTACGCTTGATCCTCAAGGTTGCAAGAGTGTTCCAAAATTGTTCAATATATAGGAAGATACGTACAAGTATACTGCGAAGTTTTACTATTTATCTATTTTCAGTTTGTAAAACATAACCCAAAATTTCAAGAAGAAACTCAAGAAGAATGTTTGTCATTACTTTTGTTTTATTTGTGTTTATTCCCATATTGTTTACGATACCCGTGCGCCTGGCCTTTACGATGATCATAAACAAATCGCAAGGCCAGTCGTTGGAAGTTTGCGGGATTAATTTAGAATTTCCATGCTTCTCGCATGGACAACTATATGTCGCGTGTTCACGTGTAGGAAAGCCATCGTCTTTATATATTTATGCTCCGAAAAACCAAACTAAAAACGTAGTTTATCAAAAAGCTTTAAATTGCATAGATATATTTATTATGTTTTGTTATGTATTGATTATATTTTGTTGTGTTAATAAAACACATAAAACATGTTAAAATGACCAACAAGTTTCATTTAATAACCTAATACCATTTTAACCGTAGATAATACAACCAGTGTTAATTTTTGACAAAAATAAATTAGAGTCTAAAGGTTGACATAATCACGAACCAAAAGTTTAAAAAAAAAAGTTGCAGGTGATACGAAGTTCACCGGGTCAGCTAGTTTCTAATAAATTTCATCCCAAACTTTTTGCCGTAATATTCGCAGTTTAAGAGCTATAGGCCAATAACCAGATATTTTTGCATTAAATTGTAGAAAAAAAAAACTAGAAAAGTTTCGAGCGTTTTAAATAAAAAACCTTGAATTATACAGAAAAAAATTTCAAAGAAAATTTATAGAAAATGTTATTTTCTATGAAAATGATCCAAACCATTTTTGTTGCACGATAACCGGTTCATGAGATATCTGATAATACGTGTTTTCAAGATGGCGGCTGAAGCCCATGCCCCTGCGTCCCGCCAATCTGGATTTATACTCAGATGATACCCCTAAATATGTTCCAAGACGAAAAAAATTTCTGCAGTAAATTGCATTATGAAACTACTTTTTTTTTGCTCTGGCTACTGGCGTATTATATAAAAATAAAATAGCTATAAACCGTAAAAATCTGAAATTATTAGAAAGATAGATTAAAAAATCTTGAAAACAATTGAATAATACAAGGAAATGTTTAAGCTTATTTTGGTTTTCATTACTTCTTAGAATAGAGAAAATTTGTCCTTTACCCTCCCTATTAAATAGAGTCAATGCTGGTTATTTCTTAAGGAAATTAGATGATCAGAAGTAAAAAAGATGTTTTTCATTGCTAGGTAAGTATTTCAAGTGGATTTTTATGTTTTTTCGTTTTGTTGTAATAATAAATTCCGAGTTTGTGGTCATTTTTTGGTTTTATTATATGGATTAATACTGTAAGTACAACACACATTTAATTATATTTACTTAATAATATAAATTATACAGGATGAATCATAAATGGATATATAGTGATATTATTTATTTATTTATTTATTATACCATGTATATATGAAATATACATAGCATATTATGTTTAGTACCAAGTTTGTAACGTTTAAAAATATTGATGCTACATAGATCGATTGGGTCTTGGGTCCGTAGGACCCATCTTGTAAACCGTTTGAGATAGAACAAAAATTCAAATGTAAAAAATGTTCTTTATAGAAAAATAAACAACTTTTGTTTGAAACATCACTGTTTACCCACGAGGGCGCTAATTAGATGCAAATTTTATAATATGTATTAATATAGAAATATCAGTTATGTGTGTGTGACTATTTAAGAGTGAATATCTTTCTTTATTTACGTGACGTCAAAAAACAAACGATTGTGTCATCATCACTGTCTATAAATGGTATTTTAACAATTAACTCAGTCAATTGTTTGTTTTCACTTGTTATAATTTAAAACACAATAAGATTTTACAGAAACCGTCAATAATGTGTGGCAAATAACAATGTTCTATATTATTTTTTAATGTGCCGCCATTTTGGAGTTTTGTACTAGAAGGTCATGTATTGTGGACATGTAAATAAAAATATTCCGGTTAACGAAAAAAACGAAATATTTGATCTCTTGTAAAGCACTCCAATTGATCGTCTAGATATTGGGATTGAACGAACGCTTGTAGACTCTTTGGAGATATTTAAAGGTAAGAGCCTATGCTAATGGTCATCAAACCATAGATGGCCAAGATATAAACATCAATGATGCCATTCAATAGATAAGTGTTGAAATGTGTCGAAATTTTATCCATTTTTAATCCCCGATCTAAAAGAAGGGTGTTATAAGTTAGAGCGCTATGTGTGTTTATCTGTGGCATCGTATCACCCAAAAAATTTGAAAGGTAATTTAATGGGCAGTGTTCTTAGCTATGTTTCAAGTGCGAGTTTAGGGTTTCGTACCCGGAACAACTAAAAAATAGGCGTAACAACTAAATAATGGAGAAAGTTAAAAGGAAAAAGGTAATTTAATGTTCTTAGATACGTTTCAAGTACGAGTTTAGGGTTCGGTACCCTAAAAAACTCTCAGGGTTTTTTTAAATTATGTAAATTTCATTTGGTAATTTGGTTATGTTTAACTAAAAGATAAACGTTTGGTTTTTTGACTTGTCGGTCACATTACATGACACTTTAGACCAAAACATTAAAACTTCGACACTTTTCAAAATAACATCGAAAATAAAACACCCTATACAATAAATTGGTTTTAAAATTAAATCAAATGGCTGTTACATCTGTAAATCCACTTATGTCACACTCTGTGCAGTATATGTGGAGCCGAATACCTCTTTTTATAAGCTTGGGCTGTATGTTTGCTTGTTTGTATGTATGTATGTAACTATGTAACGGAATCTTTGAGCACGATTTTCACCGGTTTCTAAACATCTGATTAACTTGTTAATAATTTCCCATTATCCTTGTTAGGGCCGCCAGGATAAATATATTCTTTTCATATATCCTCTATGAGAGTGAAAGGGACAGAGCTAGTGCGCATGCCTGCCGTCTCGAATAGCCGGCACTCTTTTATCGAAAGAGTCTTTGAAAGGTGGTTGCATTTTCATATTGTTCATTCAAACAACTTTACTTCATCACTAGTGCAGTCGAATGGGCATTTGATAAGTCGAAAAAAGTTGTTTTAGATTATTAATTGATAAATCGTACTAAAAAGTATAAAATAAAAAATAATAGTTTAAAAAAACTAAAAAAACACGCTTTTATAGCAAATCTAACTAAAAACTTAAAAATAATTTTTAATAACAAAGAGTTTATATTACCGTAGCAGAAGGTTATACAATCAATCATAATTAATTACTTAAAAATAAAAATATAATAAAATTTAAGTTACAAACAGAATTATTAAATTCAGAGTGAAAAGCGTGGGGTGCATTTCACTACATTTCCATAACTCTCCACTCATAGATAGTTGCCAATAGAATGATTGTATAACCTTTAATATGTCAAGCACCCCACGACTTTTCACTCTGAATTTAATAATGTTTGTGACTTAAATTTTATTATATTGTTATTTTTAAGTAATTAATTATGATTGATTGTATAACCTTCTGCTACGGTAATATAAACTCTTTTTTATTAAAAATTATTTTAAAAGTTTTTAGTTCGATTTGCTATAAAAGCGTGTTTTTTTAGTTCTTTTAAACTATTATTTATTTCAATTAATCCGTCTAATTGTTCAATTCAATGATTAGGAGAAAAATAATAGGTTTAAAAAAATATTTTGGAAAAATCAAAGCCTAGGAAGTTATTTAAAAAAAATTGAAAATTTGCGAAAAAACGATTTTTGGAAAAAACAAGTGAAAACAAACAATAGACTGAGTTAATTGTTGAAATACCATGTAAAGACAGGGTTGATTATGCAATTGCTTGTTTTTTTACGTCATGCAAGTAAAGAAAGAGCCACTCTAAGAAAGCCACAGTCGTGTATACATAGCACGATTGCATTGCGACTCTAAAATATTTTAGTTTATTACTGGAATAAAATAAAGAAAAAAATGCTGTTATATGGATTAAAAGTTCGGGCAGTGAAACTTTGGGGTTTTTCTTTTTACATCAAAATATAAAAATGGCTTTTTTTTCAGAAAATTTTTTAAAATTCTATATTCGCAAGAGGAGACATCGGGCATATCCAAGTTTCGTAGGTTTTTAGTGAATGTTAAAAACTACAGCTCATATTTGGGGAGGGGAGGTTCGACCCCCCCCCCAAGTTATATATACATATGTATACATACATACGGTAAAACAGTTCATTTGACTGTAACTTAAAAAATATTTGACTGATTTTAATGAAACTAGTACCAAAAAAATAGGTTTTAACACTTCAAACTTTTTACTTTTCAGTTAAAATTTTACCCAAATTCGCCAAATAGTTCAGCCAAAATTGCAAATTTAGTAAAATTTTTTAAATGACTGCCATTTTATGCCATTTTGTCCTACATGGTTAAATTTTTGAAATTATATTTTTATTATCTTTCGATTTCATAATAAGTCGCATACCCATAAATTAGCGAAAGACGGAAAATTTATCATTTTTTGGAAATAATTGTTTCCTGGGTGTATTGACTGGCAGTTTTTTGCTATATAGCTTTAGATAATTATTCTTAAAAAAAGGTCTATACGGTTGAAAGCGGAACTTTTTAGTTTTAACCACCGCGCCATTGGGGGGAAAGATTGTAAGGAATTAATATATTTTAAAAGATTTAAAAAAAATCAAAATAATCGTTATTTTGTTTAAAGGTAAAATAAATTAATTTTACAACTTTTTGTTTTAAGTTCGCAATTCCACTTTTTATTTAAAATTATTTAAATTTAGTTGACATGTTTCGGGTTTTATCCCCTTGTCGAAACTGTGAAGACATCGTTACAGGTGGCTCTTATTTATACACAAATTTTTTTAACAATTTTTTGAAAAATAAAATACGTCATATTATATTAAAAACAAATTACGTAACAAATAGCTAGTAAAATATAATATTCAATAAAGTGTATTAGAATATACCTTCATTGAATAAGTCAAAAATTAAAAATAAAAAACAGTGAATATTGATAAAAAATTCTTGGAATTATCTACAAATAAATAAATAAATATAAATAAATATTTAGAATATTTCTTCCGTGTCTGAAAATATAAAATTTAGATTAGTGAAAATAACTTTGATGGGAAACATTCGATTTGTTCATTCAATAGAGTGTTGGGTCTTTTTTTATGTTTATGGATTTCCAAACCTTCCAACACATCCAGTCTTTGACCTTTTTTTGCTATGTGCAGTATTTCTAGCTTACTGTTTGGAATGTGATCATTTTCTATCAGGTGGTTGGCAAAAGCCGAATCTGTTCTTTTTAACCTGAAAGAGCGTAGGTGTTCTGCTTTTCGAATTTCAAACGATCGACCTGATTGTCCAACGTAGCTAGCATCACATTGGGCACAAGAAAGTTTGTACACACCTGATCTGTGTTTTTTATCAATTTTGTCTTTATTATTGATAATCAGGTTGCCCAATTTTAGTGGTGGTTTGAAAGCTGTGTTAATGTTTTGATTTTTTAGAATATTGGAGACCCTCTCGGATGACTCACCAAAATAGGTAATAACTTTGAAATTTTCTTTGGTTAAAAGTTTTTGATGTGGAAATACCGTGTTTAAAGTTATTTTTCGCCTTCTTTTACGTAACAAGTAATCCACCATGTTCGGATCATAACCATTATTAATAGCAATGGTTTTAATTGTGCTAATTTCTTCCATAAAATTGGATTTTGATAATGGTATTTGTAACGCTCTGTTTACCATTGATTGGTAAGCAGCCAATTTATGGTTAATGGGATGAACCGAGTCTGAGTGGATCGTTGTGTCCGTAAAAGTAGGCTTACGGTAGATGTTGAAATCCAATTTGTTCTTTGTTTTTTTGATGTTCAAATCCAGAAAATTTAATTGGTCCTCACATTCAATTTCTAAGGTGAATTGAATTTTCTTACTGAAAGAGTTAGCCATGTCCAAGAAAGTCTCCAATTGTCTTTGTGTACCATCAAAGCATATGATGATGTCATCCACATAGCGATATACAAAACAAGCAAGTTTATCGGAGCAAAAAAGATTGTACTACAGGCTGAAACTCAAATCACGAAAATGTTCCCAGAACATATGGTTCAACCAAGAATGTCTGAGAAGAAAAGTTATTCCAAAATACGTTCAATTGAAAACAAAGACAAATAGCATAGCATCGACAAAGGCCTTAAATGCTGCAAAATTAATCTGGGTAAAAGAAGAATCTCGGTCATGGTTCATCAAACGAAATAATATTTTTATTTATTTAAAAATTTTACACACCGAGCTTAGTTCCAAACTACATCCTTTGGAATTTGATCAATTAACATTTCAAATACAACGGGAAGTGAATACTAAAATCCGTTCGAAATACTTGGCACAAAAGAAGAAACTCGAAAAACTTTGTGAGCTCAATCATCCAACACAAAAACATCAACCCAAAACCAACTTCGTTTTTGGAAAACGAACCATCTTATTAACGGATGTTGTCTTCAATAACAAAGAAATGGAGATACTTAACAAAGGACCCAAATACACACCAAAAATAAAATTTCATAAGCAAGTTGAAAATTTAATTGTAGATTCAGAACTTGCGCTCAAAAACCATAAAGACTCTCTGACAGTGGAATTAATAAAAAAAGAACTAACTAATATCCCGATCTACAACAAAACAACCGATACCAATACAATTAAAGAAATCAACAAAAAAATTGATGAACACAAATTAACTGTCACAAAAGCGGATAAAGGCAATTCGATAGTAATAATGAAAAAACAAGATTACATCAATAAAGTTGGAGACTTTTTTCATAAAGAAAAAATTCAAAGAGTATCTAAGGACCCCACAAACAAATTCCAAAAAGAAATTAAAAATTGCATTAAAAATTCGACCGCTGTTTTGAGTAACTTGGAGAAACTGAACATGGCAGAAATGAATCCAAGATCACCTGTACTTTATGGGCTCATAAAAATACACAAAGATGACTTACCAATAAGACCTGTGGTTTCATATATTGACTGTCCAAATTACAAGTTATCAAAGTTTTTAAACGTGTTTTTGAGAAACAAAATAAATCTATCAAATGACCATATCATAAAGGACTCCTTAGACTTAATTGGGAGACTAGATAAATTCAAATTCAATAATACATACAAATTGGCGTCACTAGACATAACGAACATGTATGGAAACATACCAGCTAGTGAATGTATAACAATTGTTGAAGAGAGATTGGAACAAAAAAATGTCAATCCCTTAATAATTTCTGAACTAGCAAACATGCTAAGAATTATTTTGGGACAAAATTACTTCTCTTTCAACAAAAAAGTGTACAAACAAACATCTGGCCTCGCTATGGGTTCCCCACTCAGTCCATTTCTTGCTGAGTTGTTTATGGACGCTTTCGAAACGAAAATATTAACTGCTCACAAAGCCACCCAGCACATCAAGTTTTGGTATCGCTATGTGGATGACATCATCATATGCTTTGATGGTACACAAAGACAATTGGAGACTTTCTTGGACATGGCTAACTCTTTCAGTAAGAAAATTCAATTCCCCTTAGAAATTGAATGTAAGGACCAATTAAATTTTCTGGATTTGAACATCAAAAAAACAAAGAACAAATTGGATTTCAACATCTACCGTAAGCCTACTTTTACGGACACAACGATCCACTCAGACTCGGTTCATCCCATTAACCATAAATTGGCTGCTTACCAATCAATGGTAAACAGAGCGTTACAAATACCATTATCAAAATCCAATTTTATGGAAGAAATTAGCACAATTAAAACCATTGCTATTAATAATGGTTATGATCCGAACATGGTGGATTACTTGTTACGTAAAAGAAGGCGAAAAATAACTTTAAACACGGTATTTCCACATCAAAAACTTTTAACCAAAGAAAATTTCAAAGTTATTACCTATTTTGGTGAGTCATCCGAGAGGGTCTCCAATATTCTAAAAAATCAAAACATTAACACAGCTTTCAAACCACCACTAAAATTGGGCAACCTGATTATCAATAATAAAGACAAAATTGATAAAAAACACAGATCAGGTGTGTACAAACTTTCTTGTGCCCAATGTGATGCTAGCTACGTTGGACAATCAGGTCGATCGTTTGAAATTCGAAAAGCAGAACACCTACGCTCTTTCAGGTTAAAAAGAACAGATTCGGCTTTTGCCAACCACCTGATAGAAAATGATCACATTCCAAACAGTAAGCTAGAAATACTGCACATAGCAAAAAAAGGTCAAAGACTGGATGTGTTGGAAGGTTTGGAAATCCATAAACATAAAAAAAGACCCAACACTCTATTGAATGAACAAATCGAATGTTTCCCATCAAAGTTATTTTCACTAATCTAAATTTTATATTTTCAGACACGGAAGAAATATTCTAAATATTTATTTATATTTATTTATTTATTTGTAGATAATTCCAAGAATTTTTTATCAATATTCACTGTTTTTTATTTTTAATTTTTGACTTATTCAATGAAGGTATATTCTAATACACTTTATTGAATATTATATTTTACTAGCTATTTGTTACGTAATTTGTTTTTAATATAATATGACGTATTTTATTTTTCAAAAAATTGTTAAAAAAATTTGTGTATAAATAAGAGCCACCTGTAACGATGTCTTCACAGTTTCGACAAGGGGATAAAACCCGAAACATGTCAACTAAATTTAAATAATTTTAAATAAAAAGTGGAATTGCGAACTTAAAACAAAAAGTTGTAAAATTAATTTATTTTACCTTTAAACAAAATAACGATTATCATGGACTTCCACAAATTGAAGCTCTCAACAATCAAAAATCAAAATACATAGTTTAAAATGCTAAAGAAACCCGAAGCTTAAGATATTTTTATTAATATACTCCTTTTTGTACCATCCACCCCACCCCCTCTCTTTCGGTGGGGTGGTTTTTGGGATCGCTGACCTTGAACTTTCAGTCGAAATATTTAATTTGCCCCCTCCCTTCTTTGTGCCAACATATGTAAACTCCCCAAAAATATTACCATTTTTTTGAAAATTTAATCCTTTTTAAGGCCTTAATTGAGTTTTTAAAATTGCTAATCTCGAATTTATGATAAAATTTATTTTATTTTTCACTGCCCCCCCCCCTCATTTAACTTAAATAAGTAATCCTCGCATCATTTTGGTATGAAATCACACTGCATGAAAGGAGCATATATCAATAGTAATGCAAATTATTAACTGCTCATGTGCCAAGTTTGTTGTTCGTGGTAAGAAGTAGGAAAATATTAAATGTATTGACACTACATTCGATATCAAAGACACAAAAAAAACCTTTTTAAAAACCTGAAAGAGGATTAAATAGCAAAAAAATTGTGTTTTTAAATGCGACTTCTAATTTGGACTAAAAAAGGGGAGAAAATTAGAAAATAGAAAAATTTATTCCATAAACACGAAACCAGCAACTTTAAAAATTCCTTTACATGCCTTTGTTTTTCAAAAAATGGTATTATTTATTTAGCGGGTCTACATAAGTAGGCTAAAAGAAGGGTAAGGGATGCAAATTAAATATTGCATACTGAAAATTCGAGATCAGCGACCTCAAAAACCCCTTATTACGTCATTTTTGCAAAAAAATGGTCATATTCATTTTGAGAGCCTTTAAAACCACCCAAAGAGCGAGGCTGGGGTGGATGGTGCAAAAAGGAGTATATTAATAAAAATATCTTAAGCTTCGGGTTACTATAGCATTTTAAACTATTTAGACTTTTTTTAAATCTTTTAAAATATCTTTTTTCCTTACACCTCTTCACACCAATTGCGCGGGGTCTTTTTAAGAATAATTTTCTGAAGCCAAAGCAAAAAACTACCAGTCAATACACCCAGAAAACAATTATTTTCAAAAAATGACAAATTTTCAACTGGTATGCAACTTAATATTATGAAATCAAAAGATATTCAAAAATACTACAATTAAAAAAAAAAAATTAACCGCGTAGGACAAAATGGCAGCCATTAAAAAAAATTCACTAAATTTGAAATTTTGGCCGAAATATTGGGCGGATTTGGCTAAAATGTTAATAGTTTCATTAAAATCAGTCAACAAATTTTCAAGTTACAGTCAAATGAACAGATTTACCATATGTATGTATACATACCCTCCCCCCAATATGAGGTGTAGTTTTTAACATTTTTATTTTGGACATGCGCGATGTCTCTTCTTGCAAATATCAAATAAAAATGGTAAAATTTCTGAAAAAAAAAACACACTTCCAACCATTTTTGGCGCAATTTTGTTGGTTAGACATGTTGCACTACTCCGAACAAATACAAAATTTAAAAAAGTACTTATTTTGATGTGAAAAGAAAAACCCCAAAGTTTCGCTGCCCGAACTTTTAATCCATACGCAAGTCGTTATTATATTCAACTATAACTTGTGCCCTCACAGGTAAACAGGATGTTTGGGAAAAAATGTTTAAAAAAAGTGGTTTGTATTTTATAAGGAACATTTTTTACATTACATGGGTATCTTAATGAAAATTTTTTAGTGACATTATTAAAACCTAGACAGCGCCACATATTTCAAATCCAAATAGCGGTATTAGTAGAAAATTTAAAATAAATAAACAAGTTTTAATTTTGTATAAATTATATTTATTTTCATTAAATTAATAAATAATTTTAATATTTTTTGAAATAAAAAATAATTATGTAGTATGACAATTTGTTTAGCACACACGTACCAACCAAGTTGACAATTTTAATATCAAAATTATTATTCCTAAGATTTCGTGATTAAAACATAATGGAATGGAATCTGTCTATAGAGTTGAATATTTTAATTACTATATGTGGACTATTTTAATTGTTAAACTTCCATTTTCGAATGTTAAATGGAAGTTCATAGAATTTTTATGAATCTTGTACAATGTTGAATATAATTTTTGATTTAACTCAACATAGTTGACAACATGAAATTTCAGCCATCAACACATCCACATACGTTCAACTTGGTCGTCAATATTACGTATTGTCAACTATGTTGTCAACTAAGTTGAATGTGTGTGGAGCGCTTAACTCAAACATCAATAAGGGAACATACTTATGCACTTTATATAGAATTAACCATATAATATCATACATATACAATTGAAAACAAACAATTGATTGAGTTAATTGTTGAAATATCATGTATAGACAGTATTGATGACCCAAACGTTTGTTTTTTTTCGTCATGTAAATAAAGAAAGATATTATCCACTCTTAGATAGCCACACACATGGAAATGATATTCCTATATAATACATACTAAAAAATTTACACCTAATTTGCGCCCTCGCAGGTAAGCAAGTTTACAAAAAGTTGTTTATTTTTTTATAAGAAACATTTTTTATATTTAAACTTGATCCAACTTGACTATGACTATGAATTGGACTATGTTGCTCATTTACGAACTCGACCTCACATTTTACGGCCTAAGCACGCTATAAAAATTTCAACCTGATATCTGCTTTCGTTTTTGAGTTATCGTGTTGACAGACAGACGGGCAGACAACCGAAAACGGACTAAGGTAATTTTATGAACACCTGTACCAAAATTTTGTTGGCAGCATCAATATTTTCAAGCGTTACAAACTTGGAACTAAACTTAATATACCTTGTATATATTTCATATACATGGTATAATGACGTGACGGATGTGTAGGAGGGCCTGTAAGTGGATGCGATATAATGAATGAGAAGACTGCCAGTTAGTTCCTATATGTACTTGTAATAATCATATGATGCAATATCTAGCCAATGACATATAGATTAGACAAGGGCACATAGCAACTAACTGGCAGTCTTCTCTCTCATTCTTCATATCGCAAATTTTGGGCCATGGCGTTCTCTATGTATAATATTTTATGAAGTTAACAGACTTGTGTATATACAGTGTGGATTTTATAATTCCATTATCGTATATGTAGTAAATGGAGTATTTATGGACATTCTGGTTTATAAGCCAAGGAAAGACTTTTCAGACAATTAATAGATGATGTGTAAGCAATCAAAACATTTATTATTTGCCAAGGAATGTGCTACTCCCACCTAAATCAAATGATATGAACAGCGTACGATAACGAACTTACTCTCGTCAGACAGTATAGTTCTATCAAAACGAAGTGGCACTGAGCAAGAGAGAGTGTAGATATGAGTGCACATACATATATATCTCTTACTCAGTGCCACTTCGTTTTGATAGAACTCTACACACATAGAATTTAAAATAATAAACGTTATGATTGCTTACACATCATTTATTAATTGTCTGAAGAATCTTTCATTGTCTTATAAATAAGAATGTCCATAAAAACTCTTCTTACTGCATATACGATATTGGAAAACAGTATAAAATCCACACTGTACATATGACTGGCTAAAAGTATATAGACCAAAAGCTGGTCGCCCCCTTGACTAAGGTACTCGCCACAAAGCTACAATTTTTTGTATGCTTGATTTAATTATAGTTAAGTATCAAAACATACTTCTGTTTGGGGTGGTGCGGTTGCAAAAATACCCCCGTTATTTTTATAATTGTAAATTAAAGAAATATTGTTTCACACGTCTGCCGTTTACATATGTTTTAATTTATATTACGTGAAATTCATTAAAAAAATTGGCAGAAAATTCTTGCGGTTGCAAGTACCTGTCAGGTGTATTTAAAATTATGACAAAGGGGCGTATTTTATAATATACTTTAACAAGTCTACCGTTTACGTATGTTTTAATTCATGCTATTTTAAGCATGTAAAAAAATAGACAGAAGATTTTCTCGGTTGTAAATACTTGTAAAATTAATCTGAAGAGGATGCATTCGTGTTCAAAACTCTACATATACTTGATTCCATAAAAAATGCAACAGTTAAAACATTCTAAGCGTACTCATCATATGTTATGTTATAATAGTAACACTTAGAATGTTTTAATTCGAGCATTTTTTATGACATAGACTACATACACTACTCTAATATATTGAAGAAGTATAATAAAAGGGTATGAAAAATAAATTTTTGTAGCATTCATACATTTTATATTATTAATTTTTAATGACAATAAATAAATCTATACATTCGTATTAAAAATTTTTCTTATTTTCTTACAGATGTCTTGCAGATTATTAATCGGTTCCCTTCTCATAGACCTATTGTACCTTCACTCTCTGAAAAATGTAAATGTATATAATTAAAGTTTTATTATGTATGGGTATTTATAGATGTTTATACAATATATCAAATTCATTTGAAAATTTTTTAACCTGAAACAGAAGCTTCTGATTGATTTGATTCTTGCCATTTGAAGTAATATTTATTTTCATCCATTGCACATCCATAATCTTCTGGTGTCAGTGTTGTGGGACACTTTAAATTTGCATTTCACCATATGCTTGCAATATACTGATTCCGTAGAAGTAGTTGTTTCAGTTCTGATTCACAGGGTGGTAAATTTGATGCATCGCATAATCAACATATTTTTGTGAAAAGGTTCATTTTCATTTTTTGCATTATATGATGATATGAATTTGTAATATCTGACTTCATTTACATTATTAGCTGTAATTCTATATATTTGGCAAATGAATTGTTCTAAGCATTTGAATATTTCATTACTATGTCCAGTTATGTGAGCAGTCGAAATGTCCGTTAACGCTTTTTGATAATCAGGCGTTTGGGGCCAAAGCAGTCAATATGGGGCAGCTGTATTCAGGTATACAACATTGTTTAGATGAAGGGTCGATGAGGGATTGTAACGAAATATCACTAGAATACAAATATACCTTCAATTTTTCTACAGTAAGAAGAGTATATGTATGAATGTATGGAGTTCAAATACGAATGCATTCTCTTCAGATTAATTTTACAAGTATTTACAAAAGAGAAAATCTTCTGCCAATTTTTTACGCCCTTAAAATAGCATGAATTAAAACATACGTAAACGGCAGACCTGTAAAAGTATATTATGAAATACATCCGTTTGTCACAATTTGAAACATACCTTTCAGGTACTCGCCACTGAGAGAATCTTCTGCCAATTTTTTTTTATGAATTCCAAATAATATAAATTAAAACATATGTAAACGGCAGACGTGTGAAACAATATATATTTTTTTTATACCATGTATATATATAATATATCAAGGTATACTAAGTTTAGTCCCAAGTTTTTAACGCTTAAAAATATTGAAAACTAGGAACAATATTTTGATATAGGTGTTCATAAATAACCTAATTAGTCCATTTCCGGTTGCCTGTCTATCTGTCTGTCGTCTGTCCGTCTGTCATCACGATTACTCAAAAACGAAAAGAGATATCAAGCTGAAAGTTTTATAGCGTGCTTAGGACGTAAAAAGTGAGGTCAATTTCGTAGATGAGCAACATAGGTCAATTGAATCATTTCGTAAACCGTTAAGGATAGAACCAAAGAGTAAAAGTAAAAAATGTTCCTTATAAAAAATAAACAACTTTTGTTTGAAACATTTTTTCGTATACACCACTGTTTACTCGTGAGAGCGCAAATTGTATAGTATGTATTATATGGGAATATGAATTATATATGTGTGACATGTATGTATGTGTAATGTGACAGAGTAATTAAGACTGTCTATACATGGTATTTCAACAATTAACTCAGTCAATTGTTTGTTTTTACTTGTTTAATTTACAATTATAAAAATAAAGCGGGTGTTCTTGCAAAATTGTAGTTTTGTGGTGAGTACCTAAGTCAAAGAGGCGCCCAGCTCTCCGACTAATAGGCATCCACTATCCAGTGTTAATTACAGATCAGTGAGTGAAATAATACACAACATATAAATAAATATACACACACATACATTCACTAATATCTGTCAAACAAATCATTTACTTTTCTAATTAGACACAAGCAAGAGAAAATGGTAAATAATTCAATTCATGGTGTAAATAATTATTTAATCAATGAAGAAAACATCAAACTTGAAAAACAATCAAATACAAATTTAAAAATTAAAGATGAAATATTAGATGACAGCGATGGAAAATGGATTAAAACGGAAATTGGACAAATTAAAGAAATTCTGGAAGAAGATAGTTTTAAATTGGAATATGGAACAATTAAAAATGAAATTCCGGAACATAGTGTTCCAATGGAACATATACAAATAAAATGTGAAAAACAAGATAATAGCATTGATATTAAACCTGAACAAATTCATGAAAATCTGAGTACAATCAACAACGAAAATATTAAACTTGAAAAACAATTAAAAAAAAAATATTATAATCAAAGATGAAATATTGGACGAAAGTGGTTTTAAAGTACAACGAGTTCATGATGAAGAAAAACAATTTTCATGTAATATTTGTAAAAAAACATGTAATCAACATAATCATTTAGGACTTCATAGTGGAGAAATATCATTTTTATGCGACATCTGTAATAAATCATTTAGGCGACGCAGTCATTTGATTCGACATGAACGGATTCATAGTGGAGAAAAACCATTTTCATGTGAAATTTGTAATAAAACATTTAATCAACTAAGTAGTTTAATTCAACATAATCGACTTCAAGCTGGAGAAAAGCCATTTTTATGTGATGTATGTGATAAGAGATTTGCTGACAGAAGTAGTTTAGCTAAACACAAACGTATTCACACTGGAGAAAAGCCATTTTCGTGTGATGTCTGTAATAAAGCCTTTCATACACACAGTAATTTAGTTAGACATCTGCGGATTCATAGCGAGGAAAAACCATTTTCATGTAATATTTGTAATAAAACATTTAATCAGCAAAACACTTTGGTTCAACATCAGCGTATTCATAATAGAGACAAACCACTTTCATGAACTGTTTAAAACGAATAATGTATTTTTCAAATTAGCTACACGTAAGCGGAATCTTGTTACATGGGGTTGTTCACGCTATTAGATTATCGCTAACCGGCTTGATTTTAACAAAATTCTCTTTCAGGAATAGATTGAGGGTTATTGGCATTACATTTTAAAATTATTTTTGTAATATACAGGGTAGCCGGAAACGTGGAATGTGTCAAAGTTGTATTTTTTTAAATGGATCATCGAACATCCTGTTTATTATTTTATTTTTAGATTCTACGGTCAAAATAAAGGTGTTTTTCATAGATTTATCTCACTTAAAATTCATGGTTTTCGAAATATTCTGTATTTTCTGAAATTATAGTAGCAATTTAAACATAATTTCTCAAAGCTTATATCAATTTTTCAAACTAAACTTAACTTGGAGTTTACTAATCGATTGATTTTCTTAACGCGATAATTGAATTACGTATACAGATTGTCCAAAATTATGACTAAAGAATTACAAGTTTTAAACGATAATAACTTGTTTAGCTTAAGTACAACACAGGGTTTATGTCGACACCAAATGTAAATTGTAACTGTTAACTATCAAATGGCATCAACTTTCTTATTTATGAATCGAACTTAACGCACATTTTTGAATCGAACTGATTTTAACCGATTTAATATTTACCTATGGATTATCTATGTATCATCCATGTTCTGTAGGAAATGAAGCATTTGACTCAGGAATTGCTTCATCAGTAGATTTTTATGGTTGTCGGTGGAAAATGTTTGTCCAAAATGTGTGTACAAAATATCATACGTGAGTGCTTGTGCTTTTTCGACTTTTTCCCGGACACCATGTTGTCTTGATGAAACATTAAATAACTATTGGATTTTATATTTTGGATTCTAAGCATTTTTTGATCTTTTACATTTTTTAACTAGCCTAACCGTTTTGAGATATAAGCATTTGTAAAATTGCGGATTTTTTCCGAAATCTCGTTGTTGACGAAAATAAAGATTATTTCGTTAATATATAAGCATTTTTGTACTTTTGGCAATTTTCACGAAATCTCATCCTTTTTTATATGTAAGAAAAAAATAACGTATTTTTGCCAAAAATTCGTTATTGACGAAAATGAAGATTATTTTGTGGTTCTAAGTAAAAATTGGATTTGAAAACTATATGACATTTTATTTTGGAGTATTCTAAACACTTGGTAACACTTGGCATTTTTTTTCCTAAACTCCCCAATTTCGATATATAAGTCTTAAAAAAAACCGCATATTTTGGCCCCAATTTCAGCTATACATAAAAAATATATATTTTTAAGCTTATTTGATGACATTAATTATAGAATTTTGATATTTAAATTATGAAATATTCTTTTCTAAGAGTTTTTTTTGATTATTTTCATTTTTTACCTGACCGAAATTTGAAAAATTAAAAAAAGTGATTTAAATACATTACAGTGTCCTGTGTTGTATTTAAATTATACATATAATTTATTTTCGTTTAAAACTTGTAATTATTTATTAATAATTTTGGGACAACCTGTATACATAATTCAAATATTGTGTCAAGAAACTCAATCGATTAGTAAACTCCAAGTTAAGTTTCGAAAAACTGATATAAGCTATGAGAAATTATGCGTTATTTCTACTATAATTTCAGAAAATACAAAATATTTGGAAAACCGTGAATTTTAAGTGAGGTAAAACCTAATGAAAAACCTTTAAAAAATACCATTAAAAACCAGTCCCATTAAAAAAAAATACAATTTTGAGGCATTCGCGTTTCAGACCACCTTGCGTATTACGAAAATAACTTGAAAATGTACATCCAATAACCCTCCATCTATTCTTGAAAGAAAATTTTCTTAAAATCAAGCCGCTTACCCATAATTTTCCATGTCTCTAGCAAGAACAACCTTGCATATTATTAAACCTGTACGGCTTCTACATAGTTGAGGAAAAAAGGCATTTGAGTTCGGAATTTAAAACCAGTACTACAATTTTTACGGAATTTTTACTGTTTGCATGAGGCTGTAGAAAAAAGTCAGTTTGATCAGAAAGTGTGGCTTTTAAATTTACAAGTTCGTAATAACCAATCGTGATAAAAAATCATGTTAACAGAAAAAAATTGAAAGTTATATTTTGAACTCTGACATTAAAAAATATTTCCTTATTTTGATGGAAATTTGATATTAAGAAAACTAACGATTATTGAGTGATTTTGATAAAATATTTGATTCAGAACCAATTGGATTATATTTTGGAATATTTGATTAGAAAACCAACTGATTTTATATTTTGGAATATTTTAACCACTTATAGAAGACTGAAAACCAAAGAATTATGAAGCTAAAAAAATCGATTTTTTTACATTTTCATCGAAATCGATTTTATTACATTTATAACACTCATATCTCCAAAACGGTGAGGTTAGGTAAAAAATGTCCAAACACAAATAGTTTAAAAATCGACAATCTTTTTGATAACAAATTTTTAACCTTAAAAAGCGATTTTCTAAACGTTGCCAAAATTTTTAAGAGAGGTTCAAAATATAAGATCAGGCCCAAGCGCATAAATTGAATAAAAACAAGAATTTTTTTTCGAGTAAGAGAACATTTAACTTGGTCAAAATGTGATATTGAGTCACTGTTTTTCAATAAGTTAATTCTGCGAAGTAGACAAACAAAACTTTTCCGAAACTCTGTGTGCGTCGATCTCTATACCGCGATGTATTATTGAGCAAGCCCAAAGCGTTTAACCGTTCTTCGGACATTCGCGATCTAAAGTATGTTTTGAGCGTTCACTCGTCGCTGTTGTCCCAGATTAAATTGCCAGAACTCGAAGCATTTAGTAGACCTTCGAAATCGCATCTTTATTGTAAATATCGAGTGCTTCGAGTGAATTTTTGGCACGGAAATCAGCGTGCAAAATTGAATATTTTAGTTCAAAAAGTCGAGTAAGAGTTTTCATCAAAATTTTTCATTATATTGTGAAAGAACCTAAATTTGATTAAATATTGCGAAAATTCGATATATAATCTTCAAACTGAATAACTCTGTATATTCGAGCGTTGAGTCTGTTATAAGGCGTAACTTCGTTTCTGCACTTCTATGTCGTATACATCTCATATATCGCTAATGGCTTTGAAAATTTTCCAAAGTTTCCTCTTCTTTCAATCAAAACATGTTTCGCAACATCAGCTAGTTCGAAAGCCTAGCCAAGATCCAGGTTTTCTGTTTTAAGTACTCGACTCAAAGACAAAGTCAAAGAATGTATCGAGCTCAAAATATGCATTGATATCTGCTTTGTCAGTGGAAATGATGGGGTGCATTTACAGGGCTATATTGTTAGTTCAAAATTTATGTCTGCAGATTCTCAATGGGAGGGGTTTTGACCCCCAAAACCCCTCTCTTGCGCACGGGCCTGTGTAAGAACCAATTGGTTTTGCATCAAATATTTCTCAAAAATCACACGATAATCGTCAATTTTGTCAATATCAAATTTTCATCAAAATAAGGGGAATTTTTTTTATGCTTGTATTTATAAAGCAACGAGGTGTAGGAAAAAATGTGAAAGGACAAAAAGCGCTTAGAATAGCTCAAAGTATAAAATCTAATAGTTTTTTTTTTTTTTTCATGATTTTTCAACCTCATGCGAACAGTTTGCTCGATCCCTTAAAAATAGCAATTGAAGTTTTAAATTCCGAATATTTGGTCATTTTTCGGCTTTTTTACCTCGATTAACTAGTTTCTACGATAACAAAGCTTCACAGCAAAAAATGCTCTACAACGTGATTTCACAATTAAAGAATATACTTAGAACAGCTACTGTGTTCATTAGATTTGAATTATTTTTTATTGGTTAATTTAGTGTAACTCTGGCTATTAGTGTTAATTTAACTGATTATATAAAAATAAAATGGCTATAAACCGTAAAAATCTGGAATTATTAGAATGTGTTACTTTGGAAATTAGGAAACGAAAGTAAAACATTTATCAAAAATTCTTGGAAACAATTGAACAATAAAAGGAAATGTTTAAGCTTATTTTTGTTTTCTTTACCTTAATCCAGTTGTTCTTAGAATAGAGAAAATTTGTCCTTTACCTTCCCTATTAAATGCAGGCAATGCACGTTAAAATCGAAATTATTTCTTGAGGAAATTAAATGATTAGAAGTAAGAAAGATGCTTTTCATTGTTAGGTAAGTATTTCAAGTGAATTTTTATGTTTTTCTCCTTTTAATTACCCTACACAATAAGGTAGCCCATCCTGAATTTCGAATAAAATCTGAATATCTCATTATTAAACAAATTTACTCGTCCGGGTTTTCAATGGCATAATTATGAGAAAAATATTAGTTTTTAAGAAAAATATTTTGGAAACGGAAAAGGTGCGAAAACTTGGTTTTTTGTACAAAAAAGGGTTGAAGTTCAATCCATTCAAAAGTTTACGAGAAAACACGGTTTTATCGCCTTCTTCCTCATTTATTTTCTCGGCTTGTATTACTCGCAAGAAATCTCAAATTGTAGCTTTTAATGCTATCTATCTTTCTGAAATTCATAAAAAACTACAATTTTATCCCTAAACGGATTTCCTGCCATTCGTACAAGCCGAGAAAATAAATGCCGTAAAAAGCGATTCTTTAAATGCCGAAAAAAGCGATTTAGCACCTTTTTACTTTTTTTAAAAGTTTTTTCCTTCACTCCGATTTTTCCTAAAGTATTTTATGTCTTAAAAATTACTTTTTTTTTTCTAAATATCACGTTGAAAAACTGTACAGGTTAATTTTATTTAATATAAAACTACTCAATCTGTACTATAACATCTAAAATTTTAGACCAATTGGTTTTCGAATTAAAAACTTGTTTTGCAAAAAGGTTCGAACGCAATAAAAAAATATTCTGAAAACCTTTCAAAATCTTTTTCCGACATGTATGCCCAATGGAAAAAAAATCATCCTCATACTCTTGTCGGGAAATTTTGTCACCACTCAAAAAAGTCAAGAATCTGACCGACCCCCCTGAATGGAGACTCTGTTATTTTGTTTTTATTTCAGTTATTATATATATATTTGTTGAATATTCAAAAATAAAAAGAATTTCTTAGTTATTTTAAACCCCCGATCCAAAAAAAGAGCGGTGTTATAAGTTTGACCGCTATGTGTATCTACGATGCCACATGTGGCATCGTAGCCCCTAAAAGGATGAATCGATTTTGATTTTTTTCTGTGTTATTTGAAAGGTAATTTACTGGAGTGTATTCTTGGCTATATGTTTCAAGTGCAAAAGTACGAGTTTAGGGTTTCATTCATAAACACCTAAAAAATAATCGATGAGCTTCAAAATCGGTTCAGTTTGGAGTTCTAACTTTAAGGAAAATGACTATGGAGAATGTTATTAGCTATGTTTCAAGTTCGAGTTTAGGTTTCCGTTCCTGAAACATTTACCGGGGGTTTTTTAAATTTGGTAAATTTCACTCATAAATAAATTCTATGTAAACAGAAATATTGAAGTAACATGAATCATATTAATTATTGAACTTCGTTAAGACGGTTCTGTACACACTTTTAAATATTGTGAAATCATTATTTGATTGTCGTGAAACTTTATAATTTTTTTAAGATTCCTCTTAAATATTCATTGGTGGAAAGAAATATTTATAAAGAAAAGCGGTTTTCCAGATAAGAATGGTTAAAGTTACATTTGAATTTCAATCAAGGTTATACCCTTTACTCTATCGATTTGAAATTTGGATATGTTATAGGAACTCGTATTCTACCTGCCCTGGTTACTTTTCGAAAATCCTGTTAATTTTCTCAATTTTCCTTGTTCACAATCAGATATTGTGGAATGCGAAGAAGTACCTAAGTGTAAACAATGAAAACAAATAGGATTTTCGATATAAAAGTAACCTGCAAGGCAGATAGAATATGAGTACCTATAACATATCCCAATTTCAAATCGATAGAGTAATTTCAAATCGATAGGTATAATCGCAGTGCTTGAAATGCAAATGTAACTTTAACCATTCTTATCTGAAAACCGCTTTTCTTTATAAACATTTTTTTTTCACCAACGAATGTTTAAGAGGAATCTTTAAAATATTATAAAGTTTCACGCCAATCAAATAATGATTTCACGCCATTGAAAAATGTGTAGATACAAAATACTTTGATTAACAAGTCTCCTTTAAAAGGATTATAATTATACATTTTTATTTAAAATAATTTTTCTAAATAATTACCCCAAAATACTCGTTTAGGTACATATATAGAGTTCAAGCAATACTCTGAAACCGATTCTCCCAAATGAACCGATTTTTAAGATCATCAACACTATTTTAAAATAAATTTCGATTTTTGCCCCAATTTCCTATTGGGGCAATATATATATATAGGAATATATATAGGTCAAAAATCGAAATTTATTTTAAAATAGTGTTGAAATAATGGTTAAAGTTACATTCCCCAATTTCCTATATATATATATTGCCCCAATAGGAAATTGGGGCAAAAATCGAAATTTATTTCCAAATATCCTAGAGTTCTCATTTATTATCTTAGATAATATTGACACTATTTTAGTTCTCGGGTACGGAACCCTAAACCCGTATTTAAAACATAGCTAAGAACATTCTCCATTAAACTACATTTCAAACAAAACAAAACAAAAATCAAAATAAGTTCCATTTTGGAGCTACGTTGCCTCAGACACACATAGCGGCCAAACTTATAACACCGCCTTTTTTGATTCGGGGGTTTAAAATAACTAAGAATTTCTTTTTATTTTTGAATTTTTTTAGGGTTCCGTGCACGAAAAATTTGTTGGAATATTTTTAATTTTGTAAATTTTACTTATCATGTATTATTATTACATATATTCAGGGAGATCGGGTCGTACTTTATAACCCAAAAAATTCTGACATTATTATTTCTGGCTTAAATAGATGCAAAACTACGTATATTAAACAAATTGCAAGTTACCTAAAACATATTATTTTTGGATTGTTTTGTCGCAAATGTCATAGGCTGTGCAGTATAGCAAAATAACCGCAAACCCCCAGCCCGACTTAGAATTCTGGATTCACCAATTAAAAAAATTTTATTTTTTTGTTATTTTAACTTGCCTAAAACACTTACTCAAATTTATGCTATGAGCTTTTCAGTTTATATTTAACTCAGACGGGTTTTTTGATTTTTTAAATAATTTTTGTTAAAACAAATAATTAAAATTATAAAAAAAAATTTTATTATTAGTGTATGACTACAAGTTTTTTTATTTGATCTGAAAAATTTTTCAAACTTGCGTTAAAAAAAAAAAAAAACTTGTAGTCATACACTAATAATAAAATTATTTTTTATCATTTTAATTATTTATTATAAAATAGTATGTACTACCAAAAACTTAATATAAATTCAATTAATAATTTTTTTAATTATAATCACAGTATGTATCTTCATTCTTCTTAATTACATACATATAAAAATTAACAGTATTTTAAAACTAGAGTTAATTATATTTATTTATATTTTAATCATAATTTTATTTTATTTTATTCTGAGGTAATAGGAACATTCTGTGACAACAACCTTTTTTAATAGGTGTGTGTAAAAAAAATATAATGTAATACTTTGAACTTAATAATATAGCATATAAATGTCACGAGTATGACAGAGTATCATGCGTTAAGCAATGCATCTAAGTAAGAGGTATTATAGGTGTTTAGTGCAATAAATAAGCCGGAGAATACCATCAAATGTGGAAAAGTGGTGGAACAGCTCCGATTTAAAAAATTTTGTGTGTACGTGTTCCTTAGACCTTTAGGAACATTCAGCCGCACTAACCTTGGCATAACAGAAAAAGGAAATTAGGGTAGTTTTCTCATCCCCAGAGCACTCCAAATAATAACAGAGAAAACAAATCAATATTTCAATTCGAAAATAGTCTCTCGAGGGTTTTTGAGGTCGCTCATCATGAATTCAAGGTTAAAAAGCAACTGAATACAGTTGTAACCCGATAATGATATCGGAGCTGTTCCACCACTTTTCCACATTTTCCGGCTTATTTATTGTACTATTATATGACATTTCGAAAGTCACTTGTATCGTGGCTTATATGTGATAGTTCATCTATTCAACTAAGAAACTACCACTCTCCAAGCGTCTTACAACTATCTCAACGCATACTGAAGCTTCAACATATGTATATAATACCTTTCACTTAGATACATTGCTTAACGCATGTATTCTGGCATACTCGTGATAATTATAAGCCTAAATGTAAATCGAATATTTTGTATATAAAAATTAACTTGTATATATATATATATATAAATTAACAGTATTTTAAAACTAGAGCTAATTATATTTATTTATATTTTAATCATAATTTTATTTTATTTAATTCTGACATAATAGGAACATTCTGTGACAACAACCTTTAATAAGTGTATTTAAAAAAAATATAATGTAATACTTTGAACTTAATAATACGTAGTTTTTATACATTGTATATATGAAATAAATCAGGAGTATTTTTAAATTAGTATAATATATAAAGTATAAAGGATGTCAAAGTGGTTAATATTTGGAGAAAAATTTTGTTCGGTTAAAATGATGCAGTTGGACTATTTTTGACTATAAACAACTCAATTTTTAAATTGTTCTTCTTCCGGTGGATTTAGGAAATAATGCACCTGGAAAAATTATTAATTTTCCGAGTTTTATCTGTCCGAAGTTTTGAAAATTGAATTTTTCAGGTTTTTGCAAAAAATTCCTCAAAAATCGATAAATTTTCTTCAAATAAATTTAGAGTAAACGACAAAAATCAAGTTTCCAGTCGGAAAATGAGAAATTTTTCGAATTTTATTTTAATGTTCCAGCTTTATTTTGTTCTGTTAAGTTAAAACCCAGAAAACAATCAAGTTTTCCAATTTAATGGGGTCGAATAAGCACGAGGCTTTTAACAGGGTTAAGTTAGCACGGGTTTGCGAGGTTAGTGGCTGGGTTTACCCTGATAAAAGTCTGGATTTATTTCAAAATAAATAAATATATTCTTCCTTAAAATAATTCAGGGATCCACTTCATAAATGTTTTTCGCCAATGAAAAGGAGACTGTTATAGATATTGTTACCGTTTAACAGACAAAAGCACTTGAAATAACATCACGAATCCGAAATTTATTATTCATTAATCCGAATTTTTTTGTCAGAGAATTTTGTGATTATAATTCATAAGTGATGATATTTAAATCACGGGCTTAACAAAAACCCCCAACCCTGTTCTAACGTGATTCCAAAAACACGACCAGAGCATGACCAACCCGAAAAATTTACAGATTTCAATTACAGGGTTAATGTAAGGGTCAAAAGCCTCGCATATTCGTTTTAACTCGATCCCATTAGCCATAGAAAGCCTTTGTACTTAAATCGAAGAGTTTACACGCTAATTCACAAAAATCTGCAGACCCATGCTACCTCGATCTCATAATATTGGAAAACTTTATTTTTTTCTGGGTTGAAAATTGTTTTTTCATCAATTTGTATGATTAGTAAAATAAAGGTACTCCTGATTTATTACATTTTAGTACGAGACAATTTGCTGTGATCCGCAATATCTATTAATTTATCGATTCTGTATCCGTATTATCAGATTCTTCGGGAACAAATGATCTAAAATTAACATGCCGTTCATCTATCTCGTTTTCGATATGATTTTCTAATTGTTCTACTAATATGAAAGTTTTACCACACACAACGCATAGATGGTTTCCTATGAATCGATGATCTTCCAAATGGCGTTGTCGATCATTTAGATTTATGAATATTTGACCACATGCATGGCAAGTAAATGGACCCGCATAATGAAATCTTGTTTTATGCAGGTCTAATAATTTTCTGAAAATAAAGAAACAAACTAATTAGGTACCTGCTAAGATTTTTATGCACCCAATCATCTATGAATCCCAACTCAAGGTGAATTTACAGCCCAAGGATTTATCCTTACACTGCGCTTCTTGAAATATGTACAATTAAATTACTATCAAAACCCAGAATCCAGAAAAGGTTCTGACTGACAAAAGCATTCAATTTCGATATGGACTGAAGGCTTTCGATAAGAACTAACAAAAATCTGTCACCATCGATATTGACTGCAGGCGGTTTCCGTCAAAATTAATTTTGACTGCCAGGTATTGGTTAGTAGCTACTAACCAATATCTGACTAGCCGTTACATTGGTTATAATCATAGAGATATGAAGATAGAGAACGCAAACCTGTAAGTGGATGCGATATGCGAAACGAGAGAGAAGTATAGTATAATATTCTATGTATATAATACAAACTAATTTTTTTTTTTTTAATTTGAAATATCAAATCTCAGCTAGGTCGTAATTTTGTTCTATTGGTATGACTGAATATGTCTTACATTTTAATTTTTTTTAATGTTGCATTTGCATGCTTAATTCGTCTTATTTATAAAAAATTAAGGATTTTTGTCTATGATCACATTTTTAGGCATATTAATCATGGAAATAAGGTATTTGACCTCGGAATCTACTCCGCGGCAGTAGATTTTTATGGCAGCCGATGAAAAATATTTGCCCGAGTTTACTCAATAAAATCGTAACCATGCGAACTCAAGTTTTTTCGATTTACGAACATAAAGTGGGTTTTCGAGGTATACGCATTTTAAAAAAAATTCACAATCAATACATAGTATAAAACAAAGTCGCTTTCCCTGTCCCTATGTCCCTATGTCCCTTTGTATGCTTAAATCTTTGAAACTACGCAACGGATTTTGATGCGGTTTTTTTAATAGATAGAGTGATTCAAGAGGAAGGTTTTTATGTATAATACATCCATATTATAGTAGAGTAAGGGGTTGAAATAGGGGTTGAAAGGGATATGCTTCAAAAACTAAAAAAGTTGTGCATCGATTAAGCTCAAATATTGATACGATATACAACCAGCTTCAAAGATATATTGTTTTTATCTACTTTTAACCTTCGGAGGGTAGAAAGGTGTAGCGAGAAAGTGGGAAGGAATTATCGAATATTTACTAAGTGGGGTATCAAATAAAAGAGCATGACGTGTACATTACAAAACTGTTATCCCACGAAAGGAAATGTGGAGGGAGGGGTGCAAGTGGGGATGTTGCCCAGCAAAGCGGGTAGTTCACAACTAGTTTTAATCTAAAGCACTTTTTATTTCTTAAGGTAAATAAAGCATAGAAAATAGGATAACTCTAACCGACTTTATGGGATACTTCTATCCCACCGGCTCCTATAAAAAGCTAGTGGCGCGAAGTTTTTTCCTGGGCCAAACTGTTTTCTCGGTTTTTTCGGTTTCCTCGATTATAACGAATCTGGTGACATTATTATATGGTGGCGATTATAACAAATCTGGCGAAAATACATAAATATAGATCAACAATTCTTTTCCATTTTACTCGATTTTGTAAAAAATACGACGTCATTTTTCTATAGAATTTACATTCTTCATATTAGCCCTCTATATATTTTTTTTGCAAATTTTCGAAGTTATTTCAAACTATATTAATTTTAAGGCATATACAGTGTGATCATTTCAAAAGTGCCACCCTTAATAACTCGTGACCTGATGTGATCATTGTTTTGTGTGCAGGCACGTCGATTATGATATCGAGGGGGCAGGTCAAAAATGGTACTCAGAGAATTTTAGGTTTCATCTCCCGACCCTCAGCTATCCCAACTTCAAATTGCACCCCCAACCTTATTATACCTCATTTGAAAGAGAATTCATATCTTCCATCTTCTATGTAGTCTAGCTTAAGAACGAATCCATCGATTTCAATTTTTTTATCATGGTATAATAGAGAATTTTACGCTCTTTCAAATGAGGTAGGGGGTGTTCGAAATTTCAAAGTTGGGGTAGCTGGGGATTAAAGGATTAAACCTAAAATTCTTACTTCTTAAGAAAGTAAATTATTATTATTATTATTATTATTATTGTTATTATTATTATTCCATTCACAGTTATATTTAATTTTCTTTAATTAAAGATAATATTTTCTCGTGAAGAAAATATTATTATAAATAATATTTTCTCGCGCCAAGCAGAAGGCGAAGTTGATACATTAATTATACAAACTGCAATTAATATTGAATCAGAAAATTCGGAAATTATTGAGTGTTTATTAACAACTTTAACACCTTCTCATAGAGAAGCATTCTTCTTAAGTCCGCCAAAGGTACGGTATCCGCAATACTTTATAATAAAAATAAAATCGCTAAATTATTCGACAGCCGTATAGATTTATAAAATTCTGCCATTATCTTTACTGATAAAAATTTTGACGTCGCTGATGTTTTGCAATCGTGTATTTTATGCATTTAAGCATTATATGGTGCTCTTAAAATGAAGAAAATATAAATTTCGATGTCAATCCTTTTTATGCTACTTAAGAACATATAAACATATAAAGAGAATTTATTTGCAAGTACAGTTGTGTATGGTAAATCAGAAGTTGCCAAAGGAATGGGAATGGAAAAAAAGAATAATGGGTATCAACTAAAATGAATTGTCATTCCCCATTCTTTTTTCTTCCCATCCACATTCTTTTGGGAAATTACACAACTCTACTTGTAAATACACTCTTTATATATGTTCTAAAGTAGAATCTTGTGTAGGTATCAATGAAGCCAAGTTGGCAGAGGTATTTTTATTTGTAGCCTGAAGAATGGCATCGAAATTTATATTTTACCCGATTTCAAAACATCAGCGACGTAAAAATTTTCATCAGTAAGATAATGTTACAATTATTTTTCGATTCTCTTTAATTAAGTAAAAATAAATATACCTGTAAACGGAAGGGTGTAAGTGCTCCCAATACGGGTAAACAGTGGTCTTTACAAAAAAATGTTTCGGACAAAAGTTGTTTATTTTTAAAATTTTGTTCTATCTCTAACGGTTTACAAGGTGGGTCCTACGGACCCAAGACCCAATTGACCTATGTTGCTCATTGACGAACTAAAAATTACTTTTAACGTCTTGAGTATGCTATACAAATTTCAGCTTGATATCTCCTTTGGTTTTTGAGTTATCTATGATCACCGACGGACAGACCAGACCGGACGAACGAACAACCAGTAATTGACTAATTAGATGATTTTATGAACACATATACCAAAGTTTTGTTCGTATGTTCATCAATATTTATAAGCGTTACAAACTTAGGATTAAAATTAGTATACCTTGACAAATATATCATATACACAGGGTATAAAAACATTAGCGGAAGGTTTCAATAGGTAAACTTTTTACTTATTAGTATCAGGAATTCAGATAATTCGTAAAAATCAAAATCCATTCACTATAAATGGGTTCCGTTATTTTTAATTTATAATGACTAATTGCACTCGACAATTGAATTTCCTCCTCGATATCTAAATCGACGTGTTTTCACACAAAACAATAATCACATCAGGTCAAGTGCTATTAAGGGTGGATACTTTTGAAATGATTACACTGTATAAGCATTCCTTACAAAATCGTTTATGTCTTGACAATATAAAATCGTATAGTCTAGGAGCCCGTGACAGTAAAACTGCACTTACAGGGATTTCGAAATTTCGCATATGAATCAATACTATTTAACCATACGTGCAACATGTGGCGGGGTTTATCCTGGCACAAATATTTTTTATAAATTTTTTTTATTTTTAATACAAGAGGTACAAGTATTTTGTACTTTCATGGTGTGACAACACTTATCGTGTCAGAAAAGTCTGTCACACCGATTTTTATTATATAAATCCAATCCAATTACGCCCTTATCGCAGAATTATTTGTTTTTTGTTTTTTTTTTGTTTTTTTTTGTTTTTTTTTTTTTTAATTTGTTTGTTTTGAATTCTATTTTCGAAATATTTCTATTATCGATGTGACAGCTCAAAACTTGACCAAAGTATCTGCCACGCCAGTTTATAATATAACTTCAACCTTCGGAAATCATAAAAATGGAGTGTATTTAAATTGTTTTCGTAGCAGCTGCTTACTGTACTAATTATTACCAACGACCTCCCCCTGAAAAATCCGATTAGGAATCGGAAATTTCCAAATCAACTAATCGGCAAGAATAGGATTCAATTGTAAAAAAAGTTTCGATTCATTCCAATTGAAACCAATTTAAAATTTTGAATCAAAATTAAATTGAAAAAAAAATTTCCAATTCATTCCGATTGAATTCCGATTCAATCCAACTAATCGGAAATTTCCAATTGGTTGCAATTGATGAATGGGATCGAATTGGAAATTTCATATTGGGTTGAATTGGAATTCTATCGGAATGAATTTGAAATTTGAATCGGAATTCAATCGGACTTTTTTTTTCAGGGGGCCCCTTTTCTCCTACAACAAAAAAAGATGAGGAAGACAAGCCCATGGACTCCAACGACGAGAAGGAGGATTCTATAGCTCCCAGCGTTTACATATTTTTTTAAATGTATAGTTTTTAAAATAATTAAAAACATTGCAAAATCACAAATCAATATTATTTTATTCGTTCAGACACTTATATAGGATTTAAAGAAAAAAAAATTAATAATGATAGTATGGAAACTGCAAATTACAACAATAATTTTGGTCATGAAAACCTAAACCCCCCCCCCCTCCCCCAACTGACATAACATTGTGTGTACAACGTAAGTGTATTTGTTGTGAGTATGCACTTCTTACATTAAAATGAGACACCTTCATGTTTAGGAAAGGGGAAAAGTTGGTGGTAATTGGGTTGGAGGGTAGTGCTGAGGTCATAGTTGCACTTTAATGTTGATATTGATGTGCGGGCAACATAATTAACATGCAAATGATAGTAATAGATAGTTATAGGGCCAAAATCTTTATTTATCGGCTACTTCTTTACATTTCGAGAAACTTTGTCTAACTTTGATCGGCTGTATTTCGGTTATTATTGAATCTAGAAATTCGTTTTACATACAAAATTTTAGTAACTATAGAACACATGTTTGTAAAGAACTATGGAACACAAAATGTACTTAAGTAAGGAGATATTAAGGAGATAGCGCAAAACTGGAAATTTTTGGGTTTTTCCTTGCCTCAAGTTAGCACATAGTCTTTGAGGTCGAAAACTTAGGATAGACATTCTAGAGTATCCCAAATAGCCTGTAAAAATTTCATTTACTTTCCAGGTAAAAAGTACATATCCCCTGAGTATTATTGCAATAAGTGGAATTAGAATTTGTCGATCACTGTTTCATTGCATTTTACACTAGACTATATTGTATGTCGAAAATTAAAAACAGACCATTTAGTATAGTAAGTAATTGGTTCGAAAACAATTTAAATACACTCCATTTTAACGATTCTCGAGGGTTGGAATTATATTACAAACTGGTAGATGTTTCGAAAGTAGAATAAAAATAAGTAATTCTGCGATAAAGGCATAAATGGATATAATTTATATATTAAAAATCGGTTTGACTTTTCTGCCACGATAAGAGGTGTCACACCAAATTATCCTGAAAATGAATGAAATTTGTAATAATATGGTCTCATACAAATTAATTTCCATAAAAGTGCAAAATACTTGTGATTATTAAAAAATTTATTAAAAATATTTGTGCCAGAATAAACCCCGACACACCTAGCCCATATCGCATCTATGGGCTAAAATAATCCTAAAAAAAGTCTATATGGTTTAAAGCGGATCTTTTAGTTTTAACCTCCGAGCCATTGGGGTGAAGGGTGTTTAAGGAAAGGTTATTAAAAACTCTCAAAATGAAAAAGACCACTTTTTTGCAAATTAAGACTTTTAATGACCAATAAGGAGGTTTTTGGGGTAGCTGATCTCAAATTTTCAATCAAAATGTTTAATTTGTTATCTCTCGCCCTCTTTTACCTTACACAAATGGAATGAAAAAGACCATTTTTTTGCAAATTAAGGCTTGTAATGACGTACAAGGGGTTTTTAATATTTATTTTGTTAACCCTTTCCCCATTTTAGCCCACAAAAGTAGTCCCAGAAATTAAAATTATCAATTTAATTTTTTTAAGGCAAGTAAAAGGGTTTTTAAAGTTGCTGATCTTGAATTTATGATCAAATTGATTCAATTTTCAACCCCCTCCCCCTATAAGCTTACATAAGTGTACCCCTAAAATTAAAAAAATTCATTCTTCTTCTTCTAAAATTAAAAAAATGCATTCTTCTTCCAGTCAAAATTCAATTTTGACTGGAAATTCGAGACCAGCGACCCCAAAAGTCCATTTTATAAGTCATTAAAAGTTCTAATTTGCAAAAAAATGGTAATTACTACTTCGAGAGTCCACTTATGTAAGCTAAAAGAGGGGAGAGGTAACAAATTAATCATTTTGACTGAAAATTCGAGATCAGCGACCCCAAAAGCCCCCTTATACGTCATTAAAAGTCTTAATTTGCAAAAAAATGGTCTTTTTCATTTTGAGTCATTCAGATCCCCAAAAGGGAGGGGGGAGGTGTATAAAAAAGTTAATTAATAAAAATTGCTTAAATTTCAAGTCACTTTAGCGTTTTGACCTTTTTAAAATCTTTTAAAAGTTATTTTATTCTTTGTGATTTACTTAAAGATATAAACCCAGATAAAAAGTTTCAGTTTAAACCATGTGTAGACTATTTTAGGATAATTTTCTGAAGCCAATGCAAGAAAACGCAAGTTGATACACCCAGCAAACAATTTTTTCAAAGGAATAAAAAAATTCTAGGTTCGTTTATTGTACTAAAAGAGTATAACATAAAATGTTGTATAATATAATAAGGGCGTCGCACATGATACAGGACAGCATTAAACTTTTTTGTTTTTACAAATAGTCATGAGTTTTCGATTACCATGATAACATTTCAAGCCTCTCTACATTAAAAACAAATAATATTACAAAATTAGACTATAGAGCAGATGCTAGAGTGGAGTGTGCAAAAACAGAGAAAAAACTTATTCAGAACTAACTTGTTAATAATATTCCTGATGTTACCAGAAACCCTATTGGTCCAATTTTTGTATATACATTCCCCTAAACAAAAACACGCAAATGTCAATTTTTTGAACTAAATAAAGCTACCCGAGGTTTTGTGGGTAATTTAACGTCAAAAAAGCCCCTTGTGATTTTTTTTCCTAAAGTTCACTGTTTTTGAGCTATGAACAGTTTAAACTTTTAAGCTTTTTAAAATCTTAAAATCATCTTTGAAAATCTTTTATAAAGTTCTGAAGGGTAATTACAGATAATTTGATTCTAGTACCTCAAGTTTTAATTGTTAAAAATTGTTTAATTGTTAAAACGTTATTACTTTTAGGGACATGACAGTGTCCACGTTTAAAACACTTAACTACAAAAACTCAAATATATAAGCTGAATATAAATAAACGGTCCGAAACATCGTACAAAACTTTATTATATTATAAAATTGATATATTGTTAATATTTTTATTGAAAGCAGCCAATTATAAGAATTATTTAAAAACAAGGAAAAGCTTCAGTTTCTTAACTTCACTAATTTGGCTTAATTAAGTTTTATTTATTTCTTTATTTGAGTTATATCAAACCTAGGACCTTGTTGGTATAAACCCTGATACGAAGTTTCACTGCTGTCCCCTCAGCCTCTCCCTAGAAAATCCCATTTTCCTGTATTTGGAAAGGTTTTCTTTAGAGTGTGAACCTTCTCGAATTTTCCTGGATATGTGGCTTATAATAATCCTAGGCACGCCTTAAAGTCTAGCCTTGTGCCAAGTTTAATCGAAATCGTTAGATTCGTTTTTGAGAAAACCCCAAAAATCCTGTTTTCGCATTGAGGGAAGTACCCTTGAAAAAAAGCCTAGGGAAAAAATGAAAAAATCGTCTGGAATTATAACCAAACTGAACATATGTACCGAGTTTGAGAAAAATCAGTTGGCAATTGAAGGCTCCAGCTTGGTAACAGACACACCGACATACCGGCATATCGACGGACGCAACATTTTAAAAAAAACACATTTTTGGGATCAGGGACCCTCAAAACGTGTATTTCCGTTGAAACCGCGATATCGATTTTTTTTTTTGATCGCAATACTTTATTATATTTATAATATAATAAAGTAAAAAAAAACTAGGTGTTCTAATTTATTAATTTATTATATTATAACACTTTTAAGAATTCATAATAACTTATCACAGTAAAACAATTTAAAAAATTGTGGTTTTAGAATCGAAAAATATGTATATAATGACCCTTCGGAACTTTATAAAAGATGTGCAAAGATGGTTTTAGGATTTTGAAAAGTTCAAAAATTTAATTTATTTACATTAATTTTCAGCTTTTTTAAATAACCTTCCTGTGGATTTTTTCCAAACATTAAACTGTTAATAACTCAAAAACGGTGAACTTTAGGAAGAAATCACAAGGAGCCATTTTGACGTATAATTATCCAAAAAAACATCAGGTAGCTTTATTTGCTTCAAAAAAATGACATTTGATTGTTTGTATGGAAGAGGGTGGATATACAAAAAGGGATCAATGGGGTTTCTGGTAACATGTGGAATAGTATTCTATAAGTTTTTCTGAAGAAGAATCAATTAACAAAATGTGGTCCTCTATTTTTCTACACTCAGCTCCATCTAGTACCTTCTCTACTAGTTTTCACGGTTAGTTTCCTTAATAAAAAATCCGATTAACAAAATTTTAATAGATTTTCTATATTCATTCCTGTTCAAAAATTTGAATGGTTCAGTCGAAATGAATTAGGAATCTATTTTATTCAACATTATTTATTCTGATTCAAAATTTTGAATGAGGTTCCATCTGAATTAATAAGAAACTGAATTTTCTATTCATTGCGATTGATTTAATCAGAAATTTCCTACTTGTGAATCGGGCTACTTTATTAGGGTTTAGTTAATTAATTGATTACCTACTAAAAATTAAACAGAAAACTATGTGCTGGAACTTAGCAGGGTGATTTTCGAATTTAAAATAACGAAAAATTGTGCTACAATGTGCTAGAGTTGTGCTACAATGTGCCGCCGAGAAAATTGAAAAATTTACAAAAATAGAGAAATGGCGGACAAAAATCAAATTTTTCGTCAGCAGGGTGATTTTGTATTTTCGGAAAAAAAATATTGCGTAAAAAATACAGAAATGGCAGCCAAAAATTAAATTTTTTTGGCGGAAATTAGCTGGGTGATTTTCGAATTTTAAAAATTCAAAAGTTGTTTTATAATGTTCTAAAGTTGTGCTACAATGTGCCGTTGAGAAAATTGGACAATTCGGAAAAATACAGAAAGGGCAGCCAAAAACAAATTTTGCGTTAGCAAAGTGATTTCGTTTTTTCGAAAAAATAAAAGTTTGGTAATATTGTGCTAGGGTTATGCTACATTGTGCCGCTTAAAAAATTGAATTAGCTTAAATTTTTAAAGCTATGAACGAAAATTGATTTTGTCCATAACTGATATTTTTCTTTGTAATTGTACGCTAATATAACAAATGGCTGTGTCAATAAATACATGATTTAAATTGTTTCGTACATACATATGAAATGTATATTTCTTCTATTGGACTTATTAAAAACAAGTGAAAACAAACAATTGACTTGATTGAATGAGTTAATTGTTGAAATACCATGTATAGAAAGTTTTGATGAGGCAATCGTTTGTTTTTTGACGTCACGTAAATATAGAAAGATTTCCACTCTTAAATAGCCACACACACATAACTGATATTCCCATATTAATACATGCTACAAAATTTTCATCTAATTAGCGCCCTCGTGGGTAAACAGTGATGTTTACAAGAAAATGTTTCAAACAGAAGTTGTTAATTTTTTTACCCGACTGAGCGTGGCAAAGAAGTGGTAATCATCAGCTATATATGTGTGTTTCTATCTGCCTCACTAGAGACCAAACGCGTGAGCCGATTTGACTTAATCATGTGAGTGCTACTGAAGATATGGCAGTTATGAAAAATCAATATGGTGACCACCAGGCGCGATAAAGTGAAAAGAATGTATATGTGTTCCTATGTGGTGCGCTAGAGACCAAACGCGTGCTCGAATTTTTAAGATTTTGACGTCAACCGATTTGTTTTAACCTTGCGAGTTCTACTGAAGATATAGCAGTGATAAAAATTGAAAATTGCGACCACCAGACGCGATAGTCTGAAAAGAATGTATATATGTTCCTATGTGGCGCACTTGGGACCAAATGCGTGCGCCGTTTTTCATGATTTTTATGTACATCGATTTTTTTTAACCTTTTTAACGCTTCTGAAGATATGGCACAAAGAAAATTCAATTTTACGACCACCAGGCATCATATTGTGAAAAGAATGTATGCGTGTTCCTCCTATTTAGCGCACTAGAGATCAAACGCCTGGGCCGATGTCGATGATACATACGTCAATTGATGATACATTTGTCTTAACATTATGAGTGCTATTGAAAATACGGCAATAATAAAAATTCAAAATGATGACCTCCAGACGCCATATTGTGAAAATGTGTGTTCCTGAGTGGCACACTAGAGACCAAACACGTGGTCCGATTTTGATAATTTTAATGTCAATCGATTTGTTTTAACTTTGTGATTGCTACTGAAGATATGGCAGTCGTGAATTCTATATGGCGACCAACATACGTCATATTGTGATAGAAATGTATTTTTATGTTAATCGGTTTGTCTTTACTTTGCGAGTGCTATTGACGATATGGTAGTACCTAATGAAAATTTAATATGACGATCAACAGACGCCATATTGTGAAAGGAATGTATGTATGTTCCTATGTGGCGCACTAGATGCCAAATGCGCGGGCCGATTTTCATTGCCGACGAACTACGTTAAGTGGTGTATCATTGAATAGCTGTTAAATAAAAAAGAACTTAGTATAAATATCAAATATCCAGTCGTTTGTATAGTTACTTTAACAACCGGGATCGATTAAAATCTAGACCGGCTGAAATCTTCCCAACAATGGGTCCCGACTCGTATTACAGGCAATGTGTTTATAAGCCAACATGTATATATATAATTAATTGTATGGAGCTTCACTTTATGGAAATCCATAATAAGGATTTTAAGAAATTAAACTTCCAAAACTGCCTTAAGCTGTTTATGTAGAATTTGATGACAAAACTTTTAAAGACAATGCACCTAGAGTAGGAGATGTACCTGGAGTAGAATCGAAACATCTACGATATAATTTGATGTACTTTGTGGCCAGGGCAAAATAGAGCGAAAAATGTTGCCATTGATATTGTGTTGGTGTTTTACTGTACATAAATTACAAGGAACTACTTTAGACCAAGGTGTAAGTGATTTAAGTTCACGTATTTTTGCGAATGGTCAAGCCTTTGTATAGTTGAGCTGGGTTAGATATCTAGATGGACTAATAATTAATCAGTAGTTTAGATCACCGTAAGCTACTTAATAAACCCAATGATATGAACTCTCTTAATGAAATAACAAAATTGCGAAATTTACCGCCTTTTAATGATAACCAAAAAGTGTAAAATAAAAAAATAAATTTTAAAAATCAAAAAACCCGACTGACTAAAAAGTAAACCAAACTTCATAAAAAATGAACTGAAAAGAACAAAACAATTGCAACAGTTTACAAAGCGACTTTAACAGTCGGGACCCATTATTAGGAAGATTTGAGCCGGTATAGACTTTAATGGGTCCCAACTGTTAAAGTCGCTATGTAAACTGTTGGACTTGTTTTTTTCTTTTCAGTTCATTCTTTATGAAGTTTGGTTTTGTTTTTTTTTTTTTGTCAGTCGGGTTTTTTGATTTTTAAAATTTATTTTTTTATAAGAAACATTTTTTACATTTAAACATTTGTTCTATCTCTAACGGTTTACAAGATGGGTCCTACGGACCCAAGACCCAATTGACCTACGTTGCTCATTTACGAACTCGACCTCACTGTTTAAGTCTTAAGCACACTATAAAAATTTCAGCTTGATATCTCTTTTTGTTTTTGAGTAATCGTGATGACAGACGGACAGACGACAGACGACAGGCAAACGGAAATGGACTAATTAGGTGATTTTATGAACACCTATACCAAAATTTTGTTCGTAGCATCAATGTTTTTAAGCGTTACAAACTTGGGACTAAACTTAATATACTATGTATATTTCATATACATGGTATAAAAATGCAAAAGGCAATTTTTTATTGGCCATTAGAATACAATAGTTAAAAGATAGCTCTGATGATATTGTGAAAAATGTTTTAAGTATAAAATTGATGTTTAAGTATAAAATATCTAAATAAAATATTTTTCCGGCTCATCGACTTTAGACTACAAGCCCATGTTAAAATTTTTTGGTTGAAATGACCCACCAAGAATAGATTTTTATAATAATGATCTGTAAGATTATTCATAGTAATAAATTATTTTGTAAGATATGATTTCTTCAAAATTCACTAAAACCATTTCTGCATTTAAAATAAAATAAACAAATTTATAACAAAAATTTAACAATTGCAATATTGGTTCATGCATGAATCAGTTAAAAACATGTATAATGTTTGTGTACCTATTGGCATTTGTATTGGCGAACGAAATTACCTAGAGATGGCTCTGGTGTGAATGCAATATGGCCGATATAGAGGATTTTCGTTCAAGTTGTCAAAATAAATTTTTGCATTTTTTTTTGTTTATTTGTTTTTTTAACATGGAGAAAGCCCTGAATATTAATATTGGTGATATATTTTATCTACTTGGTGGATCAGTAAGGCCGTTGATGGAACGAGAGGCGCTTTCTCGTTCCAAAAACTTGTTTTTCTGTGGTATCCAATCGAAGCAAAATAATTGTTTATTAATCAAATCTTCATGTTTGCAAACGTCGAACATCACCGAGAAACCTCATGAGATCTAAATCAAAGTGTTTGTAGCCAATGACAACAAAAAAATCGAATGCTATTGTTCTTGCAAAGCGGGCGCGGGAAGCAAGTGCAAGCATGTTTTTGCGACATTGTGCGACAACTGACGCCTGTAGATCTTGTTTTCCCACACTGGGGAACACCACAACGTTTTTCATTTTTGATAATTTCCATCTCAACAACAAAAACATTCAGCACTTGTGTAGCTGTCAAAACTCAAAATCCTCTATAATAGTTTCACTAATCCTCGCTGCGCGGCGCCACCGTATCTTGCGATCGCGAATTCCATATACAAACAAACAAACAAACGTACATTTACAACGAAATTTGACAATACAATGCATTTAAGCAAAATAAATTTTCGCTTATAACTTTAGCAATTTTCAAAGTAATTAAATTTTTTAAAAGGCACATTATAGCAAAACCAGAGCACAATATTACCAAACTTTTATTTTTTCGAAAAAACGAAATCACTTTGCTAAAGCAAAATTTTTTTCTTGGCTCCCATTCCTATATTTTTCCGAATTTTCCAATTTTCTCGACGTCAAATTGCAGCAAGACTTTAGCACATTTTAGCACAATTTTTGATTTTATTCAATTCGAAAATCACCCTGCTAACTTCCGCAAAAAAATTCTATTTTTGGCTGCCATTTCTGTATTTTTCGGAATTTTCCAATTTCCTCGACGGCACATTGTAGCACAACCCTAGCGCAATTTTATCCAATATTTTTTTTATCGAAAAAATGAAATCACCCTGCTGACATAAAAACTATTTTTGGCTACCATTTCTGTATTTTTCCGAATTTTTCACTTTTCTCGACGGCACATTGCAGCGCAACCCTAGAAAAATTTTATCCAATAATTTTTTTCCGAAAATACAAAATCACCCTTCTGACGAAAAATTTAATTTTTGGCCGCCATTTCTCTATTTTTCTGAGTTTTCCAATTTTCTGGACGGCACATTGTGGCACAACTCTAGCACATTGTAGCACAATTGTTCTTTTTTTTAATTCGAAAATAACCCTGCTAAGTTCCAGCACATCAGAAAACTTACTGGTTTGTGAATGTTGTTCTACATTCGATGCAAGGAAACCATGTTAAAATATTGTGCTCCTTTGTTTCGTGTCTTGAGACTATATTTTCATCATAGTCTGAAAATTGGCAATATTTACATTGAATATTCGTATTTCGTTCATTACATTTTTTTATAGAACGCATGTATCTAATTGCATCGACTGCCGATTGCGGTTGATAGCCCGTGGGACCAAGTTCATGGCAAAATTCTTCTTCGGACTCTATACTCGAAACAGATATAGCCCTTCCAGCCCTTAGTAATTCAATACTGTCTCTAATTTTTGATGCATCTATTGTCATTTTTCTTCGATTCGTCGATTCTCTATGGATAAAACAATTTTAATATTAGTAATTAGCAGTGCTGTAACGTACCTAGACACAGTATCTTGTATCTATAGTATCTATATCTAGATACTATTATTTTTTAAGTATCTATATCTGTATCTAGATACATTTTAAATGTATCTTGTATCTATAAATGAACTTCAGATACAGAAACAATTTTTTTAATTATTATTAAAATAATTTGTGTTTCACTTTCAAATTAATAATGAATATCAATTTGACAATTTTAACGCGAAGAAATTCCTTATCAGAGCAAATCTTCGAAACTATGTTATTTTTAAAGCATAATAGTTGGTTAGCCTCATGTTAATCAGCCACTTTTACATCGTTTTTACATCACTTGATAGCTTTTGTCCTAAATATGGGACTTTCATTTATCATTTTAAATGACGAGAAATCGCAAACAATGATATTTTATGTACCATGTAGGGGAAATTTTGAAAAACTATTGAATTAACTTTATTTTTAAACTTCAAATTATCGGGTTATTTTAATATTCAACTCAAAATTTAAGAAAAAATAAATTTTTTTCAAATCTGTAAATTATGCTCAACGGTTGTAAAATATTTTATCCCATGTATGGGGCAAAAGTTATCATGTAGTTAAAATAAATACTTGTGTTACGATGTATTACGAAAATTCTCAGGTACGTTTCCTATCTCAATAATCATTATTGAATGTAGCAATTACATTCTGAATCTTTGAATTAATTTTAATTTATTTTAATTGCAAAGTGCAATAATTTATAAAAAAATATGTGTAAATGAATTAAATAAATGTAAAGAATAAAAATAATTATTTAACTGAAAACAGTTTATAATTTTCCAAATTTAAAAAGTATCTTTAAATGTATCTGAATATTCAGTATTTAGATACATTAGAAAAAAAAGGTATCTGTATCTATATCTAGATACATTTTCAAAGTATCTATGACAGCACTGGTCATAAGTTTTTAGAGTTGATTTACTTATATCGGAAAAAATGCAAAAGTTTGCATTCTAAATTGCTGCAAATGCAATAATAAAATTTTTCATCATTACCCTCTCCAAAATGGGAAAAACACCTCCAAGCCATACTATCCAGCTAGAAAGATGAGGTTTTTTGCGTTTGATGTAGGATTCAAATTAATGGAGTCACTCTATAGAATTTAGTTTTTTTATCGTTACCCCCTTGAAAATGGAAAAAAAAACACTAGCAAAAGCCACCCTTTTACTGCTTTACATACTAGAAAATGTTGCCCCTCGAACATGGTAATGTGAGACTTATCTATGCCCAGGTGTAATATACTCCATATATTGCATAGCATAGGAGACCGGGTACAAAAGTAACGGCGGGTCGAAAGTAACAACTGCTCTGTAGGTTTATCTAACAGTTGAAAAACCGCTTCACTGCCGTCAAATGATAGCCCCGCACGCCCCGCCCTGGCAGGTTTTGCAAGAGGACAATATGTGATTTTACAAATTAAAAGTAGAATTCTTAGTCTACTTATTTTATATTTGCATCATATTAATAGCCTGATATAAATCTGAGTGTTTTCATATTATTTCTTGATTACATTGATTGTATACAGTGTTTTAATTCGTTTCTGTCTACCACCATCCGTTTTAAGGTAATCTTTATTGTTTTACCAAAAATGTGGTAGAGTACAAAAGTAACATAGCTCTGTGGGAACACAAGTAACATTTTACTTACACAAGTGTTTACACAAATACACAAGTAAAATATTACTTAAGACTGATATTGAAAAATTTGATTAGAATTTATGATTGTCACATAATAATAGATCTCATTACATAAAGTAAGAAAATTTCTTTCGAGGAGTTAATATATATTCATTTCTTTTCATAAAATATATAATTTTTTAATGTAAATGTGTATTTTTCTTGTTCATATAAACTTTTCTAATAAGTCATTAGTGGATTTATTATATCATAGCATATTTATTTCAAACCCGTTAGTCCTATAACTTTCGTGCTACTTTCGACCACGTTAGCGGAATTTTTTTGTCTATGTGATTCATACAAAATATATAATTATAGGGGAAATGAAGATACTAATAAGAGCATGCACGAAATTTATATATGGATATAATAATTTCATTAAAATACTAACACCCTACCAGCAACCAAGGTGAAAGTACTAAATGTTACGGTTGTACCCGGTCTCCCCTATATGCAGAGTGTAAAAATTATTCACCTGATAGGTGCCCCGCAGTTTTATAATTATTAATACAGTGAATAAAGACATTTCACTTCGGAAAAATTCCCGGAAAGATGGATTTGCATAAATCTATTTGTGGTTCTAGACAAAATCCCAAAAGTCCCCATCGATCCCTATGCTGCTACAAAAGTTACCCGGGATCAAAAGTCATAAAATACAATTTTTCACGAACATTTCGTTAACGGTCACTGTCATCGAAAAAATAGCAGTTAGCAAATTTGTATATTTCGGGAAATTTCGTACAAAAAACATACAATTACTTGTTTGGTAAGAAACGGTTTTTAAGAAAATTCGATTTAAAAAGTTGGAACGTAAAGCGTACAGTATACACTCCTTAACGGTATCTGTGTGTTGAATATTTGTAATTAAACGTTAAATGAAATATAGATATAATATTCTAAACGTTTTAACCAAAAAATTCGTTAGGTACAGGGCAAACTCAGCGGGAAAGGTTCGAAAAAGACATAAATGGATATTATTGGAAACCAATAATACATGTAATTTATATGCTCTGGTATTAGATTATTTTATTACTTTATTAAAAAATTATCCAATTTTCATTTTAAGTCTTGAATGAGAAAACCAAGCAAATCAAACGAAAATTTTCTTAATTTCCGCTTTATTATACTATATTTAACAATATTCCGTCGCCAATAAAAAAATTGGTATTAACAAGTGAAAACAAACAATTGACTGAGTTAATTGTTGAAATACCATGCATAGTCAGTGTTGATTTCTTTATCACATTACACATACAAACATGTGACACATACATAACTGATAATCAAGTATAGTACATATCATAAAATTTGATGATTTAATTATAAAACAGTGATGTTTACGAAAAAATGTTTGAAACAAAAGTTGTTTAAATTTTGATAAGGAACATTTTTTATATTAAAACTTTTGTTCTATCTCTAACGGTTTACAAGATGGGTCCTACGGACCCAAGACCCAATTGACCTATGATGCTCATTTACGAACTTGACCTCAATTTTTACGTCCTGAGTACGCTGTAAAAATTTCAGCTCGATATCTTTTTTCGTTTTTGAGTTATCGTATCCACAGACGGACGGACGGACGGACAACCGGAAATGGACTAATTAGGTGATTTTATGAACACCTATGACAAAATTTTTTTCCTAGCATCATTATTTTTAAGAGTTACAAACTTGGGACTAAACTTAATATACCATGTATATTTCATATATACATGGTATAAAACAGGGGAAACATACATTAGTGTTATTTCACAAACTTTTTTTCTCACTATTCTACTTCAAAACACTCTAAAATAAATTATAATTTTTTTTCTGACCATCAACGTGATTTCAATTATTTGCTTATAAACAAAAAAAGCGGCTTTACACATATTCAAAAGTATACAACGGTCATAGCCTACTATTCTTGCAATTCGAAGAATCGTATATAATTGTAGCGCGAAAATTTTAAAATCCTTCAATACAATACAAAATTAATGTAATTATTTAAACATTTCCATTGTACAATAAAAACTGAAAAATTATAAAATCACGTTCTTTTTTCTTTCTTGGCCTGTAGCGTTAGTTATTTATTAAACATTAAAAATTACTTTAACGGCATCTTAAAGAAGAATAAATTTTAAATTTTATTAAAAAAAAATTATATAAGAACTTTGTGAGATACACTGCTGTAAAATATACAACGGGCGCCGGAGTGTTCGCCGGACATCATTTTAGCGTAAATTCTCATTCTATCAAAAAGAGCTAAGTAAAAAAAGTTGTAGATAATAAAAAAATCTACAAGTTTAAACTATATTTAATTTGAGTGAACGGAAATATAATGTATTACCCTTAATAATCGTAACAATATATTTTCTCTAAATAATCATAAAGGAGAAGTTTACGATTTTCGAAAAAAGATTGTTTTTTCAAGTCGCTCAAAAAGGTTTTTTTTCAAGCAAGACAACTTCTGCGGCGCTCATTTTTTCCGTAAAAATGGAAATAGTTTTTACCCCCTCCAAGCCTCTTATTCCTCTTCACTGGCAAACATTCAGCTGTTGGATTTTTCTATTCTTCCCCGCTGAGTTTGCCCTGTAACGAATTGTTTTGTAAATTGACTACTTTTTCAGGTAGTACGCCCGGTCTATAAATAGAATAAACGTTTTTCAAAAAGGTTTGACAATCAATATGAACTAGCTCTATTTCCATTTTCGCTCTTTGATAAGAATGGAATGCGTAAAAATAAAAAATCTGCGTTTTATAAATGCTTTCAACCAATAAATATTAGTGATGTGCCGACTATGAGTTTGGCCAACTAGTCGCCTAGCCGATTAGTCGGTTGAAATAGGCCGAATAGTCGTCCGATTAGTAGGCCAAGTCGATCACTGTTTCGGAGTACGGTAATCTCCGTGGCGCTTCATATACAGCTTATCGCAAGTAAGTCGCAATTGTGTTTTGTTTACTTGGCATTGTCCCTTGATTATTACTTTTGCACGGGTCAGAGTATAGTGTTTTGTGTAAAAACAAGTGACAACAAACAATTGACTGAGTGAATTGTTGAAATACCATGTATAGAAAGTTTTGAATTAAACATATACCTATTCATGTCACACATACCTACATTACTTATAATCCCATATTAATACATACTATAAAAGTTGCATCTAATGTGTGCTCTCGTGAGTAAACAGTGATGTTTACAAAAAAATGTTTTAAACAAAAATTGTTTATTTTTGGATAAGGAACATTTTTTATATTTAAACTTTTGATGGGTCCCAAAACCCAAAAATTAAGACATAGTACAATACTGTTATTGTTCATTAAGGTTTTTAAGGCGCAACATCAAAATAAACAATTAAAACTTGAATAATAACAACAAATTTTGAGAAATTGTTCTCAATCATGTCAAGAAGTCACAATTAAATTTCTTAAAAGATTGTTACCGTAAATTAACATTAGTTCTTACGGGAATTAATAAAACTATTATTAATAAAAATAATTTTTTCTCATTATTAATTGTAATTTTCAGTAAATTTTTTTTTTTTTTTGTATAAAAAGTTAACTCTCCTCTTTTAAAATCTCCTTGGGCGGGACGAAGATGAATTCACGACGCTTTTTGGGTATGTGATACCCAAAAAGCGTCGTGAATTCATCGGATAACAATTTTTCGATGAATATGATTAATGTACTTTTATGGTTATTAATATTAGCCACAACAAGTAAAACAAACAATTGGCTGAGTTAATTGTTGAAATACCATGCATAGACAGTGTTGATTATTCTATCACATTACACATACATACATGTCACAAATACATAACTGATATTCCTATATAATACATACTATACAACTTACGCCTAATTTGCGCCCTCAGGGGTAAACAGTGATGTTTACGAAAAAATGTTTCATACAAATGTTTCATATAAAAGTTATAAGGAACATTTTTTTCATTTAAACTTTTGTTCTATCTCGAACGGTTTACAAGATGGTTCCTACGGACCCAATGTCAAATTGACCTTTGTTGCTCATTTACGAACTCGACCTCACTTTTAACGTCCTGATTACGCTGTAATAGTTTCAGCTTGAAATCTTTTTTCGTTTTTGAGTTATCGTGTCCACAGACGGATGGACGGTCGGACGGACGGACGGACAACCGGATATGGACTAATTAGGTTATTATATGTACACCTATACCAAAATTTGGAGCGTAGCATCAATATTTTTAGGCGTTTAAAAATATTATAAATATAAATATATTTAAGCGTCTAAACTTAGTATACCTTGCATATTACATATATGCATTGTATAAAAATGATCATATTTATTCATACAGTCAAAGTTTCATTCATCGTTTTGCATGTTTCATTGGAAACCAAAAATTCATGTATGTATGCTCTGAATTCGAATATTAAATCATTTTATTAAAAAATTATCCAATTTTCTTCACTTAAAGTTTTCAATGTACAAACTAAGCAAATCAAACGAAAATTACCGCTTTATTATGATATATTTAACAATATTCCGCCACCACAAAAAAAATTTGCCATAAAAAACAGGAAAATACATACCTTGATGTTAATTCACTCACTTTCATTTCACTATTCCACTTCAAAACACTCTAAAATTAAATAATAATTTTTTTCCTAACGAACAGGGAGATTTCAATATTATTTACTTATAAACAAAAAATAAGCGGCTTTTACATATTCAAAGGAATACAACAGTCATAGGCTAATACTTGCTATATTCTTGCAATTCAAGAAACATATGTATAGAGATAGACGAATATGTATACGAATGAAGAATTTGTATGTACCTCTTACAAATACATCATATCGGGCCAGTTTTTATAGTATATGAAATATACAAAGGTATACTAATTTTAGTCCCAAGTTTGTTATACCACGTATATATGAAATATACATGGTATACTAATTTAGTCCCAAGTTTCTAACGATTAAAAATACTGATGCTATGAACAAAATTTTGGTATTAGTGTTCATAAAATCAGCTAATTAGTCCATTTCCGTTTGTATGTCCGTTTATCTGATCGTATTCATGATAACTAAAAAACGAAAAAAGAAATCAAGCTGAAATTTTTGATCACTATTCCGAAGTTAGAATTTCGATATATCCCCCCTCCTGGGATAATTCACCCCGCTTGTCCAAAGTTGCAATATTCTGTAAATATATATAAAATGGACCAAAAAAAGTATATCTGGGGATTTATGGGGTTGCTGATCACGATCCTGAAAGTAGAATATGCCTATACTATCCCCCTCCCCCCCCCTCCTGCGGTAATTCACCTCCCGCTGACCTAAAAATATTTTCAAAAATACCCAAGTGGGATATTAAATAAAAGAGCATGACGTGTACATTACAAAACTTCAACCGCGACCAAAGGCATACGCGGGACTGGTGTGAAAACCGGGGCGTAGGATCGAATATTTTCAAATATAGCCAAATGGGGTATCAAATAAAAGAGCTTGGCGTGTACATGATAAAACTGTTACTTCGACGCAAGAAGAGATAGGAGAAGGGGTGGAAGTGGGGGTGAGCAATCGAATTTTTCAAATATCTGTATTAAATAAGTCTGTATTAAATAAAAGGTCATGGACGTGTATATTAAAAAATTGTAATTTAAATGAAAACATAGCCCTGACATAAGGGGATTTGGGGGAGGGATGAAAGTGGGGATGAACGACCGAATGTATTGAAATATAGCCAAGTGGGGTATCAAATAAAGGAGTGTGACGTGTACATTACAAAACTGAAACCCCGGCGATGTGATATGAAGGGGGAGGTGGTAGAAGTGGGGATGAACGATCGAATATCAAACCTTAAGCTATCAAATAAAAGGGCATGATGTGTACATTAAAAAACTGTAAGTTATTTGAAATTAGTTCAGTATACTTTTTATACCCCCGAGTATAATTTTTTGGTCCATTCTGTAGAATATTTACAGAATACTGCTGTGTTTCGCCAGCGAAGAGCAACTAGTTCCAAGAGGGGAGAGTATGTCCCCATTCTTACTTGGGAATCGTGATCTGTGGACCCAAAATCTTGATCTGTGAATCGTGGTGCGCCAAGAGGGTTATATCAGAATTCTGATTTAAGAATCGTTATCAGCGACCTCAAAAACCCTCGAGTGAACTATTTTGGTCCATTTTGTTGAATATTTACAGAATGTTGCTGTTTTGGACAAGAGGGGGCAAATAACTCCAGGAGAGGGGAGTATATCTGCACTCATACTTCGAAATCTAGATCAGTGACCCCAAAAATCCCTGATTATACTTTTTTGATTCATTTTGTTGAATATTTACAGAATATTCCAAATTTGGACCAGCGAGATGAATTACTCTAAGAAGGGTGATTATATCGAGACTGACCTCGGAATAGTGATCAGGGACTCCTAAAACCCCCTAGTATAAGTTTCTGGCACATCAAAAATCACCTTAGAAATGAATTCTAATAATTTTAATTGGCTTATTAATAATAATAATATTTATTTGCAAAGACCATTACATTCTGGTATAGAAATTGTCATACATAATTGATAGCAACAAAGCAATACGTTGAATCAAATTTTAACAATATAAGACAAATAAAGATATATGTAATGTAAATTCGATAACAAAAATGTAAACAATAACAATATATAATGGGTTAAAAACAATAATAAGCCCAAAATGTAAATAACAATAAAGGCTTCAACAGAATAAAAATTTTTAAAAAAATTATTATATTTGGTCCATGGCAATGACCAAACTTTCTAGCTGCATAAAGTTAGATGTTGATTTTGATACATGGACCTTCCTGAACATTTAAAAAAAAAAAAAAAATGGCGCGATAGGTTGAGGTACAAAAAATTCTCTTTGAAATGCTAAAATGACCCGACTAATAATTGTAGCGCGAAAATTTTAAAATACTTCAATATTATCCAATATTGAAGTATTTTTAAAGAAAACAAACAATTGACTGAGTTAATTTTTGAAATATCACGCATAGACAGTTTTGATTACTCTGTCACATTGCACATACACAACTGATATTCCCAAATTAATACATACTATACAATTTGCGCTCTCACGGGTAAACAGTGATGTTTACGAAAAAATGGTTCAAACAAAAGTTGTTTATTTATTGATAAGAAACATTTTTTACATTTAAACTTTTGTTCTATCTCTAACAAATTACAAGATGGGTCCTACGGACCCAAGACCCAATTGACCTATGTTGCTCATTTACGAACTCGACCTCACTTTTTACGTCCTCAGCACGCTAAAAAAATTTCAGCTTGATGTCTCTTTTCATTTTTGAGTAATCGCGATGACAGACGGACAGACGAACAGAAAGACGACAGACGACAGACAGACAACCGGAAATGGACTAATTAGGTGATTCTATGAACACTTATATCAAAATTTTTTTCGTAGCATCAATATTTTTAGGCGTTACAATCTTCGGACTAAACTTAATATACCTTCGTATATTTCATATACATGGTATACAAATTCAGGAGTAAAGTGTAATTGTTCATTTTTTTTTATTGCCTACTAAAAGTATGTTCCGATATACAGTCAGACCACTGTATATAGATTGGACATTTATTCAGTATTTTGCCAAGCCGTTCTTTTTAGCTAGCTATATTGGTTACTGTTTAAAACGGAACATTGTCCAATCAGTCTGTCTTTTTGACAATGTTGTTAAACGAAAATAACTTTCATTAAAAAGTTCTTTGTTCAACGAAATAAATTATTGTTTGAATATTGTTTTATTTATAATATATTCAAGATAAGTTGAAAAAATTAAATTTTGTTACTTATAATAAAAATATATCAATTTTTATTTAGTTAACATGTTATATTAATAATTGACGTGAAATATTATAAAACTGGCGCTATTTGAATTTGATTACGTGACCAAAGCTCTGAGAGTACCTTACCTCTAAAAACCAAGTGCTTGCAGTACAAAAATTGCGGTGATTAATGACGTTTCATTACGTCATTAATGTCGTTAGAATACTGCAGCAGTGCACAGGTAGTCTTTATCGGAACGATTTTCTCTCCAGTAAGAACACTGAGTAGTGCTCGCAGTATATACAGACCGTGTTTTTACCATCTAGGGATATCGATATCTGTAGTATGACAGAATAAATGCGTTAAGCAATGCGTCTAAGTGAGAGGTATTATATACATGTGTTGAACATTAGTTGGAAGAACTTGGAGTGGGAGTTTTTTAGTTGAACAGATGAACTAGGAAGTTCATCAGTGGTTCTGACTTTAGTGTGCCTTTAAATGTAGTAAGAGTCTGTTGAATAATGTTCATTGTTGTCTTGTTGGGCTAGGCTAGCCTTATTTCTAACTATTAAAAATTCTTTTTTAAATATCGTGTATTATTTGTATGTTTGAAAATAAATGATCGATATAACATAAAACAACAATCCACACAAATTAAAAGAAAAATAAAACCCCAAAAAGAAAAACATAATAATTCCGACAAAAGAAAATGTTCCCTGGTGGAAAAAATATTTGAAAAAAGAATAAGTCTTAATAAGTATTAGGAAACTCTGAAAAAGTCTTAGAAACTTTAAAAAAGTATTAAGAACTCTGAATAACTCTGAATTAGACTTTTCCTAAGATTTTTTCAGAATTTCTTATTCTTTCTTCAAATATTCTTTCCACCAGGGTTGTCGAGTCGATTTTAGAAATCTGCCCGGGTACTTTCTAGCATTTGAGGAGAAATATTCGCACATACATAAAAAATTCTTTGCCTTAGTTGTTGTAAATTTTCAGGCCTATAACGTGAATATATCTAAGTTTTGAGAAAACCGCACAAAAAAAAAGTCGTTAGGAGATAGATCTGGAGATCTAGTTGGCCACTTTATGGTGCCAAAACCACTCATAAGACGTTCCTGGAAAGTTTCTTCCAGGAACTGCCTTACAATTATGACATTATGTGCAGGACAACCATCTTGTTGGTACCATACGGATTCCAGGTGTAAATTTGGAAGAGCTATAACAGCGGGTAGTATGTTATCTTGCAACAAACTCAAATATTTTTGAGAATCTAAAGATCCGTCAATGAAGAATGGTCCTATTATATGGTCAACCAATATTCTAGCCCAGACATTCAGTTTTTGTGGAAACTGAGTTTGGGTTGTAACATATCTATGTTGATTCGTTTGAGACCAATATCGCATGACAGTTGGATTATGTTTTCCATTTAATGGAAAAGACGATTCATCAGTAAATAATATATTTCTGATCAAATTATTTTCTTGATTCGCCTTTTCCATCGTAGTATCACAAAACTCCATCCTGCGCTAAGAGTTCTCAGGCAAAATCTGTTGGTGTTTTTCATACTTAAAACATTTGAAATACTTCAGTTTCCAAATTTTTGCAACCGTAAACTTGCTTAGGCCCAGTTCTTCACCAACTTCTTTTGTCGATTTTTTATCGTCAATAGATCTCTCTCTTCTTTTTTTTGTGGAGCTTCCTCATCTTTTTTGCGGCAGTATTTACACTCACACAGACAAGAATATTTTTCAAAACAATGAATAATATTCATAACTGTTTGAGCGGTTGGTGATCGCCTATCTTCAAATCGTACAATAAATAATTTGACGCAGTCAAGTGCCGAATTTCCCTAATAGTACCATTTGACAATTAGGGCTTTTTCTTCACTTGTGTAATAATAACCCATTGATATAGATAATACCAATAAATAGAATACAAACACGTATTTTCGAAAGCATTCACATACTAGTAACAGAGACTATATCAGTAAATTTACCGATATATTCTCTGCTAGTAATGAATAATGATTGAACGTTATCAAATCAATTAATAATATTTGTATGCAACAAAACCCCCACTCTCTGCATGCATACAACAGAACATGTGTCGTATCGTATCTGTAGTCTTACAACACATGTATATAATACCTCTCACTTAGATGCATTGCTTAACGCATGTATTCTGTCATACTACAGATATCGGTATCCCTAGATGGTACAAACACGATCTGTATAGGATATTTATTTACATAATGGTCTCTCAATTATAATTGATGTTTTTAATATGATACATACAGGCGTAAACTGAATATTGACAAATATCTTGTCTAGTAATCTTGTCTAGTAAGAGAATTGAAAAAAATAGACTCGAACCCGGACTTCTTGGGTTCATGTCAAGCGCCCTACTAAATATCGTATACATGATTAAAAGTAAAAAAAAAAAAACAAAAACAAAAAAAAAATTAAAACAAAAAGTAATATTAGCATTGAGATATAAATTTGATAATTTTTTTATCCATTCTAAATTGATTTTTTTCCAATGAAATGCAGCATTAAATTTTAGAATCAATTTTCGATTTGTTTTACTATGTTTAACAATATTCCACCCTCAAATCCTGGTGCCATGGATATCGTAATTCCTGATATTGATGATCCCCACTTTCTTTTTATCTCGACATTTTTTGACATTCTTAACAAGGATTTTTTTATTTTCCGTCTCATTGAATTTGTTTTACAAGTTTTTATAGCACAACATTTTATTTTAACAAATATCATTTTATATAGAGTTAACAGACTTGTGTATTTATATGACTGTGGCTTCTTTTCCTACGCTTTCTGTCATGAAGGTTATAAAGAAGGAGAACGATCGCTATAGAAAATATTGTCCCCGACATATGGATAAAATAAGTGAGGCGCTGCGATCGCTAAGTTGTATCAATAAAAGCGGGCTGTTGTGCGCTAATTTGAAATGATATATCAATTTGTACATTATGCAACTAACTTCATCTACTTGTACTCATAAACAGCTAACTTCGCAGATACTACTTAATGATGACAGCAAGGCTGGTGGCTGGAAAATGAACTATAAATTCTACAAATTTTCAGGGACGGACGCGCTAATGCTTTAACACGTAACGATCGTTCTCCTTCTTTATTACCTTCATGGAACGTTGTCATTGTCATTAACATGAAGGTTATAAAGAAGGAGAACGATCGCAATAGAAAATATTGTCCCCAATATTTTGACAAAATAAGTGAGGCGCTGGGATCGCTAAGTTGTATCATTAAATGCGGGCTGTTGTGCGCTAATATACTACTTACCAACGACAGCGTGGCTGGTGTCTGAAAATGAACTATAAATTCTACAAATTTTCAGGGACAGGTGCGCTAATGCTTTAGTACATAGCGATCGTTCTCCTTCTTTATAATCTTCATGGTCATTAATATTCAACTCAAGAACATATATATACGTGAAACTCGCTTGGGAAGGTAAAATAATATTCGCCATGGTAACTGATTCTAGCGCTATCTGGTGGTAGAAAATAGAAGCTGTCTATGATAAGTCAAATTTCAAGAGAAATAAGAAATAAATCACAGTTTAAATTTTTTTCTTTTCACTCATTATCAAAATATAAATAAACAATTCAATCATAGAGCTCCGTATACTTAGCAGATAAAATTGTTATTTTTCACTAAAACTATTTCCATTCATTTGGGAATCGTTTGGGAGGATTTGGGAATATAATTTTATTATTTAGGACTGATAAGTTTTCATGTAATTAATTACTTTTTCAAAGCGTATACTTAGCAGGTCAAAAATTAAATTTTCACCATTTTTACGTTATTTGATAATAATTTACATGGAGACTAATCTTATTTATTTGGGAATTACATTAAACACGGTTTCATCATTTGGGACAGTATAATTAATTAATTAATTACATTTATTTTTTAGTTGATTTTTTATGGTTATATGAATGGCGGCAATATTCAAATGTTACTTCATTTAGAATAATTTTCGAGATGTCATTCCCATATAATACATATTATACAATTTGCGTCCTCACGGGTATACAGTGATGTTTATAAAAAAATGTTTCAAGTAAAATTTGTTTATTTTTTTACAAGAAACATTTTTACATTTCAACTTTTGTTATCTCTAACGGTTTAACATAAGGGAGACCCAATTGACCTATGTTGCTCATTTACGAACTCGAGCTTACTTTGTAGGACCTGAGCACGCTTTAAAAATTTCAGCTTGATATCTCTTTTCGTTTTTGAGTTATCGTGTTCACAGACGGACAGATAGACAGACAGATAACCGGGAATGGACTAGTTAGCTGCTTTTATGAACACCTATACCAAAATTTTGTTGATAGCATCAACATTTTTAAGTGTTATTTTTTAGAAATTTTTGTATTACTTTTGTTTAAAATGTGCTTTTGACAGCTGATTCTTTTAATTATTTAATAATATTTATCCTCTTGTGTTGTTGATTCGTAATTCCCTGATAAAAGTTTTTCTTACAAAATTTGTACTTGTGTGTTGTAATCGTATTGTGTGTTTTAAAAATATATTTTGTACTTTTGACTTTTGCGTGTTTTGTGTTTTTAAAAATACTTTTGATATTACTGTTTTGTGTATTCGGATACTGTTTATACAAATTTTGTACTTTATCGTGTTGTGTGTTTTTCTTATAAATATTGTACTTGATTGTGCTTTGCTAAATTATTTAATCGTTATACTCACTGTAAATAGCATATAATCAACAATCATAATTATGACGAAGTTTTACATTTGTATAATATTCTTTGTCTATAAAGTGATATATAAAAAAAGTTCCACTCAAAAACGGTAGATAGAGTCTTCCTTGTAGGATTGTCCAATAAGGAGGTTTCACGTCCATATATATACGTTATTGATTCAAGTCTTAAAAATTTCAATAACAAGTGAAAACAAACAATTGGCTGAGTTAATTGTTGAAATACCATGTATAGACTGTGTTGATTACTCTGTCACATTACTGTTACATATATGTCACATATATGTAACTGATATTCCCATATAATACATACTATATAATTTAATCACATTTATTGAATCAGAACAACCATACTTGATGACTTCTTGCATAAAAGTAAACCGGAAAAGGATTATATTATACAACATGGAGGTTATAAAGAACCTCCATGTTATACAACATATAAAATAATTACGAATAGTTCAGCCATCTGTTATATAAAACATGTACTACGATACTACACTAATGAACATAGAGCATGCGTTGAATGGTTTTATTAAGTTCTCAGGTACTCACTCTGTGGCGTTGCTTTACGCCATAAACTTTATTTTATGGCATTTAGATCCTCTTCCTCTATCTATATGTTATTAATCTATGATAAACGAAGCAGGGTTATATATGTATGAGTACGATAGCTTACCATTTTGATGCTAATGTTAAATGGACAAATCTATTCAATAACTATTTTTAGAGTCTGTTTTTTTTTAATTAGTAACTAGCTGATCCGGAGAACTTCGTACCGTCTAACAGTCAATGAATGTCATGTTCGCTGGGCAATTTTACTTAAAAAAAGGACTACCGCAATATAGCCTTCACTTCCCTTTTTGTTCACAATTTCATGGGTTTTATTTTTTTGGAACGAAACTCATTTTTTAGAAAATAAAATGTAGCCCATGATATTTGCTGACAATTTAGCATTCTATAGGCAACAATTTTTTTAATGTTTTAAAGTAGTATATTCAAAAATGTTGTATTTTCTTACAAAATGTTATCCCCTGTCACACCCCCTTGGGTGGGTGGCTGACTTTTTTAATAATTATTCTGCTATTTGGGCCGGAGACAAATATAAAAAATCGAAAATCATAAAAATCAGTACAGCCGTTCTCGAGTCATAGTGTTCGAAAATGAAATGTAGCCTATGATATTTGCTGGCAATTTTGCATTCTAGAAGCAACAATTTTTTTAATGTTTTAAAGTAGTATATTCATAAATAGCGTATTTTCATACACAATGCCAATCTACAAATAATCAAAATATCTCTTTAGTTACAGTCTACTGAACTTTTTAGGATTTATGTTGATATCGGGAATCGTCGGAGAGGTAGCAACTCTGTAAATAAAAGATTTTGTAAAATAAAAGGCTTGTTTCTTAATTTTTAATAATTATTTATTTGTTTATTAAAATAATAATATTTTTATGTTTATGATTATTTAATTTTTGTTTATTGGGAAGAACTCTGTCACAGTCTTCACATGCGTACGGTAGACCTAAGTTTACAAGTCTATGCTTTATTAAACTCTTTTTAAGTTTGTATGCTTTATTACAAACATGCTTAACTAAGTTAGATTTTCGGATAAACTTTATATTACAATTATCGCATGAAAAGACCTTTACTCCATTATGTACTCGTTCATGTCTAACTAAATTAGATTTCCAGGCAAACTTTTTATAACATTCATCACATGAAAAAGTCTTTTCTCTATTATGTATTCGTTTAAATGTTCAACTAACTTAGATTTCTGGGTAAACTTTTTATTAGAAACATCACATGAAACAGATCTTTTTCTAGTACGTAATCGTTTATTTTCAACTAAACTGCTTCGGTAGCTAAATGTTTTTTTACGAACATCGCATAGTAGTGATTTTTGTCTTGTATGAATGCGTTTATGTCGAATTAAATTTCCTTTTTTGTTAAATTGTTTATTACAACGATCACACATATTATGTATTTGTTTATGTTTACACAATTTAATTTTAGTTTCAAATGTTTTATCACAAATTTCACAAAAATAATTTTCGTTGAACACTTGTTGATTATTTGAAGCGGTTTCAGTTTCATTAAACATTTCATCATAATATTCATGATTAATTCTGAGTGTAGCTCCTGTCCAACTCTTTCATTTTCATTTATTTTGTCAGAAAATTGTTGTTCGATTTTAATTCGTTCATTTTCAATAACGTTGTCACAGAATCATTTTTTGAATTCATTTCAAATAATGTTTCCTCATTACAAAAATCATTTTCTTGTTGGCTATCACCATCATTTTCTTCCTTGATTATTAATTCTGTGTGCAACGCTTCTTCGATTTTAATCCGTTCATTTTCGTCATTCTCAATAACTTCTTCTTTGACTCTCAATTCTAAACATAATTTTCATTTATTATTATTTTTTTATTATCATTAAAATAAATATTATATAAATAATGATAATTAAAAAAATTATTACCATCCATTGTATTTTATATTGAATTACAGCTTAAAACTTGGTCAATTCATTTAAATATCTCAAAGCAGTAAAATCACAAAAATTATTTTTTGTAGTCTTACATATTTGAATAGAGAGTGTGTATTTTTTTATTTGTAGGTTTTGGTTGAGTAAATGAGTTGTAATTATGGCAGTTAAATGTGCAGTTCCGAATTTTAAATCAAAAAACGGAATGTTACACGTGTTTACTGGTGACAGGGTTACCAACTTAGGGATTTCCCACCAAATTTAGGGATTAAAAAAGTCTAATGGGATTTTTTTAGGGATGTTATATTTTTAGGGATTTTTTTTTCAACTTCGAATATTCACTTTTTTTAGATTAAAAAATCAAGCGAATAATTATATATTTTAAATAATTCAATTTGGTATTTGATTATTGATTAATTATTTATAAATGATTATGTAATTAATGTAATAATATTTGTTTATTTTATTAATAACATTTTTTTATAATGTATTAATTATTAATTTTATTAATAACATTTTTAGGGGAATCTCGTGGTAATTGTAGGGATTTTAGGGGTTTTTGGTTGAAGCTTTAAGGAGAAAACTTTTTGAGAGTTGGGAACACTGACTGGTGATCAAGTAATTAAGTAGCTTTTTTTGATAAAATTATGTTTTCATAATTATCACTACTTGTCATTATTAATAATTATTGTTTAGAGAGTTTTGTTTCAAAACACATTTTATTTCATATTTTCAAAAGTAGTTTATTTTATATGTTAAAGTAACTTGAAAATATGACAATTAATTTAGGGGATTCCCTAAACGTGACAATCAAATAAAAATTTAAATGTATGCAATTTCTAAAATCGATTGATTGTATTAATATTTTAATAATATATATCAATAATTACTCTTTAATACGAAAATTTAAATGTATTGGGGTGGGATACTAAATAACTATTAAACTTTTACACATTTTTTTACTACATATGTAAAGCGAATGTTAAGTTAAGAAATTTTAATATGCATTTGTTAATCAATTTTTTTATTTACAGCGTTTTGAAATTTGGGCGGCATTCTGCAATCCATTTAATTTAGACATTAAAAATAGACGTAAATACAGCTGTATGCTTTATAAATTTAGTATCTTCTGAACCCTTATTAAAAGATAAATAAATAAAATGCAGCCCATGATATTTGCTGATAATTTAGTATTCTGTATAAGGACCGGTCAACACAACACCTACAACATCAACCCCTATGGAAGGAGAGTTCATACGCTAAGAGATCGACTACTGAGGTCCACAACAAATACGTATCTGGACGAGATATTAAAGACAGTGCGGCTGCGTCAGCAACCCCACACAAAAAACCGACACCAATAGTAGTCCACATGGGACTTACTAACTTTGTAAAAGTGGAGGAAGCCATAAAAGCGGCAGCCAAAAGCACGGTTCGATTCACTTTTGGACCAACGACAATTTCGAGTATCCAAACGATCTAATATTTTATGTTCAATTGAAACTAGAGCTAAGTTACTAAATCTTTCCATCTGAAATCCGCAATGTTAGTAATATTCTTATTCTAACAATGGTGTTTGGAAATGTTAAAATTAAATCATGAAAAGATAATCTAAAATAATTTGTGGGTCCAATTGATTTTCTGCAAAATGTAATTTCACTACTCGAACTATCTGGAAGCTTCATTGTCAAATCTTTACAATGCTTCGTTAATTCATCATTAGAATAACTAAATAATATATTTGTAAAAAAGCCAAATACATCCGCAAAAGCATCTAACTCTTCAAATATATTTTTATACCATGCATATATGTAATATGCAAGGTATACTAAGTTTAGTCCCAAGTTTGTAACGCTTAAAAATATTTATGCTACCAACAAAATTTTGGTATAGGTGTTCATAAAATCACCTAATTAGTCCATTTCCGGTTGTCCGTCCGTCCGTCCGTCCGTCCGTCCGTCAATGGGCACGATAACTCAAAAACGAAAAAAGATATCAAGCTGAAACTTTTACAGCGTACTCAGGTCGCAAAAAGTGAGGACGAGTTCGTAAATGAGCAACATATGTCAATTGGGTCCTGACCTATGGGTCAGTAGGACTCATCTTGTAAACCGTTAGATATAGAACAAAAGTTTAAATGTAAAAAATGTCCCTTATATAAAAATAAACAACTTTTGTTTGATACATTTTTTCGTAAACATCAATGTTTACCTGCGAGGGCGCAAATTATGCGTAAATTGTATAGTATGAATTATATAAATTGTATATGTATGTGCAATGTGATAGAGTAATCAACACTATTTATGCATGGTATTTCAACAATTAACTCATTAAATTGTTTGTTTTCACTTGTTTTTTAAGGAATTTAATGCTTGGTCTCATGTTCTAAAATAAAACTCTACTTTGTAAAACTCTACTACCAATAATTTAACGATAAAACAATTATGATTTGATTGTATAAAGACTTTCTATATATCTTTCTTTACTAAAATCTTGCTACCAAATACCAGTTGAAACTATAATAACTATGTCAATCCCTAATGTCGGTAATCTCTTATAACTCATGACCATTGGTATTTGTTACGGCGTTCTTCGGTTTTCAACGAACGCTATTTGGACCGTGGTTCGAGTAAATAGGTATCATAATATTTACTACTTGATTGTGATGAATGCTAATAGACGGTACTAGTTATATGATACAAAATAAAATATTAATAGCATGTAATAAACATTTCTCCGTATGTTGTAACCTGTAAATATTATGACTCTGCCTATAAATATATGTGAGCGACAGATCTCTCGTTGCGTGACGCCCGCTTACGGCGGGACCTGAGCCGCGAATACTTCTTTAATTTATTTTTGACGGCCAATTTGCTGCTATCATCACTCAACTCGTATTTCGTTAGTTGGTCAGCAAACCATCCACTTCGGCTAGCTGCATATATTTTTTGCAGGTATTTTCCACTCCCAAGTACCCTTATATGGTAATTGACGGATCTCTGTAGGCAGATTACTTCTAGATTTTGAAACATCCAAAATTTCTATGTTAATATTTGATCCCATCCTTTATCAAATTCATTTTTATCATGTTGGCTTCTGGCGAAAAATATACTCGCGGACTAAAATTGTACCACTTAGGAAGAAACAGGCTAGGCAAAAAATAAAAAATAATTTGAAAGAAAAATAAATAAATATTCTTATATTTTATTTAAATGAGTTAAATAATAAATGTATCAGGCTAACATGATTCGATTGTAACTGTTTTTATAGATGTTTTCCAAATACTGAGGATATCATTAAGAAGTGAATCAGTAACTATAAAAGTATTTCAAATAAAACTATTTTTTAAACATGCTCTCCTAATATTAATTTAATTTAATAACTTCTGATTTTTTTCACCACTTTCCTTCAAAATTTGTAATAAAAAAGTTTTCCATTTGTAGCCATCTCAGCTAGCACCCTGTATAATACACACAAATGTGTAATAATAACAAGTGAAAACATAACAATTGAACGAGTTAACTGTTGAATTTAATTACCATGTATAGACAGTTTTGATAACACAATTGTTTTTCTTTACGTCACGTACGTAAAGAAAGATATCCATTCTTAGATAACCACACATTCATAATTGATATTCCCATATAATACATACTATAAAATTTGCACCTTATTTGCGCCCTCGTGGGTACATAGTGATGTTTAGAAAAAAATGTTTCAAAACAAAAGCTAGTTATTTTTTTATAAGGAACATTTTTTACTTTTAAACTTTTGTTCTATCTCCAACGATTTACGGACCCAAGACCCAATTGACCTATGTTACTCATTTACGAACTCGACTTCACTTTTTACGTCTTAAGCACGCTATTCAAATTTCAGCTTGATAACTCTTTTCGTTTTTGAGTTATCGTGATGACAAATAGACAGACATACAGACAACCGGAAATATACTAATTAGGTGATTTTATGAATACCTATACCAAAATTTTGTTCATAGCATCAATATTTTTAAGCGTTATAAACTTGGGACTAAACTTAATATACCTTGATATATTTCATATATACATGGTATAAAAATATCACGATGAACGAATTACCAACTGTATAAAATAAAAACCTATGAGTGTGTGCTGTATATGTACATGCTTTCTGTGACGTTACCAACTATCCAGTATTTTATATAGATCAGTGAGTTATATACAAACATATTATGTATCATCATAGGATATGTATTTACATTCTGCATTACCGACCGATTGTCTATGTGGGAATTAATTAAGTAGAAAAAATGGTGGGTAACATTGTCAAACTGTCAATACTGTAACTGTAAAATTTATAAATAACAAATGTACTTGTCTTGCTAAATGGCTGAGAGTAATTCATCATCGGAGCATAATTTTAGTAATCATTTATTTCGTGAAATATATAAAAATGCTTGGTTAAACAAAGTAAATTCTACAACTTCTGAAAAATCTGGACCAAATCAAGTATAACAAAAACATCAAACCAATTAATATCATGAGTCGATAACAAATAAATAAAATTAATTTTTTTTTTTTTTTTGTGAATTTTTAGACTGTATTTTGGATATCACAAAAGCCAGAAAAATTCTGGTTTGTATTTTGTATACATGATGATAACGAAGCCTATTTGGAAGCATATTCGGATTCAAAAACCTCAGTCATGCATCGACCTATGTGGATTTCATGTTTAAATGATACATTACATGTATCCTCGACCATATGCTCGGAATTTAAGGAATATGAATTTGTTATTACGCTTAGTTCAGGAGTTGTACGTTTACTGGCACCTACAAGGTAAAATCAAAATATATTTCTTTTTGAATATTTGGTATTTGGTGACTTTATAAATCGTATTTAAACAAAAAGAAATCGCAAACCCACATTAATGCGACAAATCTGACTGAATTTGAGATACGCTGGATACATTATTGCTTACGAATATATTTGCCCATATATATTTGATATACAGGGTGTTTTTTTTTTTAAGTTGACATATGCTTGAAACTTGAAAGTAACTTTTATTGGTAAAAGTGCTTCAAGAGAAGAATGTTGTGCAGGCGCAAATCGTACGCAGACATTAAACTTGATCTAGGTTTTCAAGCTCAATGAAAAGATCACTCTGCTCCATAAGTGTTAATCGATAGATGAACATTTTAAATTAGAAAGTTGTTATTGATTAAAAAAGCAATTTTTTGTCAACAACGGACTGAAAAGTTTTAACCAAAATAAAAGGCCATTTTTTGTTTGACCAACAAAAGCACAAAAAGCTACATTTTTGTTATCAATTACTGTCTATACTATTCGGTTTACAAAAAAATATTTCAAACAAAAAATGTTTGTATATTTATAAAGAACAACTTTTTAATTCATTCTAGCATTTTGGAGGGGATTTCAGCAATTTGGAGGAGATTCGAATGAGAGAAAATCTTTTTTTCGCGTACCGTATTTACGTCCCGGGAATAATGAAGTCATACGATTTGATGTTATCTCTATATATTCTGAAATGAAACTTAAAGAATATATTTTTACACTACAATAAATATTAGTTGTAGGGCGCCAAACTTTACCTCAAATGCAATTTTTGCTCAAAATGTTGCCATTTTCAGTAACATTTTAACTGTTTTGCCATAGAGCTCATACAAGAAGCACTTTCTTTCGTTTAAATGAAATATATATCGAGGTGTACTAACTAATTTTAATTAAGTTTATAACATTTAAAAATATTGATGCTACAAACAAAATTTTGGTATAGGTGTTCTTAAAATCATCTAATTAGTCCATTTCCGGTTGTCCGTTATTTTGGAGCGGAAACGAGTCCTTATCGAAATCCCTACTTTGTATGTAAGTTGAGTTAGTGTCAAGAAAGAGTCTTTTGGTCAACTTCTAAACATCTTTCCCCTTTTTACCTCTAAATATTATGCTATTCTGCGTTGTTTAAAATTTTGCAACAAAAAAAAATCACATTTTAATTAAACGCATATTAAAGGCATCTAATGAGGGTAAGAAATTACTTTATGAAATCGATCGATAATAAAGTTTTAGAAATGTAGATGTTGAGTATTTTTAACGAAAACAAGTGAAAACAAACAATTGATTGAGTTAATTGTTGAAATACCATATATAGATAATGTTGATTACGCAATTGTTTTTTACCACGTAAGTAAAAAATATAGCCACTCTTAGATAGCAACACGTACATACATGTCACAAATTCATAATTGATACTCCCATATAAACACGTACTATGTAATTCGCGCCCTCGCGGATAAATAGTGATGTTTAAGAAAAAATGTTTCAAACAAAAGTTGTTTAGTTTTTTCTAAAAGGAAAATTTTTTACGTTCAACTTTTATTATATCTCTAATGGTTTACAAGATGGGTTCTACAGACCTAAGACCCAATTGACCTATATTGCTCATTTACGAACTCGACCTTAATTTTTACGTCCTAAGCACGCTATAAAAATTTCAGCTTGATATCTCTTTTCGTTTTTGAGTTATCAGACAGACAACCGGAAATGGACTAATTAAGATTTTATGAACATCTATAGCAAAATTTTGTTTTTAGGATCAATTTTTTTAAGTTTTATTAAATTTTAAATAAGGAAATTGTGGTATCCAGAAATAGAGTACTTCTGACCCATTTTATAGCCGTAAATCGAAAAAGGACAAGTTCGTATGAATATGATTCTGTTGAGTACATTTAGACCAACATTTCCCATCAGGTCCCATACAAATTTACTGTCGAAGAGTCGATTCCTGGGTCAAATGTCTTATTTCCTCGACTGAGATCAAAATGATCAAAGATATTAAAGTTTAAGGCATTCATATATTAAGTATTTTTAACGAACAAAAAGTTTTCTAGTTTTATTATACCATGTATATATGAAATATACATAGTATATTAAGTTTAGTCCCAAGTTTGTAACGCTTAAAAATTTTGTCATAGGTTTTCATAAAATCACCTAATTAGTCCATTTCCGGTTGTACGCCCGTCCGTCTGTGGACACGATAACTCAAAAACGAAAAAAGATATCGAGCTGAAATTTTTACAGCGTACTCAGGACGTAAAAAGTGAGGTCAAGTTCGTAAATGAGCATCATAGGTCAATTGGGTCTAGGTTCCGTAGGACCCATCTTGTAAACCGTTAGAGATAGAGCAAAAGTTTAAATATAAAAAATGTTCCTTATCAAAAATTAAACAACTTTTGTTTGAAACATTTTTTCGTAAACATCACTGTTTACCCGTGAGGGCGCCAATTAGCGGAAATTTTATAATATGTACTATACTTGATTATCAGTTATGTATGTGTCACATGTTTGTATGTGTAATGTGATAAAGAAATTAACACTGACTATGCATGGTATTTCAACAATTAACTCAGTCAATTGTTTGTTTTCACTTGTTTTTGGTTAGTCGTTACATGTATGCGATGCACAAAATATATGCACCATTCTATTTGGGGTAGGATGAACCCCACTAATGCTAACTTGTTAATTTTTCATCAGGTATAGGAATAATTAATTAATTTTAATTAATTTTTTTAGAGAAGCAATGATAGATTGGGTGGATACGTTAAGATCAAAATTAACTGAAATGAAAATATTGTCACCATGTAAAAATATGTATTCAGTATTACCACAAGCTAAGTCAATTTTATTGCCAACAAGAGATCCAACATCACCATTGCCTCCTCCACCGCCCTTGGTAACACCCTCAATACCACCTGGAACTGAATGTGTTGTTGTACCGACAACACTAACACCAATTACTAATTTCACTGATACAACTACTACAAATGGTAAATATTTTTTTATTTTTAATTCTAATTATACAAAGTTAACTATTAAGAGCACCCGAACCTTAAATTTAAATAAAAAACTTGTGGATGAGATATCATTAGAGTTTCTGCTAGAGAAACTTGTCTTTAGCTGAGACGGGAAATAAAACTCAACGACTCAAGAACTCGATAAATCAATTAGCGTATACAACATGTGACGAACCTAGAGTATAGCATCGAACACCTACTCTTGAAAAAATGTACAACGTTGTAATGACTAATTAGCAAACATCGACGGGAGAAATGTTATCTCTTAATTTTATATGAAGTTAATACTCCAGTAAATGAAAATTAAATATTTGAATTTTTCCGTTTAACTCCGATGGACTTGAAAATTAGACGATAAGTAGATAAGACTCCATGAAACAAAAGTTATATGATGCAGAGTAGTGTTTTTGCCCAGAGGGTGGAAAAATATATGTTGACGGTGACCACGAGAATCGTAAGAGGAATGAGTTCTTAACAAAAAGTGTCATTGAAACATATTTCGAAAAGTCATTACTTTCCGAGTTATTCACGGTTAAAATTCGAAGTGTTTAACTTCAAATAACTGAAAAGTATGACTTTTTTTTAAAAAAGTATACCTTCACACTTTTTAAAGTACAATAAAAGGCTTGAAAATAAAAAAAGTTTCAAGTCATTTACAAGAAATTTGAATGTTTTATTCAGCATAATAACTGATGAATTTACCACAGGAACTAAAATTAATGCTTGCCACTCTCGAATTTACTTTATTTAGGTACTGGCAACATGCTCGAAAAGTTCTAGCATATTCGTATATATATAATTTTTTGAAATATTCCAATTTAAATGCAAAAAAAAAAAAGAAAAAAATCGAAAAAAAACAACAAATATTTTGTCTATATCGTTAAATAACACGAAAAATAATAGTGTTACAAAAAAAATTTTTAAATATAAAATATTCTGCGGAAGAAGAGCTAAATTTTTGTCCTTATTATTTTTCGAGTAATTTATCGATAAATACATACTTTTAATAATGTATATTTGAGCAAGTTGTCAGTACCCAAAGAAGGTAAATTGGAAAGTGGCAAGCATTCATTTTAGTTCCCGTGGTAAATTAATTGGTTAAAAAAAATGTACGAGAAACTTTCTTTACACTATAACTCCCTTAATTTTCGTGCTTCGAGAAATGTAAGAAATCAATAACCCTAGATTATCATTAATTTTATTTGAAAGAGTATTTGATGTCATTACGTAGGATATAACGAGTGTTAAAGACCATCTGTACACCCGTTCTAAAATCCAAAATATGGAGTGGATTATCCAGATTCGTTCTCAGAAATGGTAAGAGTTACAGGAAATTTAGTTAAACGTTCAGTTTTGCGACTCTTCTTTAAAATACTAGAAAACCCAGAAAAATATCGAGAAAACCCAGATTAAAGCACTTTTTACGCAGATAACGAATCAGTTTACAGAAATGGTGAAAAATTAACTTTTTTTTTTCAATTAACGAAAATAATTACGAAACTTCACTGTTATTTTTTATCACTTTAGGTGTTAAATTACATTGTGCCACAAAAAAAAAAAAAAAAAAAAAAATTGGAAGCATTTTTTGAGCGACTTAACATACGTTGTAGGTCTTGGTGAGTACACCATGAAAATGTGTTTCAAAATTGTCTAACACCCCCAAATTTTCCAGTGATTGTGGAAAAACCGTTTTTCGTGTACTGCGCGCACTAAAAAAAATGCAACTCCGTCAATTTGTAACCGATTTTCGATTGCTTAATGGCTTTGAAAACTAGAAACATTGTGCTTTCCGAATATATATATTTATCTATACTTTCTTCAAAAAAATTAGGGCTTTTTTAAAAGTTATCTAAGATTTACCCATTTTTTACATGTTTTTTACAGTTTTTTTTATGGAACAAATTCTCAAGAACAATTACTTTCTTACAGTTATTATCAAAGTACATTCTATCTCGAGTAAAAACTACTACGGGTTATCAAAATCGGTTGAAAAATTTTCAAGCTATAACGCTTTTTATAAACAAGGAAATTTGATTCTCATCATTATATCGATGTCGTGCCATGTCAGGATTGTGCATATAGACCCCGAAAAATTCGTCATTGAGCATGAAGATGGGTAACCTGATAGAATTATGTTTAAACAAATCAGTAATATTGACCGAATCGCTTCGAAATTGTATCATATAATTGGGGTCAAAAGTAACAAAAAATGTTCTTAGATATTTTTCTCTAAACCCTCCAGTTTTCGAGTAAAAAATTCATAAAATTTTAAAATATTTTAGAAAATTTTTGAAAACCAAATAAATAAAAATTCTGTTGGTTTTTTAAACTCTTCTAATTTATAACAAATAATGCAAGCACTGATATTCAACACTTTCTATACAGGGTATTTCAACAATAAGAAAATCGTTTCGTAAGTTAAAGAAATTTTTTTTCTCGTTATAAAAATGATAAAGATACCGAAAATTCAAAGTCGATATTTTGATATTTAAAAGTCGCCCAGAAGCTTTTTAAATTTCCAAAAAGAGTACTTTTGATATAAAGTACTCTACTTAGCAATTTAAAAAAATTCTGAGCGACCTTTAAATATCAAAATATCCACTTCAAATTTTCAAGGTCTTCATCATTTAAAAAGTAGTGTCACAACGAGAAAAAAAATTTGTTTTCGTCGATTCTGGCGATTCTCCTTTTTTTGGAGGTGGTTTGGTAAGATAATTTGCAAATACCTTAAGGTAATGAAAATGACAATGAAATATTATAATTATTTTCGTTAATTAAAGAAAAGCTTTAAATTTTGTTTTTTCTGACCTTCTAAGAACAGTACCTAAACTGAACTTTTACCATAATTAGAAAGTTGTTTCTTATAAAAAAACTTAATAAAAAATTTAATAATTTAATCTTTTCGAAAAACGTATACATTGTAATACATTGTCTTGTAATCGATTTCTGTATTATTATTTTTAAAAATATGTTTCCAACAGTCAATTAAAATGTCCCTCTATTTTTTACCAATTGCGAGAACGAGTATCAATAAATCACTACTGATCAAAGCCGACAGTAGAAAATATCTCCAATTGATGCAGAGCATGGTCGATTAACTGAGGCATTTTGGGTTGAAAATACTCTGTATAAGGAAAATGCAAATGATTAAGGGCTCACATGAAAAAATTTATTCCCAAAATCCAAACTCTTGTAATATATGCTGAAAACTACACCCAGGAAAAAAAATTCATTAAATTTGTATATTATATTTTTAATGTTACAGATTCTGAAACAAGTAATCCAGCCGAGCCCCCGTCTTCAATTAACTGTGATATCAGAATGAACACTCCGTCCCAAACAAACTGGTTAGCACATTTTCATATTTCAAGGATATTTTATACTCGGCATGTATACTCTGTGTCACAAAAATCGCACGAATTTACATAGAGATATATGTGAAATGTGTGTTTTTTGTGACACAAAAATATGTTGCAAGTAGTGCCAAGATAAAGTTATTTAACAAAGTTTCATTTAAGTACATATTTTGCCGCCAAATTGTCATATTTAGTCTTACTTTACATGTACTAAACCTTTGAATAATATACAACCGTATATTTTGAACAAATTACTTCTAAATTTTTTTACTGAAAAATTTTGTTTTGAAATAGAATAACATAAAATAAATTTATAAGAGATGTGAAATATAAACAAGCAGATCATTATATAATTCGATTTATTATTGTTTTTCTCTGTAAGTTGTTTGAATATTGTGTTATTTACTTTGTTCAATCATCTTTGTGAAGCAAGAATGTACGTACTTGGTACACGATGTGCATATGTAGTAATAGATGATCTAGGGATAATATTAAAGGATCCAAAAAGGTCAATTTTCGGCAAAAATTTTTTTATTTAAAAAATTTTGTTTAAAACATGGCCACCATTATATTCTTCACAATAAATCTTTCTGTTTTCTTTAGAGTATTTATATAATTAACACAGTCAATTGCTTATTTTTAATTATTTAAATTAAATTTCAGTGAAAGTGAAATCACACGCAGAAACTTAACATCCGTATCAAATCTAGATGAATCATACATAACAGTGATTCAACTAACAAATGCCAACGATACACAGACGCCTCCACCAACAGCTACACGATCTGCACCACAAAGTGCACATCTATTATCTTCTTCTCAAACGACACAAATATTTAATTTTGATATACCGACAACTAGTTTAAATACTGATACAACCTTGACGTCAACATCAACAGCTATTCAATTGACAAATAACACTGTAGATACTGCAGATACAAATGAGTCCTACATTGAATACAATGGTAGTTTGGATGAGTGTTCACATTATGATTGTGTGTTTGTACCAGATATTAGTGAGTCTAGACTACAACAAGATAGTAATGGAGGAAGGCATTTAAATGGAGATGGACCGTTTAGCCAACAATCAGTACATTCTTTAAGTAAGTATCATGTACTAATCGAGGGAATAAAGCATTTCCCAGGAATCGACTCTTCACCAGTAGATTTTTATGAGAGCCAGTGGAAAATATTGGCCTGAATGTACTCAACAAAATTATATTCATACGAACTAAAGTTCTTTACACTCTTAAAGTGGGACAAAATTATCCTATTTCCGGATACCACATTCTTTTTATTCGACATTAAAAACCTCACCGTTTTCGAGATATAAGCATTTGAAAACAAATCGGATTTTTCGCCGAAAATTCGTTATTGACGAAAATAAAGATTATTTTGTGGTTCCGGTCAAAAATTTAATCTATGAAAGTCATTCGATTTCATATTTTTGACACTTCTAAACATTTTTTGACTCTTGAAAATTTTCACTAAACTTCACTGTTTTCGATATAAAGCATTAAATTTTTTTTTTTTAACTAAAATTTTGTTACTAATAAAATGTACAATTATTGTATGATTGTGATCGAATCTCTTAAATCTTGAAAATTTTGAGAAATGGTAATAATACAAAAATATTGCTTAGAATAGTCCAAAATATAAATTTAAATCGTTAATTAAAATATTTGATAACTTGGCTGCCTGGCTGCCACCAAAAATCTTAATATTTTAAAAGGAGAGACTTGAATCCTTTTGAGATAAATACGATGTCTTTACCAATTAAACACAGATATTTTCTTTCGGTATTTCTTTATTTTAATTTATACGATGTTTTAAGATATTTTATATTTAATTTATCACTGGTTTTGAAATTATTAATTTAAGTTAAAGTTGTAACTCTAAGTTGTAATAATCACTGTATGATTTTTGAATATTTAGCTTGCCTTTAAATATAAAACATTTAGGTCAACATATGAAATATTTTGACGTAAATTTTAAATATTAAATATTAATTTTGCTGACCAGCTAAATAAATCAAACCATGTTACTATTACAATTTTGGTTATAACATAATTAAAATATTATTACTTAATAATAATAATTTGATTGATTTAGTGTGTTAGAACCACGTTTTTAAGGATAACGCCGTCCAGGGCCTAACACACCTTCCGACTTTTTTTAGAGGGAAAATAATTGCAAATTATTTTTCATCTAACTCAGAAGTAATGTTATCCCTTAAAGAAAAATTAAAAAATAAAGAAAACTTGAGAACACTATAAGGATAACTTCGTTAAATCAATCATAAAGAATAAAAATAGAATAGAAATTTACTACATTGTGATGAATAATGAAATTGTTAATAAATTAAATTAATTTGGTTTAAAACGTTTTAAGTTTTAAGTATTATTAACAGTTTAATTTTATAAAGTACATAATGAGTTGAAACGTGATATATAAATGAATGAATTATTATGCAACTAAGAAAAAATTTACGTTTTACTATTTGTATAAATATTAATTTGTAAAATATTTGTGAATTTGAAAAATATTTTCAATTGTGCGTTTATAGAAAAAAAATAGTAAACATGATTGTCCTTGAATTGAAGAAAAAAATTATTATGATAGAAATTTGTAAGTTTATACATAATTAAAATCCGATTTGAGATTTTTTTTAAATTATTGATGAGATTTCGTTGATTGTTAATAGGTTCTAGTTGAAGTAGTAGAATTGAATCTCGTCGAGTTTGGATGATTGTGTTGATGAGGTTTATTAGAGTTGTAGAATTGAATATTTTAGAATTTGGATGATCGTGTTGATTAGGTTTAGTAGAGTTGTAGAATTGAATTTCGTGGGGTTAAAGAAATGTGAACCATTTTGAATTTTCCATTACTTGTTGTCGTTGTCGAACTACATTGGTCGGTTTAAGAATACACTCAGAAGTTTTTATAACATATGGTAGAAGGTTTTGAAGTATTTGGTTTTGAGATACCATAAATACGTTGCTTCTATCCACAAATGTCGTCATTCAGCAAGACGCCAGGGAGGGGAAATATAAGATAAGATATAATAGAACGGGGGGGGGGGTGTATAGTGTATACGTTGTTTCCATTATAAATTTCCATGATTCCAGTGACCAATGGCTTAATATCCACTTCCAACTTCGACAAGTTTCTGGATTGTCCATTTGATGGTTCCGAGAACAATTACACTTCACAGTTTCCTTCAGGAATTTGGTTAGCCATATCCAAATCCAGTAAAACTTTCTGCATAATTTAATGTTCTCGTTTGGGAATAGGAATTTGGGGGGTTAAAGTAGGATAATGTATAATAAAATTTGTGAAGATTCGTGTTGAGAGAAAATAAAATTTTAATTTAAGGTTTAAAACTTGTTTTGTTCGATTACTAATTAAGTTGAAGTTGTAACTTGAAACTGTATTAATTACTGTATAGTGTTGTTAACGTTTAAGATTGTATAATCACTGTATTATCAAGTTGATGTCTAAGTTTGTATAATTACTGTATGATTTTTGAATATTTAGCTTGCCTTTAAATATAAAACATTTAGGTCAACATATGAAATATTGTGACGTAAATTTTAAATACTAAATATTAATTTTGCTGACCAGCTAAATAAATCAAACCATGTTACTATTACAATTTTGGTTATAACATTATTAAAATATTATTACTTAATAATAATAATTTGATTGACTTAGTGTGTTAGAACTACGTTTTTAAGGATAACGCCGTCCAGGGCCTAACAATATATCGGAAACAGTGAGATTTGGTAAAAATTATCATTGGTCAAAAAATGTTTAGAATTGTTCAAAAACTAATCCTAATGGCTTTCAAATTAAATTTTTGACCGGAATCACAAAATAATCTTTATTTTGGCCAAAAAGAGCTTTCGGTGAAAATTTAGATTTTTTTTCAAATGCTTATATCTTGAAAACGGTCAGGTTGAGTAAAAAATTTTAAGAATAAAAAAATGCTTAGAATTGTCCAAAATATCATACCATATAATGTTAAATAAAAAGAAAGTGTTGTCCGATAATATGGTACTTCTGCAACACTTTATGAAAGAAGTCAGTTGACAGGAGGTGCATAATTACCTCAAGTACCTTAGATGGTTTTGTTTCTAGACATTCCGAAATTAGAATGGATGTTAACTTTACCCAATACTTTTTGGTAGATTCCCTTTATTAGTGCTGTCCACCATACTAATGACTCATAGAATAGTATATGGATCGAATGACCACAATATATAGTCAGTGAATGATTCTGGGACTTTTGTTACCATATGACAAGTGTACAGCGCCACAGTTGCCTTCGGTGCCTTTCCAAGAACGATCAAATGCACAATTTTCACTGAGATACCAGTAATCGCTTGTGATACCTATTCGCAAAAATAGTAACCACCTTTTACTATTTTTGTTGCAACTTTACCATTTGCTTCTCCATTCATTTAAGTAATTTTGTACATCAAGCTCAAAAGGTTTCACCTAGAAGTTGCCACTAAAATGTAACAAAATAGGTGTGTGTTGCAGTTTTATTATCCTAAATTATTTTTTTAGATATCTGTGGTAACAACGCAACTGTATCAACAAATAACCGTTCATTTGAAACAAGACCGTTTGGTCGACGGAAAGACTCATCAATATTAGACATTGGCTCACGGCATGCCGATACAACATTGGAACCTGAACCACACTCTCAACAACCACAGTCCCAACAACAACGGGATCGGGCCACATCAAATACACAAGCAGCTATTAATAGTATAAGTAGAGAAATGACGCAATTAACTTTACGTGAACAACAAGTTTTACGATTACAAAAGGAAATTAAACATCCGTCTGGTAAGTAAAGTAGTTTATGAATTTTTTTTAAACTGTGAAGAAAAAATTTGTACAGGCCTGGTTGATACAGTCAAATCCGGCTATAATGACGAATCGGTTATTATGTTGACAAAGTAAAAACTGGAAATAGACTTGGTATTGCCCCTTTTAAAATAATTCAAATATACGAAATTTCAAACAACCGATAAAAATGGTGTAATCGGGATAATCTACAACCCATTCGAATGCTTGTACATTGCAGTTTCTGAAAAAGAAGGTGGAAATTTTTTATCACCCCCTACCACTTTATACCGAAGGTTGAAAGGATGAAAAAAAGTTATTTTATATTTTTTTAAGAACTTTGAAATCGTACCCGGGGCGCAAGAATTATTTTCCAAGAAATCAAATTTATCATTTGAAAGTTAAATTAAAACTTATCGTTTTCTTTAAATTACACAAAGCCAGTTTTAAAAGGGTGCATTTTTTGCTGTTAATGTTTTTTAAAATGGTGCATTCAATCAAATGAAAAATTATCAATCTTGTAAACCGTTATTGATACAACAAAATTTTAAATGTAAAAGTTATTCCTTACAAAAAAAATTAACAACGTGAGGTCGCAAATTAGGACAAAAATTTTGTATACGTTTTCTCCAAAACTATAAAAGATAGGGAGTTGCATATTTGTCATTTGTGATCTGAATATACTAGTAATCTTTTGAAAAATGAAAAAACTTTATATAAAATATTTTCGAAAATTTTTATTTCAAAATTTTGAAACGCATTCACGGGTAAACCGTAATGTTTACAGAAAAAATATTTCAAACAAAAGTTGTTTATTTTTTTATAAGGAATAACTTTTACATTTAAACTTTTCTATCTCTAACTGCTTATAAAATTGGCATATCTCGGTCAATTTTGAAGCTAGAAAGTCGAAAAAACAAAACTGAAATGTACACAATTAAGGAGGATCCCTCACCAGTAATAGAAAAAAATAAATTAGTAGAAAATGATCCAAATTTTTAGTATGTTGTACTTAACGATACATATTATTAAAAAAATAAAAAAATTTGGGTATCTTATCGATTAATTAAGAGAGTTTTTATTAATTAAAAATACACTAAATAACATACCATTCTCATACCATGCTATGTTATTTAGTGTATTTTTAATTAATTAATTACTCTCTTAATTGATCGATAAGATACCCAAATTTTTTTTTTATTTAATAATATGTATCGTTAACTACAACATACTAAAAATTTGGATCATTTTCTACTAATTAATTTTTTTCTATTACTGGTGAGGGAACTTCCTTAAGTCAGGTAGAACTTTTTTATTTATTTAATGTATAGTTTTTTGTAATTTGTAAAAAAGTGTTTAAAAATCCCCACTACCCCCAAAAAGATGGTTAAGCACCCCCCGATGTGGCCGATTTTTTATTACGTTTTATTTGTGGCCAATTTATTATTTTGCTTGGAGAGCGCAAATCTTGTTTCAAGAACCTCGTATAGGAACTTTTTGTAGCTCGTTTTCAAGAAAAATTAACAAAATTTCGAATAGTCTTAGCAGTTTAGCTGTAAAATAATTTTTAAAATTTTTGTACGGTACTAAACTTCATATAAAATTTAGGGATAACATCCCTCACTCTTTCAGCCCCCTGTTCAAAGCGTCAGATGATGATAAAAATTTTGAGAAATTCCATAATCAGAAAGTAAAAATTTTCAAATGAGCTATTGGTTCCAAATTCGATTATACGCAAACTAAACATAAATTAAGTAAAAACAAAAAAACTTAATTAATTGATTTTTCAATAAAAATGTTACTCTCAAAACTAAAATTCTATGTGTTTTTGTACCTTGTATACACTTTTTGACTTTAACTTCAGGTCTTCAAAGCCACTTTATTCTCAAAAACTAGGATTGTTTTTTTGTTGACAAAGAACAACGTTTCGTACGAAAATTTGATGGTTTATAACTTTTTATTAGTGACAAATTTTGTTAAAACGTATTTTTTTTTTTTGTGTTACTGGACAAAAATAAAAAAAGAGTACTTTGTAGAACAAGAACTCGGAGGTTGCCCAACCGATATTCGATATCAAAATGTATTATATCCACTTGCAGACGCATATCTGTATCTATTATTCGGGCTAAAAATGTTATTTTAATTCTCCTACAGGTGTACGGATACAATTGAGTCGCAAAGATTGTAACAATGCTATTGCATTGATTGATGTCTTTGGTGGCGTATGGGTTGCTGGTTGGCGACAAAAGGACAATCCAATGTTATATAATCTATTACATATCGGGGATCAAATTATTAATATTGAAGGAGTTTATGTGCAGACAGCTGTTGAAGCTCATAAACATTTACGAAGAGCTTCATCATTCAATCAATATGTAAGTATCCTCTTATTTTTAGAGTTTATCCTATATTTATTCTTTCAAAAGATAAAACCGACGAAAAATGTACAAAAAAGTAAAAAAATAATAATTTTAATAAAGTACCGAACCGACTCAAATTAAATTACGTTGTGAAGTCGACGCGAAATAATTCATTTTTAGCTATAGATATGGTTAGCGCCGGCTTCAAAACATGCAATTGGAGCAATAGAAATCGAGCTCATCGCTAAAAACTGATTTTTTTACGCCAAAATGAAGCCATATACGAAAATTCAGCTTATTATCTTTCATTTCGAGGTTGATCCTTAATTAGATTGGGCTATAGCCCCTCCTAATTGTGATAGGTTAGGTAAGGTTAGAGTGGCTGTCCTGGGGTGGGACACACTTGGACCATAGGTTCCGTTGTGATACCGAAAAAGGGTTGGATCATCCCTGGCCACTACTCCATGAACCATTTTGAGCTGTTTAAGAACAGCAGAAGTGCTTGACGTCAACGGATTTTTTTTTCGTGTTTTTTAAAGCTCGAAAAGAGTTCAAGTCAAGAATTCATATTAAACAAAGGGTAATAATAAAAAAATTTTTAATGTAGGGGGAATATAACCTTAGTGATTTGAGTCTGCCGGTCACGAATTTTTTTATATTTTAGACAAGAATCTAAACCTCAATCTATGAATACCCCGCAGCGCCTTCTCTATAACACCTATTATAATTTAATCTGAAAATTAATAAGAAATCGATCATCTTAGTTAAAAAAAGTGATCAACCTCGAAATCTAACGGACTAAGCTGAATTTTTGTACAAACCTTTATTTTGATAGTACAAATATTATCTCAAAAGTCACATATGGTCTGGATGGTCACGCGTGCGCGTCCTTAGATTAAATTCAAAGGTCGCGAAAATCAGTTTTTTGTGAATAAAAAGTCTCTACAAATTTTGCCTGAAACTTTTTTTGTACGTTGGACCTTTTTTGAAATAGGGGGCGCAGAACATGGAGCTCTCAGTTTCAGACAAAATTTGTAGAAAATTTTATCAACTACAACTTTTATAATAAATGTTAATACGATCGGTATAAGGACGCGCACGCGTGTACATATGTGACTTTTGAGACAACATTTGCACTAACAAAATAAAGGTTTGTACGAAAATTCAGCTTATTCCGAGTTAGATTCCGAGGTGAAACCCCAAGATGATTGGAGTATAACTGGATACGACTTGAAGAAAAATAATTTGATAATATTTGTTTCAGGTGACTGTAATTATAAAAAGAGTACCATTTGGTAAAATATTTGTGATACAACGTGACATGGATGGACAACCATTAGGAATTGTTCAAGAACAGAACACCGCTGTGATAAAACAAGTTTTAGCAAATAGTTTAGCAGCGCGTCATGGACTCTCACAACGCGCCACCACATGTGATCAACTATCATTTACAAATTGGGTTCTGACTGAAATAAATGGTAGACCATTGAATCTCTTTTATAAAAATAATGAAGTACGTGATCGACTTAATGCTATTGGAAAAGAAATTTCCATACTTGTGCAACCATTGGATCTGATTAAACAAATTAAAAAACAATTAAAATCTGTTCGAAATTATAAAGAATATATTGTGCAATAATAATTAGTTTTTAATAAATCAAAATTATATATAATATATATTCAAATTTATGAGTTTTATATCTTTATTTTATGGACCAAGAAACAGTGAAATTTTGGTTAGTCAATCGCAGATATAGAAAATTTTATTATATTCAGAGAGTCGAGCCTGAATTTCGCAAGAGTCTTGCATTCTTTATGAGGAACCTGAAATATCATAGTATTTGTTCTGCCTACTAGCCTGGTGAGGTTCAAGATCCAGGTTGTGCACGGTCTCCAAATAACGGCTCCAGAAGAGTAGTTGATTTTCAAGTGTTCTGATTACTATTACAATATCTTTGGTTCTGATAACTTCATGAAGACTAGTCCTTGTGATAGATTTTAGACCAATTGTTTGAAAGTCATTAGATGTTATTATTGGACTATTTTTAGCATTTTTGGACTTTTGACAATTTTTACCAAATCTCATTATTTTTAATATATAATAAGATAACTTCATGAAGACTAGTCCTTGTGATAGATTTTAGACCAATTGGTTGTCGAATTTAAAAGTTATTGCTCATAAAATGCGCAATTTGGAGGCGTGCGCACCTTCGTACGAACATATCACACGTTGATTGAATTGTGTGAGTTAGTCTAATTTACGTATACGAGGACGATAGTAATAGTTAATAAAAACAAGTGAAAACAAACAATTGACTGAGTTAATTGTTGAAATACTCTGTATAGAAAGTGTTGAATTTCAGTGCTTGCATTATTTTTAATAAATTAGGAAAGTGAACGGGATCAGTAGCCGTGCTGGTTAAAAAACAATGGACTTGACTCGTTAGGCTACTGAATGGGAGTTTGAGGATTCGAATTCAGGCAGTAGCAGTGTGACCAATTATAATTATAATTAATGGGGCGATAAATTGCCCATATTTTCGTCGCTTGTATAAGAACGAAGCAACAGACTCCACCCACATTATAAAGTTAATTGTATATACGAATCTAGTTTAATAATAAATAAATATTAAAAATAATTGTGGGTGGCCCCTGTTAAGGATAGATACCTGAAAAACGGAGGTTAGACCCCATTATTATTATTATTAAATTAGGAAAGTTTAAAAAACCAACACAATTCCATTTGGTTAGTGATGGAACTCTGCTGCTTAACAGTTTTTTTTTGTATATTTTGATCAGATCATAAAGCAAGTAGGTGCAAAAAATTGATATTTGTGTTCAAATAAAAATATATAAATAATGTCCTAATGGTGGTTTAAAGGTTATTCTTAAATTAGCCTAAAAAAGGTGGAGATTATTCATTTTATCCACCAGAGGTAAAAATTACAAATCTTTTATAAAGCGTAGACAATTTTAAATAAAAGTATTTTATTTACTGTAGGAAATGAAGCATTTGACCCAGGCTAGTCTCATCGTCAGTAGATTTTTATGGGAGTCGGTGGAAAATGTTTGTCTGAGTGTACTCGAAAATGTCATATACATGAGTGCTTGTGCTTTTTCGATTTACGCCCATACGGTGGGGCAAAAATTCCCTACTCCCGGACACCATATTCTCTTTATCAAACATTTAAAAAAAACTACTGGATTTTATATTTTGGACAATTCTAAATATTTTTTAATCATTGACATTTAATCATCAATTTAATTAACTACACCGTTTTCGAGATATAAGCATTTGAGAAAAAAAATTGCGTATTTTTTACGAAAACTGGTTGTTGACGAAAACAAAGATTATTTCGTGGTTCCGGTCAAAAATTTAATTTGAAAGTCATTAGATGTTATTATTGGACTATTTTTAGCATTTTTGGACTTTTGACAATTTTTACCAAATCTCATTATTTTTAATATATAATAAGTGTTAGAAAAAAAATTACGTATTTTTGCCAAAAATTCGTTATTGACGAAAATTATTTTGTGGTTCTGATTAAAAACTGGATTGAAAAACTATATGACAATTTATTTTGGCCCATTCTAAACACTTTTTGACTCTTGACATTTTTTGCCTAACCTCACCGTTTTCTATATATAAGACTTCGAAGAAAAAAAACGCATATTTTGGCCTGAATTTCAGCTATCCATAAAAAAATATATTTTTAAGCTTATTTGTTCACATTAATTACTATAGAATTTTGATATTTAAATTATGAACTGTTTATATTTTAGGCCTCTCTAAGAATTTTTTGGATAATTTTTATTTTTTATCTGACCTTAATTTGAAAAATTAGCACCATGAAAATCCCTATATATTATAAATGTGAAAGTAAGCATCTTTGTTTCTTTGTTTGTTACGTTTTCACGCTAAAACTAGCGCATGGTTTTTAATGAAATTGTACAACAATATAGCTGATATATCAGAATAACACATGAACTATAATTTATAAAAATATATTTAAAAAATAAAATTTAATTTGACACTTACCATTTTTTAAATTTTTACAGAAATCTTTAATTTTTGGTTCAAAATGGTGATTATAGATGGAGCAGATGATCATCATTTTGAACCATAAATTATGAAATCATGGCCAACTATTCTGATATACTCAATGAATTATGACTATTTTACAATTTACAAAATTGAAAACTGTATATCAAAAGAGGGAGGCTATAAAGCGGTGGTTTTTACTTTTAAGCCCAGTGAAGTGGGCGGGTATCAATCTAGTAAAAATTATAATTTTTGGATGAACAAGTATTTACAAAAAATTGCTTTAAAATGATTGTTGGTCATACAAATTTAAATTTATTATATTTGTATAAATTTTTGTCAATAATTAATACATTAACGAAGTTTTTTTAGCTAAAATATATATATATGTATATAAAACTTTGTCTTCAAGGATTTCATCTTGAACATTTTGATCTTCAAGGCTTACGTATTCGTTATTAACTGAAGTACATTCTAATCGATTGCTGAAACCGTTGATGCTGCAGTGCTTACAAACTTGGTAACAAAATAGACCATTTCGTCTGCAGTCGCACCTCAAACCACAGCCAGTCTTCTTGCATGCACAAAATATGCTGTCTAGCAACTGTGGTGGGCATATCGGTTTACAATTTTTTGTTTTGGGAATCAAAATTTTATCGGATTCCTTTTCTTTCCAACCCCAATTTTTCGGCTATATGAGATGATCGTCTAGCCATAATCTGGTTTGCTGGCAGGCATGATGGTATAAGCGAAGCTAATCCAAAATTTTTCTTTAAATTAATTTTCATTGTACCTGAGACAAACATATTGTACCTATATATACTTTTGCAAGTTAAAGCAGCACCGTAGAATTGGAGCAGGCATGTTTTTCTGCAAGTAGGATGGTTTCTACGTTCTGTTTTGCAAGCATGAATTTTTCAGCTTTTTATGGCAAATCGGCTTTCTTGTAAAAATTTTTTATGAATGAGTTTTTACCTTTATTAAAATATGCACACGTTGTGTCACAGCCAGTAAAAGAATGGAGAAAACATATATTTAGCTGCATTCGGATAATTTTTTGAGAGACTATTATTACTGTACGTCGATACAATACCAGATCTTAGTTGCTTTGGCTTATAAAAATAAATCTTCTTCTGGGCGTAGTTGAGTTAAAATAATGAGAACGTCTATATCACTGAACACTTTTACGACTTGAAACTGTGTGGTTTCATATAAGTTCAAAGCTGTATCTACAATCATCCGGTCAGCCGCATCTGAAACGGTTTGGTAAGATATAATTTTTCAAATTAAGGTCAGGTAAAATATAAAATTAATAAAAACAAGTGAAAACAAACAATTGACTGAGTTAATTGTTGAAATACCATGTATAGTCAGTGTTGATTTCTTTATCACATAACACATACAAACATGTGACACATACATAACTAATAAAGTATAGTACATATGTAAATGACTTTATAGGTTTCTGCATTACCGACCGACACTTAGTGTATAGTTTGTACACATATTATAAAATTTCTGCCTAATTGGCGCCCTCACGGGTAAACAGTGATGTTTACGAAAAAATGTTTCAAACAAAAGTTGTTTAATTTTTGATAAGGAACATTTTTTACATTTAAACTTTTGTTCTATCTCTAATGGTTTATAAGATGGGTCCTACGGACCCAAGACCCAATTGACCTATGATGCTCATTTACGAACTTGACCTCACTTTTTACGTCCTGAGTACGCTGTAAAAATTTCAGCTCGATATCTTTTTTCGTTTTTGAGTTATCGTGTCCACAGACGGACGGACGGACAACCGGAAATGGACTAATTAGGTGATTCTATGAACACCTATGACAAAATTTTTTTCGTAGCATCAATATTTTTAAGCGTTACAAACTTGGGACTAAACTTAATATACTATGTATATTTCATATATGCATGGTATAAAAAAAAACTCTTAGAAAAGTCTAAAATATAAACATTTCTTAATTTAAAAATCAAAATTCATAATTAATGTCAACAAATAAGCTTAATAATATATTTTTTTATGTATAGCTGAAATTAAGGTCTATCAGTATACTGACCAGTGTTACACATAACTTATAATATATATTATTGCATATTTAACTAGAAATGTTTTACTGATAAGAATATGTTTTACTGATATAGTCTCTGGCACATATCAAAACAGGTTGGTAAATAAACGTCCTTAAAGTATGCTTGCAAATATATTTGCAAAAAAATAATAAAAACTAAATTCACATGTAAATAAACTATATGTCAAATACCTAATATAAAAATAATTTAATAATGATAATATAAAAATAATTTAATAATGATAATTTTTAAAATATACTATTTTTATTTTTAATAATCATTTAATTTCGTGTTTTTGTGCGTGTGTGTGTTTTTTTTTATTAGTTTTAGTTAAGTTTTGAAATTAATTAGAAAAAAGAACATAATTTTCACCTACTCATCGAGGAAGAAATAATTTAGAAAATAATTAGATAGAAAAGAATGTTGAATTAATATATATTGAAATGTACATATTTTTATTATTAAAATTTTGAAATAAAATGAAGAATTTTTTTAATTTACTTGTAACCTAAATACCGGTATTATCATCGTCATTCCAAAAACCTAATTTTACGAATCTATTATTTATATCTAACAATTAGATTAAAAAATAATTGTCTGTGACATGGGCGCTTTCGAATTTATCAAAATCTATGGCCTTGACCTTCAATAACGAACACTAAAGAATTTTTCGCAATCGGCATTTGAAAATCAGAAAGTTTAGGAATTTAAATCTATCTTCACACATTTAAACCGTAACGGATGGAAAAAATTTCAAATACAAAATAAATGTTTGTTCTTATAACAGCAAACAACTGTTATTTGAAAAATTTTTTCGTAAAATTATTAGATTTTTATACCATGTATATATGAAATATACATAGTATATTAATTGTTTAGTCCCAAGTTTGTAACGCTTAAAAATAGTGATGCTAGGAAAAAAATTTTGTCATAGGTGTTCACTAAATCACCTAATTAGTCCATTTCCGGTTGTCCGTCCGTAAATGTTCGTAAATGAGCATCATAGGTCAATTGGGTCTTGGGTCCGTAGGACCTATCTTGTAAACCGTTAGAGATAGAACAAAAAATTAAATGTAAAAAATGTTCCTTATCAAAAATTAAACAACTTTTGCTTGAAACATTTTTTCGTAAACATCACTGTTTACCCGTGAGGGCGCCAAGTAGGCGGAAATTTTATAATATGTATTATTGGGAACTGACATGGAGGCGTGGCTTAAAAAACATGTCGGAAAGTAACTTACACTTTTAAATGTTTAACCCATGTGATCAGTCAAAAAACGTTAAAAAAACCTTTTTCGTTTTCTATTCGTCGTTTGTTGATAAAAATTTATTTATAATTAATATAGACTTTAATGAAAATTACGTAAAAATTATGCTCAAAGCTTTAAAGTTGGCGTTTTTTGAACGATTATTACATGAGGCGTGTTTACTCAAAAACAAAAATCCATCAATTTCAGAATAATTATAATATCCACATAATACCTGGCAGTTACATTGAATGTTATGTAAGCGGCAGACAGAATTCGTTGCGAAATAAAATATAAACTAAAGTGTTTGCAGTCTGGAAAAACAAAAATTTTTATAGATCTTACTAATGCCCAAAGTATTACACTGTCGATAAAATATTTAATTAATTTATTATTATTATTATTATTATACAAATTTAACTTCAAAATAATTATTATAATATTTGTAGTAATAAAAAATTGTTATTAAAAAAATTTTCTAATAACACTGTACGATCGCTTGCTTTTGGAAATTAATGGGAAAACTACGTTTAAATTTTTATTTGCTTTACTCTTACTGCACAAGTTACTCTATTTTTCTTACTTCCATTTAAATTTTATTTATCGAGAATTTATTATAAACAATTTATTGCTAATATAAACAGTATGTATTTACTCGACAATTGTAATCCATTAATAGTTTATTTTTCTACCACCAGACTGCGTGCCTCGATTTGAAAGTTATCAATACTTGATTATCAGTTATGTATGTGTCACATGTTTGTATGTGTAATGTGATAAAGAAATCAACACTGACTATGCATGGTATTTCAACAGTTAACTCAGTCAGTTGTTTGTTTTCACTTGTTCAGTTTGATTTTGAAAAACAAGTATTTGAATTTTTCTTCTTTCTTCCCCTTACGGTTAAAAATATACCATTTATAGATTTCAAGACCTTGTGATTTTTGGTAAAAGTTCAGTTTAAGCACTTTTTCTTAAAAATCATCCTAGAACATCAGGTAAAAAACATTTTCAAGCATTTTTTACGTAGATTACGAATCCGTATGCGACGATACCGAAAAACTTACAGCGGGTTTTTGGCCCTTGCGTTTATTCTGTGATTGAATTCACCCTGCGATCTACGGGTTGGCCATGCCTTTAATGGGGTCGAGTTAGGGCGGGCCTGCGGGTTTTTTGGCCCTTGCGTTCACTCTGTGATTTGATGTCAATCGTACTTTTAACGGGATCGAGTTAGCATGAGTATCGTAGATTAATAGTTGTTTTTAGGCTTTCATACTATCTATCAATTGTGTCGTCAACCCTATTTTATGCATGTATACACAAACAAGGTAGATGTCACTTGTTGACGCCATACCTACTTAATACTTAAATATTTAAAAATATTATTTTATTGAATATATTTTTACAATTTTTGTATAATTTTAACATATTTAATAATAAATAAGGTAAATAAAAACATATGTTTAATTAACTTAACCCATATATTCCATTTTAGGCTTGAAATATAACTTGTATTAACCAACAAAATTCATATTTTCAAAATCATATTTTCCTGAATTAAAGAAAAACTGTAAGTTTTTTGGTATCGTCGCATACGGATTCGTAATCTACGTAAAAAATGCTTGAAAATATTTTTTTTCTGATGTTCTAGGATGATTTTTAAGAAAAAGTGCTTAAACTGAACTTTTACCCTGATTTGACAGGGGGTCAAAATACTATGTATTGTGTACAGAGACAAGTCCGTGATGCACTTTCTCATAAACAGAACAATAACTTTATTAGTCGGATTTGTGTCCTTAATTTATCTTAAAACCTGTAACTACTTCTATAATGATCGATACAATTCTATCCTACATATTCTGTGGAACTATTTTCGAAGAATGATAATCCACGACATTTAATACATTTCAATTAATTAAAGTAAGAATATTTTGAAAATGAAATATAATTTATTAACCACGAATTACACTTAGACATCCGAAAACTTTTAACATTTAGGGCAATTTGAGTTTTTAGCTCGATGTATCTGTAAGTATTCTATAATTATCAAAACTGGGGTAGTCTAATTGGTTGTGAGTTGATTAAAAAAAAAAAAACACAAAAGTTGGAAAAATATGAATATTTATTATATTAAAAAATATTTTAAATATAAACTATCCTACATCTCTCCCATAATCAAACGATTTTGAACTGACACTACCACATCATGAGGGTTGCTATATTATACCATCATCTTCGTCATTATCAATTAAATTGTACCCCGACGCTTATTATGGAAATCGAGGAGGTCCGCTGCAGCTTCTGTGTAAGCCATTGCTATAAAGATCAAAAAATTTATATCAAAAAAACTTTAAATATCAAAACTTTTAATGCATTACATAAAATTTGGTAATTTTATTTCGTGCCTGTAATTTGAATTGTAACAAAAACTTGGTTGACTCTGAACTAAAATGTATAGCAATTTAAATAAAAAAATTAGCCTGTGATCGAAACAAAACCTTCTTGCAAATATCAGTAACATTTTTTATAAACAATGCTTGAAATAACTTTAAGAAATTTTTTTGTTAATTCTTAGATATCAATATACATTGTTACTGAAATAACAATATCTTTGCAATAATCAAAATAAAATTATTTTAAGAATGCGAATAGAATATAACGAAACAAAATTACTTACCTAAAACCTAACTATCAAATAAAAACAGCACACAGCACAGAAATAAATAAAGACTTAATGCTAAACTAATTAATTAAAGTATCTTTTTAATATTAATTAAACTAAATATTTAAATTTGAGAAAATTTATTACGCACTTTGCAATTTTAATAGAAAAACAAGTGAAAACAAACAATTGACTGAGTTAATTGTTGAAATACCATGTATAGGCAGTGTTGATAACTCTGTCACATTTCACATACATACATATCTGACATATTTAACTGATATTCTCATATAATGCGCAAGTGTTGATGCGCAATCGTTTGTTTTTTTTGACGTCATGTAAATAACAAAAGATAATCACTTTGATATTCCTATATTAATACATACTATAAAATTTGTACCTAATTAACGCCCTCGTGGGTAAACAGTGATGTTTACAAAAAATGTTTCAAACAAAAGTTGTTTATTTTTTTGTAAGGAACATTTTTTACATTTAAACTTTTATTCTATCTCTAACGGTTTACAAGATGGGTACTACGGACCCATGACCCAATTGACCCATGTTGCTCATTTACGAACTTGACCTCACTTTTTACGTCCTAAGCACGCTGTAAAAATTTCAGCTTGATATCTCTTTTCGTTTTTGAGTAATCGTGACCACAGACGGACGGACGGACAACCGGAAATGGATTAATTAGGTGATTTTATGAACACCTATACCAATTTTTTTTTTGTAGCATCAATATTTTTAGGCGTTACAAACTTGGGACTAAACTTATAATACTATGTATATTTCATATATACATGGTATAATAAAATAAAATCAATTAGTATGGTTATGACATTTATTTTGTATTCATATTTGTTTACTTAAAATCTTGTCATTGCGCAAGCGTCAGAAGCGTTACATACTTATCACGAGAATAAAATTTGTTGTTAAGGATGTTAACTCGCCAGTTAGTAATAGAAAAAAATCAATCAGTAGATAAGGATCCGAATTTTTAGTATGTTGTAGTTAACGATACATATTACTAAATCAAAAAAAAATTTCGTATCTTATCGATCAATTAAGAGAGTTTTTATTAATTAAAAATACACTAAATAACATACCATTCTCATACCATGCTATGTTATTTAGTGTATTTTTAATTAATTAATTACTCTCTTAATTGATCGATAAGATACCCAAATTTTTTTGATTTAATAATGTGTATCGTTAACTACAACATACTAAAAATTTGGATCATTTTCTACTAATTTATTTTTTTCTATTACTGGTGAGGGAACTTCCTTAAGTTAACGACTATAGACGATAATTATCACACCGCCACCGTCGGTAAAAAATGTTTGAGAATCGCACTTGACGATAAGTACCGCTTTTGGCGATAATTATCACGAAAACGATAGATATAAATGTTTGTGAATCGCCCTACTGATATTCAATACTTTCTATACAGAGTATTCCAACAATTAACTCAGTGAATTGATTGTTTTCACTTGTTTTGTATAGTTTACAGTTGAATAGAACTGATTTTTAAACGGGTAATAGGTATTTTTCTTGAAGTTTAAATTACACAACTTTAGATATTCCAAACATTTAATTTTTAAATGACTACATAAGTATTTTTACAAAAATAAAATAAAATTCTGTTATCTTCATATAAAAATTTAAAACGAAAACAATTAATATTTTTATTTAAAGTTATCATGTAAAATGTATTCTACTTGTATACTTTCCACATTCGATTGTCGTAAATGTTAGTGAGCACTTCAAATCGTTTTCTCCAACTCTACACAGTGATCCAGAATAAAATTTAGAAGTAGATTGAAAAATCGATTAAAAGAACTTGAAACGAAAAAATATTGTTTCAGGAGAAAAAGTAGAGGTTAAGATATTAAAATGAGATTAAGAAAAAAGATATTAAGGTATTAAACTTTAAAGATATTAAAATGAAACATTTGATTCTCCTCGCCTAGCCCAAAAGAATGCGACATACATGTATAATAATACAATGTCCGTAGCTTTATCAATTTATTATTGGCATCAAAACTTTACAAAAATGTCGTATGAACGTAGTTCCAAAAACGGGTTATGGATCGAATCCTTTCGATTTTGAAAAAAATTTTCGAACAAAATACGTTGTTAGTATTATTAATAGAAACATTTTTGTATTTAAAAATACCAACAATTTTTGTTCAATACATTTTTTAAAAAAACCAAAGGGATTCGACAAAAAGCCGAAAGCGTGTGCAAAATTTAAAAATATGTCTTTAAACGAATTTTTTAAAATTCGAATTACCTTCGGAAATGTAATATTAATATTCGAGTTACTCTGCCGGAATTGTCTCTCAAACTTGAAACGCGTTTTTCTTAAAAATACATTTTTGGATGAGGTTGACATGATATCTCAAGTTTTACTCGACCGATTTCTTTGAAATTCGGTGAGATTTTTCCTTATAAATCTCTCTATCGTCTAAACTTCAGATTTAAAAAAATTTTAATTTTAAGTATTATGAAAAAATTCGAAATTCTTTGAAATTCGGTGAGAATTTTCTTTATAAACCTCTCTATCGTCTTAACCTCGGATTTAAAAAAATTTTAATTTTAAGTATTATAAAAAAATTCGAAAAAGTAAAAAAAAAGGGTATAAAAATGAATTTTTCCAATTTCTTATAATCTTAGTTTGAAAAGTGCCTACAATTGAAGCTTCTAGACCAGGATACTTTCTTAAATTATTCGATATTAACTCCAAACTTTATACAATTCTGCTTGTGTAAGCCGCTTACTAAATGTATTCTTAAACTATCAATATTTAATACCGTCAAATCACAAATATCACAAGTAACTCCGGTAGGTGGAAACTTATCAACACGCCGTGATATATTTAAGAGATACGTTAAACATTTTTGATAAGAAATATTTCGTGCTTCCTCTTCTAAATCAAAACACGCATGTAATGGATATATTGCATATGGTTCAATCGCATATTCAGCTGGTTGTAATATCGTTACATCATTGAAATGTCCCCATGAAGTTTTATGTACTTGTGTATTATTCGTTCCGATGAATTTCCGTTGAACATTTAACAATTCAAAAAATTTCATTTGAATATTCCGTTGACATTGTGCAAAATTCTCTTCTTGATTATATGGCGGTTGTGTAGAATCTTCTAAATACAACGCAGCATTTATAAAATATCGTAAACTATTTATTAAATTTATATCATTTGTAGTTAATTCAACATCGATGTTAATTAAAATATCATGATCACGAAATAAGGATCGATTTGTATCTTTATCATAGCCAAAACCACATAATGCGGCCGCATACTTGGTACCATCGTCTGTAGTACGTAATTCCATTTTATAACAAAATAGTAAAGCCATTAATGCTGAGAAACCATGTAAATTTGGCATTAAAGTTGTATAACGTAATGGTAAATTTGTACCGGCTTGATTTGACGTAACACTTGATCGTTCATGTGAATCTTGTGGTTCCGAATCCAATAAAACTGTATTCAATGAATCAGGATCAACTCTAATTGTGTGTCCATGACTTGAAACATTTACACCAAAAACACGAGTCTCTAAAGGACTAATTGGTCCTTTTAACGTTAATTTACGTCGACATTCTTGAGCCGTTGGTGAGGGAACATCTTGTGTAAGTGCATTAAAAATTGTTGCATACTCTGCTTCTTGAATATTATATTTTTCACGTTGATCTTTTTCCATATTTAATTGAGCTTCACGCATTTCATGATTCCATTTCGATAAGTAACTTTCCTCGGATGGTGTTGCGTATCCATTATCTAATAAAATTTGATTAATACTACGTTCCGTGGGTACTTGTCCATTCATCGGTCGTAATGTTTTTTTATTTATTCGCCTTGGTCTTTCTTCGGCTGGTTCTAATAATTCAATAGATAGTATACCTTGTGTCACAGAATATACTTTTGCAAGTAAAATACGATCTTGAGTTAAATTATAAAATAAATCATGTGCTTTATCAGTCCATTCAGCACGATTATGTAACAAAATTGATGGTTTCAATTGACATAAAACACATTGATATGCCTGTGCTGGATAATTTAATAAATCTGGTGGTAGAATTCGTAAGTCTTCAGCAGGAACATCAGAAATATTTCCATAATCGACATAAAATACTTGTACACAATATTTACCATTTTTTAAAGGTATAACTCCAATACAATGCACACGGTAATATGCACCTTCAAATGGTGCAGCGTACATTTCACCAACTACTACGTTAGCTAACGTCACTGGTATTAATTTTTTCGATAAGATTTTATCAATTTCGGATAATATTTCATCGTATTGAAATCCAACATTTTGTACCCAAAAATGACCTGGATCTATGACATGCGAAATACGGATTGTGATTAATGATATTTCTAAACCAGGTAATTCTGGTGTGCATGAAGTTGATTGAGGTAAATTACTTGTTCTTAAATCATTTAAGCCAAGTTTTTTTGCTCGTGATAAGGCTTCTTCGACAGGAAGGATTAAAATTGTAATACCTCATTAAAATTGTAAAGTTGTCGACGACGAACAGCACGATACACTTCTAAAGCAACATTACCAGGCATAACTCCTTGAAAATTATGTTTACCATCACGTATCGATGCAGGATCCCTTTCATGACATCGAAATTGAATGTATACTTTATTACTATAATCAAATGAAACAATCATATCCGTACCACAAGATTACATTTCCTTTTTAATAGCACTGGCATATAATGGGCCAGGTTGTTTTGAATCAAAACCTTGTAAATATACGGTATTATTAGGTGTACGGCCACCAAGTGTTTTGACCGCTTCACGTTCATCTATTTGATTTGGCACATGAACAAAATAATTTGGATAGAATGCACCGCATATAACAACTTTGAGTACAAGTGGTTTTTCAATTTCCTTCCATTGAACGCCTCCATGATGTTCAATAATATTAAATGATTTTAAACGAGTCTTTATCTCTAATATTAATTGATGCATTTCATCGAGTACACGATGTTGTAAATAGTGACGTCGGCCCCATGCAGCTATTTGTTCACGCTTATTTTTTGTGTTTGTTGTAAATACAGTACCTAAAATTAAATAAGGGCATTATTATAAAGGTGTGATAATACAAATAAAATAATCATTACTGCAGTTAAGGATGTACGAGCGTCAGGGCAATTTTGAATAAAAAGCTTGATTTTTTTTATATGTTGGGCTAAGTCTAAATCAATTATGAAAATTTTAGGGGGGTTGCCGGTTTATTTAAATAAATAAATGACTTCAAAAGTGGGCATATTTATTATTTAACATTGGTCTTGTGGTAAAACGGTAGATGGATAATATGTTTTCTCCAAAACTAGTCCGAAGAAAAAAAAAAACATCATCAAAGTTGAAAATAAGGTACAACTTAGGTTAGGTTAGGGTATATTGGCTGTCCACGAAGGACACACTTAGGCTATAGAGCCCATTGTGATACATATATGTGTTTTACCATCTTTCCGCTGAACATTTTATTTATCAGCTCCTCAATTTCAGAGGCTGAGTACACCTCCTTCGTGCATATACCATGCACTACACCAGCCCATCAAAACTATTAATTAAATTAATTTTGTTGCGACGGCGGGAATCGAGCCCGCTACCCTAAGCATACCGCGGACGGAATTAGTAACGCATTAACCAACTGAGCTAATAGGGCGACAAGGTAGAACTTAATACATAAGAAAATACCCCCGATTTAAAAATAATTCAAAAGTGCGTAAAAAACAAAAAAAAAAAGGATTTTGATAAAAAAACAAAAAATAGGGGATTCTAGAGCAAAAAAACGGTTTTATCGCGAAAATATCGCGCTTTTCGCTTTTTATTCTCTCAGCGTGTATGATGACTCGCTGGAAATGCGTTCAGGTTTCAAATTTTAGCTTTTAATGATATCTTTTTGTAAAAAAATTTTCGTTGCAAAATAATATGAGGTTTCCACACAATTGTCGTAGGATATTTCCTATAACCTGTATATATAAAATATATATCAAGATATAATAATTTTAGTCCTAAGTTTGTAACGCTTAGAAATATTGATGATATACGAAAAAAATTATGGTATAGGTGTTCATAAAATCACCTAATTAGTACATTTCCGGTTGTCTGCCCGCCTGGCCGTGATCACAATAACTCAAAAACAAAAAGAGATATCAAGGCGAAATATAGCGTGCTCGGGGCGTAAAAAGTGAGTTTGAATTCGTAAATGAACATAGGTCAAGTGGGTCTTGGATCCGTAGGAACCACCTTGAAAACCGTTAGAGATAGAACAAATGTTTAAATGTAAAAATGTTCTTTATAAAAAAAATAAACAACTTTTGTTCTCCAAAACTCTCCAAAACTATAAACTATAGGGAGTTGAAAATTTGCAGGTAGCTTCAACTAATGGTCATAAAACCAAAACAAATTCTGCCCGAAACTGTATGGGTTTTTTAAGGGGTTTTATCCAGTTAGAATTTTCAAATAATCAATTTTTTGCATTTCCAATTTTTGAATGCACCATTCTTCAATTTCATGTATAGGAACACCAAACACCGGGTAGGAAAACCAAAACCTGACAAAAAAAATATAGTCAGTCCTGGGGGCTGTCGACGAGAGTGAATACTTATTTTTAAAATTTTTTAATTAAGAATGAACGAGGAAAACTTAATTTTAAAAATTTTTACATTAAGTATATTAAATTGATCCGATAAATATTAACGAAGATAGAAGCATGGAAAAAAGAAAATTTAAAAGTGTAAACGTCTTTTGAAACTTTAAACGCGTTTTTCTCGAAACGGCATCTTTAAACGGCTCTACCGATCGGTTTCGAATTTTTACACAATCTTCTTAGATATTTGGATCATTTTGAAATTGGAAATTTTTTGAAGAATTTTGAATTTTTATGTTTTTAAAGCCGCCATTTTGACTAAAATCATAATATTGACTATTCCTTCGAAAAATACCTGTATTCATCTTATACTAAAGAAATTTTTTGAATTTTTTCATTTTGGATGATTCAAATCAGAGATATGATGTTCCCCACCAGACACCTTCTTTGGAGGACCAGAAGATCATCTACGGGAACAGTACCATATCAATTTTTAAAATTGGACGACAAGATCTTAAAATTTAACTGGATATAACCCCTTAATTTCTTCTAAATTAAAAAAAAGAGTGTGTGTACTTATGTACACGCGTTAGAAGTTATACTTCTTTGGTGTATGAAAAAAATTTAAAATAACTCAAATGCAGTAGTAATCGACAATAAATATTAAAATCAATCAAAAAGATTTTGTTAAAGATTTGTCAAGTAATCTGTAATATAAATTAAAAAGAGATGATTAAAATTATTCGATTCGATTCACAAAATGATAAAATATTATTATCTAAAGTAATAAATAATAAATAATAAATAATTATATTTTATTATTATTTGATTATTTGTAAGAAAAATAATAAGTTCTTTAGAAATATATCTATATATTATACTTACAAAATTAACCTCTAATATTTGAAAACACTGTAACTATACACTGTACTGTAACTATATTCAGTGTTGATATATTTTTTTATTATTTCAATTCTGTGGCTAACTTCATCATGTCGTTCGTGCGCGCGCAGCTCACAAATTCACTCTCATCCAAACGCGCCAAAAGAAGTATAACTTCAAAAAATAATGCAAACATATTAACTTAGTCAATAATTTGTTTTCACTTGTTAGTATTCTTTCCCCCTTTTTTTAAATTTTCCGTAGAAGAAGGCAGTTTATATCAAAATATAATAATAATAATACAAAACAGTTACCTTGTGTATGATTGCGCCAGACTTTATACACATTCAATATAGCAATTAAATCACTACAGGAACCATCTGCCCAACTTAATTTCGAATTATAAGCATTCATACCCTCCTTGAACGGTGTACTAAATACATTTTTCGTACTCATACCAGCCGCCATAATAATTGCATCTTCCAAACAACTAAATAAATAACCCAAAATAATCATTTTCGTTAATTTAATATCTAATGGTAGCATAGCCATTACATGACCAAAATATGTTAAATCACCATCCATTTTACACCATTCACCATATTATACGTTAATAATAATGCACCAATCTCTTTTAATACTAACATTGTACGCTCAATTTGATCTAATCGTGGTGGATCTAAAGCTAAAGCTAATATCTCTTTAGGTGATCGATTTAAATTCATACGTTTTGTTAACAATATTAATATGTCCAAAGGACAACGTAACATTTCTGGAATTGTTTCTGGTTTTATATATTCATCATAGAAGTGTTTAGGCACAAGGCGATAAACTCGACCATCAGCAACACGGCTAGCTCGTCCAGCACGTTGTTTACAATTTGTTTTCGCTGCCCAATTTAATTGTAAACATGTGAAAGTGGTTTTTGTATCGTATTGTAAATCTTTCGTTAAACAAAAATCAATCACATATTTTATATCGGGTACAGTAATTGAACTTTCTGCAATATTTATTGATAGTATCACTTTTCGAATACCTTCTCGAGGTGGAATAAAAACTTTACGTTGTTCTTCTGTAGTGATTGTTGAATGTAATGGAATAATTTCATATTGTACACTTGATTTGTATATATCTTGTTTTAAAATTCCGTCAAGTTCTTCAATTTCATGTATAGGAACACCAAACACCGGGTAGGAAAACCAAAACCTGACAAAAAAAATATAGTCAGTCATGGGGGCTGTCGACGAGAGTGAATACTTATTTTTAAAATTTTTTAATTAAGAATGGACGAGGAAAACTTAATTTTAAAAATTTTTTAATTAAAGATGTACGAGCGCCAGGGCGATTTTGATAAAAGGTTTGATTTTTTTTACATGAAGTTGGACTAAGTCTAAATCAATTCTGAAAATTTTAAGGGGGGTTATCCAATCGGCAAACCGGGGCAACACCCGATGAAAACATCAATTTACCGTTTTACCACAAAACCAATGTTAAATATGCCTACTTTTGAACTCATTAATTATTTTTATTACTTATTATTGTAATGGATTCTTGACATGAATCCAAGAAGTCCGGGTTCGAGTCCTGGTTCGAGTGTATTTTTTTCAATTCTCTTTAATTAAGATTACTAGACAAGTATTTGTCAAATTAGTTTACGATTGAATGTAACATATTATATATCAAAATTAGTCAAATAGACCATGATGTAAATATTGTGTGCATAATTAAATGTGAACAACAATAATAAGTAATAATAATAAATAAAGTGGATAACAAAGTAAAAAAAAATTCATTGAGTTGAAAAAATTGCATTCGTGTCTAGAACTCGAATAGCCTAATTGGTAGGGCGCTTGACATGAATCCAAGAAGTCCGGGTTCGAGTCCTGGTTCGAGTGTATTTTTTTTTTCAATTCTCTTTAATCATTAATTATTTATTTAAATAATCATTTAAATAAATAAATGACTTCAAAAGTAGGCATATTTAACATTGGTTTTATGGTAAAACGGTAAATGGATGATTTGTAAATAATCATTTAAATAAATAAATGACTTCAAAAGTAGGCATATTTAAAATTGGTTTTATGGTAAAACGGTAAATGGATGATTTGTTTTCATAGATTTCTAAAAAACTAGTTGGTAGAAATTAAAAAAAAAAAAAAAAAAAAAAACTATTAAAAGTTAAAATCTTAATAAATTATTGAAAACAAACAAAAAACCGTTGTGCTCGACTAATTAAGGATATATGAGCACGGTAGCAGGGACCAAGGCAGATATCGAAAAATTTTATTCTTATTTTTTGTCTACATTCATGAAGTTATAACAAAATTCATCATCGAAGTGAAAATAAGGTACAAATAATTTCAACCACAAGTCTAAACTTGCCTTGACGTTCGCAAGCCCCACTTTTCTATACTCTTAAGACAGTATTCTGGTCTAGAAATTTGATGAAATCGATTTTTTAGTGTGGCATATTTTTAAAGGTTAGACGTTTAAGATAATATGTCTTTAAAAGGATTTTTCAAAATTCTAATTATTTTCGGAGATACAGCGGATTTTCTGGTAATGAAGTTCGAAATGATTGCTCTCTAATATTATAAGATAATATCTGCTGCGAGCTTCTGCTGCTTCAAAACAAGGTTAGCAGAAATAACTTTGCTAGATATTGCATATGAACTAGAAGAAGACCCAACGTAGGGATTCGCCGATTAATCCAAAGTGAGTAATATTATTATTCGAGTTACTCTGGATGGTGGAATTGTTTCTCAAACTGAAAACACGCATTTCTTGAAATTACATTTTTGTAGGTAATTGACATGATATTTCAAATTTTACTCGACCGATTTCTTTAAAATTTGTTGGGTATCTTCCTTATATATCTCTCTATCGCCTAAACCTCGGATTTTGAAAAATTTCATTTTAAGTATTTTTAAAAAATTCGAAAAGGTAAAAAAAGGGGTACAAATGCAGGGTGCCATGTTTTTTTGTAGCACCGACTTCAACGGCCTGTAATTCGAAGAATTATTATTTATTTTTTTTTACAATTTTCTTTTTGTTTTTTAAAATGTCAATAAATATCGTATGAAAAATGGCTACATAAATGTTTTTCAAGTTCTTATAATATTAGTTTGAAAAGTGCCTACAATAGACCTTTTCATCATGTCATATGCGCAAGTGCAGAATTTATTTTTTCGTACTGACAGCAATAAGTAGGACTAAAATAGACGATATTTGTTATGCATTTTGTCACATTGGTTATAAATCATTTAGTACGAAACAAATGTGAATCGTGATTTTAAAATGAAAAGCCCTATTGAGGCTTCTAGACCAGAATACCCCCTTAATGCACAAAATTTACTTGTACGTAACAAATATTTTGCAAGCCTTTTCGATTTACTTATTTTACTAACAAAAGTTATTTTTGTATTTACCTGGATATGTACATTCCGTATCTAAACGATCCATAACTTTAATTAATTTTGCGCATATTTGTTACATTTCTTTTTGAATTGTTGGATTATCAACTATTATTTCTGGTTGTGGACCTAATGCATCTAATTCTTCTAAATAAAATATTTGCTTTTGATGTTTACTACGTTTTTGTATATAGTAAAAACAGGTGCTTCGACCAACGCACCAAATATTGGCACAGAAAAATACTGTGAAAATTTTTCAATATTAATTGTTGCTGACATAAGAATTGCTGACTTTCACATTCCTAGAATTAGTCCGTAAAAATTTCCGAACAATTAACATTAAAAAATCCATATCCTTATTTCGTTCGTGTACTTCATCGAGAATAATATGTGTAAATTCGTTCAAATTTTGTGAGGAAATTAATTTCTGTAATAATACACCAGTTGTCATGAAAGTTAAGATAGTTTCCTCGCCAATTTCACGATTTAAACCAATTTGATAACCACCGTGGTGGAAAAAATATTTGAAAAAAGAATAAGCCTTAATAAGTCTTAGGAAACTCTGAAAAAGTCTTAGAAACTTTAAAAAAGTTTTAAGAACTCTGAATAACTCTGAATTAGACTAGTCCGAAAACGTTGAAAAATTCACAGTTCCTAAGACTTTTTCAGAATTTCTTATTCTTTCTTCAAATATTTTTTCCATCAGGGCAACAATTGAACCTAACGGCCAATGTCTTTGATCAGCAACACGTCGTGCAATACTCATGGCTGCTATTCGTCTCGGTAGAGTTACAACGATATTACAAGGTTTATTTTGTATTCGATAGCTATCCAAAATAAATTGTGGCACATTGTGTACTTTTACCACAACCTGTGGCACCTTCAATCACTACCACTTGATTACTTTCAACCATTGAAACAATTTTTTCTTTCATTGAATTTATCGGTAAATCTTCTTGACAATTATAATTGAAATTATAATTTTTATATATCTGACATAAATTATCATTTATAATACTGGTTCCTTTATATGTTACCGTTGTAAAATCTTCAACATCATTTATACCTTCGGTACGATTATCTACTTCTTCCGATTTTATAGATAAAGGCGACAAATTTGTCTTGATACCATATGCTTGAGCCAATGCCTCATTATTTTCACGTTCCTGAAATTCCCGCGCATAATCTGAATCATATTCAAAACTCTCATCTTCTGATTCACTCGCAGTTGATTTGGTGGCCATTGTACCACCAACTAAAGGGCCAGTTATACGGATCGGTTTGAACCGTTCGCTTACCGATAGAAAATTGAACGATATTTTTGACAGTTATTATTCTGTTAGTTTGTAAAAATGCTGTAAATACAAATAATTTAATTAATAAAAAAATATCAGAAAAAATTAATGTGAAAGTTTGTAAAAATTAATGCTAATTTTTTCAGAATTTTGTCAAAACAAACAATTGGCTGAGTTAACTGTTGAAATACCATGTATAGACAGTGTTGATTGATTACGCTATCGTTTGTTCTTTTACGTCATGTAAGTGAAGAAAGATGTCATATTGAATGACCTCACTATTATGTCATACTGACATTAAATGTGATTTACAATCCGCTCTACCACAATCCCTCAGCCAAGAAGAAAGTTTTTACGAAAGGTGTTTTTTTTCGAATAAATTTTTTTATTAGAAAAAAAGACTTATTTTAATAAATACCAATTTTGAAATCGAAAAAGAAAAAAAGCTATTAACAAATTTAAAAACGACTATTCACGGCACATACGCATTCAAATCGGACTTGCCCGACCTGAATGGATAGGTTTTTTTGAGATCTAGATTTTTCCCACATACATTTTTGGCATTGGACGTCAACTTAAGCAAGAAAACTGTTTTTATCGCAAGAAAACTGTTTTTTTTTTCTTACTTTTACAAATTTTTACGTTAATTTAGCCATTGATTAGCCATTAACAAAAAACGCTATGTTTCTTGGCTTCTTTTCTTCTATAACAACGTATTTTTTGTTTTCTGTAGCGCTATTCACAAACATTCGTGATTACCACAAAAATGATACTTATCGTTTTTTGGCGTTTGCACCAACGTCATGGTGATTCACAAACACTCTTAGTGCAATAAATAAGCCGGAAAATACCATCAAATGTGGAAAAGTGGTGGAACAACTCCGATTTTAAAAATTTTTTGTGTACGTGTTCCTTAGACTTTTAGGAACATTAAGCCGCATTAACCTTAGCATAACAGAAAAAACTGAGGAAATTAGGGTAGTTTTCGCATCCCCAAAGCACTCGAAATGGTAACAGAGAAAACAAATCAATATTTAAACTCGAAAATCGTCTCTCGAGGGTTTTTGAGGTCGCTGATCATGAATTCAAGGTTAAAATGCAACTCAATACAGTTGCAACCACATTAAGACGACTATCCCCAGAAGTAATAGACAAAAACTTTATTCAAAATTTTGCTTCAGAAATCGTCTCTTGTGGAGCTATTAGGTTCGCTGTTCATTAATTTAAGGTCAAAAAGCAATTGAGGATGGTTTCAAACCCATTTAAACTACCCCTAGAAGTGTCAATGATAAAAAAAAATTGAAAATTCTGAATTTCACCTCAGAAAATGTCTCTCTGCGATTTTGAAGTCGTCGATAATGAATTTGAGGGCAAAAAGCAACTGAATTTAGTTCCAAGCCACCCCTAAAATCCACCCTGAGAAGTAACAGAGAAAGAATTAAAATTTTTTCCTCGAATATCGTCTTTCGGGGGGTTTTTTATCAAATGAAAAATCAGCTGAGTGTTTAAGTATGGTTTACATTTTTTTTACCCGCATTAATACAGAAAACAGTTCTAAATAGAAAATTTTATTATCTACGAAAATTATAGCTACTATTTTTGTTGTACGAGGCACGGTTCACGAGATATTTGATAAAATGTGTTTTCCAAGACGGCGGCCCTGTTTACATTCGGGAGATACTCTTGAAAATATCCCAACAAGAAAATCCCTTCTGTAGAAAGTTGCAGAAAATTGACTTTCTATAAACAAATTATGCGGCACTAGCGTCAAGGCAAGTTTAGACAATGTTAAATATACCTACTTTTGAAGCCATTTATTTATTTAAATAATCGGGCAACACTCCCTAAAATTTTCAAAATTGATTGAGACTTAGTCCAACTTTATATAAAAAAAATCGAGCCTTTTATTCAAAATTGCCCTGCGGAACTCGTACTTCCAGTACTTTCCCAAAAATATTATCGTTTTCTGATTCTTTTATGCTAGTGTTGACAGATTCCGCTCCTGCGTACACACAATTGCAAACGTCCCAACAATTAATGCAAATTGTGCAGTTGGTAAAAGTATTGATCAATCCGAACAAGCGTTGAGTACTGAACTAAGAGCAGCGCTATTACAATTAAAACATTACAAAAATATGGAGAACAAATGCACACAATATGGTGGAAATAGTAGGGCGATAAAAAGTTCTCCAATAAAAGTCGTCGAACCATCAAATGATGCGTCGGATGATGAGAGTATGTACGAAGAGATCAAATGGAACGATGATAAGGTGGATATGTGGACGGATTTAATAAGAAAAATTAAGTATGTTGAAGGGGCACCGAAACGTGCCCAGAAAAGGAAAAAACGTGGGTTACCATTACGTAAAAGTGATTCGATGTCGTATTGTTTACAACAAATTATGACAACCGGGTCTATTATTGTGCCGAAGATCATAATTGGGTAGAATAATGAAAATTGAAATGAGTTGATTCTTGTAATTTTCAAGTTCCTTTTTTAATAGTTTTTTTTTTTTTTTATATTTTTGAGCCTGGTCTGTTTTTGTATAATTTTTGTAATAAAAGCCTGAATTTTTTTTGAACTGAGTTATCAGATTTATTACATTTTACAGATCAAGCGATTTTTCCAAGCAAGCGTGGCTTCGGGTAGGGACAATTAAGTGGTTATAACCAGTTAAAATTTTCTAAGATTCGATTTTCTTTTTTTTTTTGGTCTTCAGGAATGTACATATATTTAAGTATATTCTTTGAAAATTGCAAGTTGATCCGATAAATATTCACGAAAATAAAAACTTATAAAAAAATTTTTAACTGAGTGTAAACGCCTTTTGAAACTTTAAACGCGTTTATGTTGAAACAACATTTTCAAAGTCGGTGAGCAAGATTTCTCCGAAGCGGCTCGACCGATCGCTTTCGAATTTTCATAGAAGCTTCCTAGATATTTTTCCAAAATATTAATCGAGGGAATAAGATTTCTGAAAATTATTTCAATGTTTTAGACCACATTGAAGCTGAAAATTTTTTGAAGAATTTTAGATTTTTTTTTTGGAATCGCTATTTTGTCAAAAATAATAATTTTGACTATAACTTTGATTAATACCTCTACTCATCTATCGATTAAATTTTTTTATTTTGGATTATGCAAACCAGAGATATGGTGCTTACCGCCAGACACCTTTTTTGGACGATATTAGACGATGCCATAAACGTTACTAACCGTATCGTTAAATGAATCCAATTTTTTTATTTTTGGGATTTAAACTACTCTATATACCGTAGATTAAATACCGAAACAAAAATTTGTTTACTCTTTTGCCGACGACTTTATTTCTGCACTGAAAATTAGTTTTTAGGAATAACGACGTACATTTTATTAAATAAATTTTCGATTACTTTATTAAATAACAACTTTTTTGTTAAACAATTTTTCTTTATATATTAAGAAATTTAGTACAAGAAATATGGATTTTGAGCTCAAAAATTTAACACGTCGCTAAAAATTTAACTACAGGTATTTGAAAGGATGTAAAATAATATATATCAAAGTTGTTGTCACGTGGAACTTTTAGAAAATTGGGAAATGGAAAATAAAAAAATCTTTCAACCACCAATTTGAAAGCTACCTATTACCTGGAAAATTTCTGCACATTTTTGTTATTTATTCGAATTTCTAGCATCGAAATTGACTCGATATGCTTATTTTTTCTACGATTCTACGATTTTCTACGATCATGGAGCAAGCAAATATAAGAAAAAATTGGTTGCTTTTCGTTTCTGTAAAAATAATATTTTCCAAGTTATGGATCATTGAATGTCGCATTTTATTCGTTGGCATCTGAAGGTGAATCATTCAAAGTTTAATAATAATCGATGAAATAAAACGGAAAAAACAGTTTAACCCAGGATTTGACTTCTTCAGTATATTTTTACAGTGTTCGTCTGACTATACTCAACAAAATAATATTTTTGCGTATTTGCACTTTTTCGATTTACCCCCACAAAGTGGGGCAGAAGTGTCTTTCGATCACGATCACATTGTCTTTATATTTAATATTTAAAGAAAACTATTGGATTTTATATTTTGGGCGATTCTAAAAAACGTTTGTCCAATTGTCCAAATTGTCCACAATTGTCCAAAATGTAGAATCAATTTTTAAATGTCAAATAAAGAGAATGTGGTGCCCGGAAGTAGATTACTTCTGTCCCACTTTATGGGTGTAAATCGAAAAAGGGACTAGTTTTCATAAATATGAATTGGTTGAGTACACTCAGTCCAACATTTTCCACCGACTCCCATAAAAATCTACTACGTTATTTCCTCGAATATAATAGAACATTATTTAACAATAATTTTCGAAGGAACTTATTTTAAAATTTGTTAAAAGATTTTCAAAACGAGCGTAGTAGAAGTCAGTAGAATGAAAATTAACGGATCTGTGACGAAAATAAAATTGCTTGGAAAACCTTTTACGGATACAAAATACAACATTCAAGGAGCCATAGCTATTATTTTTATAGAACGAAAAACAATCGGATATCTTTATAATATGTGTTGATATCACAATTTTTCGATTTGAATGTACAATTTTCGAGTTATCCTCGAAAAACTGTTCTAATTTGAGGATTCTGACATATCAGCCTATATAATAGCACGAAAAAAGTACATATTGTAAAAAACACATATATCTGAGCCAATTTGAATGCTAGAAAATTGAGTAAAAAATGAAAAGCGCCGAATTATCTAATAACTAATTTTTTTAATGAAAAATAAACAACTATGGGATTTCTCTACAATATTTTTAGATAAAAGTCAACAAATTTTCTTTATACAGTAGAGTCTCGATAATCGGGAGTCCATAATAACCATGGGTATTTCGATTAATGGAAAAATTCATTATAAATAAAACATTGCAAAAGGTGCATTGGAATGTATGTATTTAAGCGAAACTATAAGCACAGAATTAAACACGTGTTAATGTGATGCTATTCAGAATCATATAAGATGTATATACAAACAAACAATATCAATTTTTAAGTGATTTGTATAGAGCAATGTGGAAAATGCGGGTGGTCAAAAAGTGTTCCGTTTACTGGAAGTTTCCGATTATCGAGACTGTATTTAAAAAAATTAACGATGAAAAAAAAAAAAACTAGAAATTTAATAACTAATAACTATGGAGGATGTAACTGACTTGATATGAAGAACTTATTTATGTCTTTAAACGCTCCCCTTCGGAAGTACATCAGGCATCAAAAACTTTGCACCATGTGTTTCATTTCTGTCAAATTCGATAGGTTTGAAAAAATGTTTCAAGCAAAGGTGATGATATTCGACAAAAATTTGATACTCCTGACGCCAGAAACTTCGAAGTAAAAGACTCCGTAAAGTCCTTGATTATTGATCATTCGTTTAGATACACCCGGTATTTTTGAGGTAAAGTATAGATTTATTTTAACCAAATAAAATAAATTCGATGAAAAATAGTAACAATTTTGTAACAATTATTCTCTTCCTCTTTCATTCAAATCAACGACTAAATCATCTGATTTTGCATTTTGCTCTATTACCATTTTCCTCGAATCACCCCTACCTAGTATTGGTCTTAGAGCAATTGGATCAATATTATCACGCGGTTTGTTATTAGTTGTGGAAACATTTACACAATTATTTGATGCGGCTTGTGATTGTGTTCGTGATGCTTCGAATAAGTATTTATTTCGATCAGCCCTTGGTTGTCGGCTATTAGATGGTTCGTGTCCAAGATTGTTCGCTTCGGATACGTAATTTAATATATCCATTTTGTGGAAAGTTTCAATTGTAGTTTCCATATGAACCCGGAAAAATTGTTCAAGAATTGGTTGCCCCAAATTAATTACGTAATATTTTTGTAAATCGTATGGAGGTAATTCAAATTTACTTTTGACGATATCCATTGCTAATAGAAGCCACAGTTTGGAAGTTTTTGATAATTTACCATTTAAATGAAATTGAGTATGGACTTCTACCATTAATTTATTGATGTGGTTCGGTAAGTATGTGCAGATTCCAATTCCATTTTGAAATAACTGAAATTAAATTTTGCAATTATCAAAAACTCAGTGCTCAAAATTCAACTCTACCAGCCACTTTCCGGTGCCGACAGATGTCTATGTCTATCTATTTTTGGATGTGCTTGGCTCTAAAGTGGAGTCAAAAATTGTTGCAAACAATTTCTATAAATAAGTTAAATTATAAATTATAAATTGAATTTTTTGAGTGGTAAAGTGGTTTTTAGACATTTGATTGGCTCATTTAATGCAAAAAAAGTCTATTGTAATTTTGTTATTAAGGTCTCCTTTTCCGAGTTACTATTTAATGTCTCAAAAAGATCAAGAATGGTTGAAAACCAATCTTTGAACATCCCTTCACAAAATCTCAAGGAGTAATTAAAGCTTTTCTATTCTAAAGGCTTAATTTTTAATACTATGACACCGTCCGAAGTTGTTATTGGTTTTTTGGGTCTTCTTTATACCCTACAAAATCCAAAACCAGTGATCACAAAAGTTTTGAATTTCTTTTTAAACGTTCTGACAAATTCCCAAAAATCAGTCGTACACATATCGGTAAAATTGAAAAAATCATAAAAATTTGTTTGTGATTTGGATAAAAATTATCATCTATTTTTTGACAATTCTAAGATTGTTCTAATTTTCAATGCTCGATTAATCATATTATCTGGCAATTCACGAATTTCCTCGTTTGTGGCCTCTCTGAAAATTTTGTTATGTATTTTATGATCAGATATTAATAAAAATTGCTAACCTGAATCGTAAATAATTCCAAATCTTCTCCTTGACCGGATTTTAATAGCATCTCCAAATAAATGTAAAGAGAGGTAGTAAAAAGGCTTATTGGTCTACCAGAACTTAATCTAGCTTTATAGATAAAATCTCCTAACAATCTAATTGCATACCGAAAATATATTGGGTTTCTTAACTGCAGCATTTCACGATCTATAGTGCCAAAAAAATTTATTATTCTTCACACTCAGTCAAAAGCTAATTGTATCAGATACTCTAGGAGTATTCAATGTAGCTAAACTCTAAACTAAAAAAAATGGATTTTAAAACCTAGATAACTTAACTTTTTAATCTACCGTTATGTCTAAAACGACACATTTCAGATCTTTATTAATTTAAAAATAAAATATTTCAAACCGAAACGTCCTGATTCCGTTTCTTTAATCATTATTGATAAAATTATTCCGATATTTTTTTTTTTCATTTGAGAGGATCTAAGCTTTGTTTTTCATCTTCGTGTGTCGAAAACAATACGTATGTAAAAAATTTTAATTGGTGCTCATGTGAAAAATGTAATAAAAAGAAAATTAAATCTTATATTTGATTTTCAATGGGTTCAATTACATAAACGCTCTTTTGTCCTAGGACGTTAAATATGAAAACGCTCGTGTGAAAAATATATTAAAAAGAAAATTGAATCTTCTCAAATTCGATTTTCTATGTGTTTAACTATACATGAACGCCAATATGTCTGTCTCTAGGTTAAGTGGAGATAAATTCGAAATCACATAGGTTGCGTTTTAATTTTGTCCTTAATTCAATTAAATTAGTTACTTACGTTGATAATCTAATTGAAGTTTCATAATAAATGGATTTTTAAAATTTACTGAAGCCAAATCGAAATGGTTAATTGGTGCCGATGCCATATCGCTTGTGCGTTTAAAACGAAGCTTACTAAAATGTTCAATTGTCTTTTGATGATGTTAAAATGAAAAATCATTGAATTTTATGAAAGACATCAGTTCTCTGCGTAATACGACGAAAAACCATAGATATATACGTGTTATATATATCTATGACTTACCGACTTACGAAGTCACGATCGTGTATAGCCGCCAATTGTGACTTTTGTAATGCGCAATTTCGAATTAAAAATTTTTTGTAGTCAATTTTAAAAGCAGCGCCTAAAAATACTTGTCTTTTATGTATATTAGAGCTCCTGTGTGTGTGATTAAGATCATTTTCTATTTTTTCTGACAATGTCAAATAGGCAAAATGTTCTCAAGTCTTAATTATCTATTACTACATATGCCCAGCGTGTACCAAGTATGTACATTTTTGCTTCACAGAGAAGATTAACAAAGACAACAACACAATATTCAAACAGCTGACAGAGAAACACAATAACAGATCATGTTATTCAATGCGCATGATCGTATTGACGGAAATCAGCTGTTTCAATACTGTTTGTTTTATTAATTCTTTGTAAAATTTCTAAAAAATGGTTAGATATTGTTTTATTTGCAAGGAATATTTTAAAGTAGACGTGTATCACAGGTTAGTAAAGTTTAATTATTAAACGGCAATTATTATGTTGTATGCACGTGCCAGGATATAATATTGTATATTAAGACATGCGCTTTAATAATCATGGTCTCTCATTTATTAGCCTCCTCAAACATCTTGGAGAAGTGGTTCTCACTCTGTTGCCAGCATAGAGATATGACGATAGAGAACGCTAACATGTAAGTGGATGCAATATGAGAAGCGAGAGAGAAGACTGCCAGTAAGTTCCCCTTTGTCCTCGTACAATACATATACTTAGGGGCCGTTCATAAAATACGTCACGCTAAAATTAGGATTTTGAGACCCCCTCCTCCCGGTTGTCACACTGGGTCACACTTTCTGTGACCCCCTATAAATATTACGTCACAAAAACTAAAAATAGCAAATTTTGATAAATGGTATACAAATTTTTATATTAAAAAATATTAATTTTTTTTCCAATAAAATTTAAATAAACTAACAAAACTCTTTTATAATAAAAATAGTGTTTTATATTTATCAGAAGTCCAAGGATTCTGTAAATGCTCCGATATGTCTATTATTGGTATTGTAACATCTTCTTCTATATCTTCGAAGCTACCATCCACTTCATCGTCATCTAACCATTCTGCATCCTCCGTACCAGCGTTTTCATCTCCTAATATACATAACAGCTCGCGAGCTCGCCGAGATACGATCCGAGTTTTCTGTATGCTTCGAGCTACTTCATCTTTTTTTTCTGCTTTGGATGTATATTTTTCAAATGTTGCAGTAAGGTTTTATGGGACGTGTGATATAGGCCACATTCTTTATATGTTCTACTTGCCAATTTATCATGAACTGATGGACAAAACCAATCATAAGGAACTTACTGAAAATCTACAGCTTTAGGCTGAAGTTCCACTGCAAGACGAGCAAATAAATTAATGTATGTTCCATCATCCGAATTGACTTTCGATACCACTAATGCGTGTTCAGTTTGTTGTAGTTTAAAAATTTTTAAATTTAGCTATCTGTATATTTACTTATTCGAAATGAATGCTGTTTATCATGACAAAAAATGAAGAAAAAGAAAATAGCCGATAGATATTCTCCAATAAAATTTTTGATAAGCCGCGAACGTCACATTGTCTTAGACCCCCTGCCCCCTTGTCACATTTTGTCACACTCAGCAGAAACCCCTCCCCCCCCTTGAACGTATTTTATGAACGGTCCCTTATACTTACTAATACATATAATATTATGTATATATAATTATGACAAGGACACAAGGGAAGTCCCTGACAGTCTTCTCTCTCATTCATCATATCGCATTCGCAAGTAGTTAGAGAAGCAATCTTTGCAGTATGTACATTTTATATAAATTTATTTTATTTTAAAATGCTATCGTACACTGTACAAATTCTGCTAAGCACGACAAAATTCGATCTGTTATAATTAGTAGCATACAATCGTGAAACTAGATACGAATATTTAAATAGTCCCTAGGGACATTAATTTAAATAGAGAAAAATTTTATAGGCTGTCACTCTGTTTGCTAAAGCGCATGAAAGAATTTAACGACGGTTCGGGACGGTATTATATAAATATTTTTTGTTTCGTCGTGTGGGGTTTATCTTGATTTTTTACATTATATCTACAAAAAAAAAAAAAAAAAAAAAAACAGATTAAAAAGATTTGTTTTAACGCGTAATTTATTAAGTTGAACGTAATAACTTTGTGATAAACGTTAAATTTATTTCGAAATGGAAAATAATGATTTAATGGATGGGGATGATTTTAAACGGCGAAATAATTCATTCAAGGAGATTTTAAAACAACATATTATGGCAAAATTTGAAGAGTCAATAAAATTGAAGAAACAGTTTAGAAAAAAAAATAATGATGAAATTAACGTCGAAAAATTCAAATCCAATATGAGTGTGTGTTCATCGATTCAAGATAATTACGTGCTGAAAAGGAAAGAAAATATTCATTTTCAAATGAATGAAGCGAATATAATTTCTTCGGAAAATTCATTATCAGATTTACGTCGCATGAATGTTCACTATATGGAGGGCGACATCGAAAGTGGATACTTTGAAACGTGTGATATTTTATTTACACGAAATAATTCTGAAAATTTGGAACGGGATTTACAATCAAAAAAATCGAATGTGATCTTTGTAAATCATGTTAAATCACCGCCAAGTGTCTTTTTCGCAGTTGCAGGCACATCCGCAAATAATGTATCGTCTTCTGATATCGTTAAATCACCATTAATGTTAAATTTTTCTAAAAGCATCATCAAAACAGAATCAACGCCAAACATGAAAGCAAAATCATCGGATGATATTCCAACTTCGATGTATCCCGCAAAATTGCAAGTTCAAGAGAATTTTGACCATCTGGGAAGTCAACATGCTGCTGGAACTCGATCTACGTTGGTATCATCTATATCGTTGTCGACACTTTCTTGTGCTGATACGTTCTCAAAAATTTATAGATCAAATGGTCAAAGTGCGATTTCGAAAGAATTCTAAAATTCAATGAATTTCCACATTTATGTAGGTATTTCAAGTTTAATTTTTTTAAGATTTATATTTTCTGTATTCGCCTGCCTCCCTAAAAAAATGAAAAATTATATATCACCCTTCTTCGATGAAAATTTAAAAAACAAACTAATAAATTATTGAAAGAAAATAAAAATTTCTTTTCAAAAACAAGTTTGCATTTAATATTTTAAACAATTTCAATGTTTTAAGAACAATTGATAGTGATTTTTTCAAAATTTGATATAAATGTGGTAAAGTATTTATAATTTCTTCAAAATTTGATATAAATGTGGGAACGTATCTATAATTTTCTCAAAATTTGATATAACTGTGGGAAAGTCTATAATTTCTTCAAAAATTGATATAAAAGTGGAAAAGAATCTACAATTTCTTTAAAATTAATTATTTATTTTTTGGAAACATTTTATTGTACAAATTTTTTCAAATTAAAACGTAATTTTTAAACAGACATTAACATTTCATTAAGTGGGCAGGGGCGGATTTGAATATGAGTGCACCCTAGGTCCCAGGCATTCCAAGCCGCCTTTTTGGTATAGAAATATACATATATACAGGGGTATTCACGTTATTCGACATGAAAAATTGAAACTAAACTGTTTACTGTTTCATTTTAAGAAAATTGTATTCTGGAGTAGATCGAAGGTCATTGCGGCTGTACATTTTAAAATTTTATTTATTTAAAGTCGCTTTTTAACGGCGAGGTCATTAACGACTACTATTTACAAAACATTAATTTGCTAAATTTTATCTAATAACTTCACACTTTTAAGAAAGGAGATGGCTCGAAGACATTGTTCTTGATTTTTTAATATTACTTTGATGTTGTTTGACACACCCACGACTCTTCGCTGTTGTTGAAGGCTCTCATTTTAAATTGTTATTTTTATTTTCAGGTTTTACAATCGAAATAAATGAGTTTCACTTAAACTTCATGGTTTTCGAAATGTTCTGTATTTTCTAAAAATTACACTGTAGGTAATAGCAATTTTAACGTATAAATTCTCGCAAAGCTTATCTATATCCGCTTTTCAAGCCATATTTAACTTGGAATCTACTAATCGATTGAATTTTTTTGTCGCATAATAGCGTAATTGTGAATAATTATACAGTGCAACCTTAATATAACGAATCTCAATATAACGAATTCCTCGATTTAACAAATTTTTCGCAATCCCCTTGAATTGTCCATAAGAGTCAATATAAAATATACCTCTACATTACGAATATTTTTTGCGAACAGCCTCTTTATAACGAATTTTAGACAAGATAAAAAATTTAAATACCTCTAAATAACGAAATTCGTCAATTCAAAACCTTTATATAACGTATAAAGTCCCACCAATATATGACAGTTAGTATGCTCCATAGTAGTAATTCATGTCGCGAGAGGTTCCGACACTTTTTTCCTCTTTATAACGAATTTTAGACCAACTTAACCTCAATATTACAAACCTCAGTTTAACGAATTACTTGATATAACGAATATTTACTGGTTCCCTTCAGATTCGTTATATCGAGGTTGCACTGTATTACGTATACAGGTTGTGCCAGAATGACTAAATGTTATTCGCAATGATAGTTTATCTGAAAGAAGAGCGGATCGACATGATTTCTATTCTTGAAGAAAGGCTGCAAAGCTATTACCGTTTAAAACTTTTTATAATAATTTAGTCATAACTTTGAGCAACCTATTCACTATTGCGACATAAAATTCAATCGATTAGTAGACTCCCAAGTTAAATTTGGTTTGAAAAACGGATATAAGCTTTGAGAAAATACAGAATATTTCGAAAACCGTGAAGTTTAAGCGAGGTAAGCCCTAACGAAACTCACTTTAAAAAAGACAACGAAAATAATTTTCAAATCATCTACAAAAATAATTTTAAAATTAATAAGCCTCCAGGTATCCCAGAAACAAAATTTTCTTAAAATTAAGCATTTTAGTCTTAATCTTTCATGTTGAAGAATCTTTCATTATTTAGCAGTATGAAATCAATATTATTGTTGGTAAGTTTTCTCCGACCTCTGTAAAAAACGCTATTCTGGAATATCGTACGAGCTTTTGTGCGCGAATTATTAACCGTCAAAGTGGAATTGACACTTTTTATTTTAAACTGTATTCCGTTATTTTATACCTAGAAAAAAAAACGGAATTCATTTAGTGAGAAATTTAAGAAGCTACAATTCTAATAAGAATTTTGAACTTGTATTTAGAAATTGCTTTTACAAATTATTCTAAACCACCTAGATAGATCATTTTTGAGTTTTAAATACTGAAATCAGATAGGCAAAGTATCGAATTACTAATGTTTGGTCCAAATTCACTTTCGGTGTTGTACTAGTACTGTTTTTGAAATTTTATTGAATGGAGATTAAACAGAGAAAAAAAGATTAAAAAAAGCTTTATACCAACTGTTTTTGTACCATCTAGGCATATACATGTCTGTAGTATGACTGAATACATCCGTTTAGTAATGCATCTAAGCGAGATGTATTAAATACATATATTGTAAGGCTACAGATACGATACACAAGACTCTTGTTGTATGCATGCAGAGAGTGGGAGTTTTGTTGCATACAAATATTATTAATTATCTAAAAAACTTCCACTCTCCAAGCGTCTCCCAACTAATGTTAAATACATGTATATAATACATCTCGCTTAGATGCATTACTAAACGGATGTATTCAGTCATACAGACATGTATATGCCTAGATGGTACAAAAACAGTTGGTATAATAATAAAGCATAAGGTTTGTATAAAAATAAAGGTCATAGGTCACAGAAGACTCTTTTAGCCTTCGAATAATACATGTCATACTTCTGTGCGATCATTATTCCAGAAATTACAATAATTTCAAAACAGTAAGTCAAAAGTGTCAATTTTGCTTCGACGGTTAATTCTACAGAAAAGAACATGTTTGTCCGGTGATATTGGTTTTCATGTTAAATAATTTTTACATCCACTTTTTAAGATCATAAAAATAAATGGAAAATTTTTTCAAAACTTTTCAACTCTCGGAGGAATACGGTAGGGTATTATGAGGAATCATAACTTTTGAGCTTGATTTTCAAAAATTTGAGAGTAAATGCTTTCAATTGAACTGTATATTGACAAGATCGAATTATTTTTCGTGGAGATACAGATATCTGAAATTACAACAATCTACGAAATTCTGTACTGGTGATTGCAGAAGCACCCCTTGTAATAAAAATCTATCAATAAAGATGATTTTTTTTAGTTTCTTTATTTCTAGGAACTTGTTAAATCGCGTTGGTTGTTTGGAGTAGTTCTCCGGTTCACACTATCGTTGTTATCACCAGAATACGTCTCTTTTGAAGTTCAAGCACAAGTCTGCCTATAGTGTCTGCTTGTAAGTTTTCTTTTTCGTATCCTCTTTGTGTAACAGAAATTGTGTAACAGTTAAATTTCATGTTTGTAACCTCGCGTCTGTAGTCACTTCTAGTCGTAACAAAAATCGACTGCAAAATACATACGCGTGCATCATCTTTTATATGCATATAAATGGACGAAGAAACGAAGCATAAAAAATAATTAATATGCATTTTATAATTGCATTTTAAATTTACCGTTAATATTAAATTCACAATTCAGTTAATAGTGATGAAAATGATTTCAAACTTGTTACACGGAGATTTTTGAGGTCGCTGAATACGAATATTGTGACAAAATTGTTCTCAGAGGTACCTGGAGCTCAGGGTAAACGGTTTCTCGTCGTCTAGTGGAGTTTTGGAAACATTTGTTATATAATCGGTCCAAACTCGTTACACGAGGGTGTTTGGGGTCGCTGAACAGGAATATCGTGACGGAATTGGTCTCAGAGGTACCTGGTGCAACGGTATCCCCGTCGCCTCCTGAATTTTTCGAGAAAATCGTCATATAATAGGTCCAAACTCGTTACTAGGGGGTTTTTGGAAGCGCTTGCACTATGTACCTCAGCGAGTTCATTTTCATCACTTTTAAACGAATTGCGAATTTAACAGTAACGGTAAATTTAAAATGCAATTATAAAATACTTATTAATTATGCTAATTGCATATTTTTAATTTCTTATAAATCAGACTAGGTCACAAAATTTCCTGACTTTTTTTGAATTTTATTTCTTCGTCTCAAAATTATAACTTGAACTTTTATATATAGTTTACGACAATAATATCTCCGTTTTCTGTAATAGTGTCCCATTTTTGAACGCAAGGGCTAAAATTTTCAGAACCCAACCAACATCTCTATGATCTCTATAGCCGACAAACTTAACCTAACCAACTCGTGATTAAATCAATACAGAGTTTTAGAAATACGTATTTCGACTACCTTTAGTATTCAACATCAGTAAGAATTAGCTAGTCGTGGTTACTCTGATCTAGGAAATTGGGGCAAAATTCGAAATTTATTTCGAAATGTCCTAGAGTTCTCATTTATTATCTTCGATAATATTTACAATACAGAGTTATCAAAAAATAAAATAGGAAACGTTCAAGATAGCAAAAATGAAATAAATTTTTAAAAAATCCAGTAGAATTACATATGATAATAAATTTAAAAAAAATTTTGCTGGATTCGAACTAGGTAATTACTAAAATATATAGCCACGCTTTTACGCAGTCAGCTATCTGATGTTCAAAGAAATTACCATAATATACCATTGCTTTGTATGATACAAATACTGTCGCGAGACGAGTGCGATGCGCTCACGTGTATATTTCGCAGTTTTGATTTCGCTACTACTAGAAGTAAATCTGTAGACATGAATCTACTTTGATTTATGGATAATCCGCCTCTGGATTACTGTATACATACTGTATACACTAATAAACTATTTTTGACGGATGAACTTGGGTATAAAATCCTAATACAAAAATGCAGACCTGGCTGGATGGTAGCGGTATCTTTAGAACCTCTATATTATCAAACATATAAAATTTCTCGTTGCTTTGAGGCTGAAATATTGAAAATGAAGAAAATAAACAAGCCAGGCCATTTGCGAGAGATTTTAACAGTGCAAGACGCTTGTAAAAGTACTTTGCAAATAAATACAAAAAATTTGTTTGAATCAAGTTGAAATTTTTATAGGGTATTATTAAGTATTAAAAATAAATATTCTAAAAATGACAAATGACCTGGCTTGTTTATTTCCTTCATTTTTCTATATAAAGTTTACTTTAAAAAAAAATTCAAAACGGGCATGACAGTGTACATGTGTTCACCGGGTGTTTGTGCAAGAAATTTATTTGTTGTTCATTATGAAAGAATAATGGTGTCTGAAAAAGACTTCCTCGTAATTGACGAATACTATAATAATATATATTCAAGAATATATATATATATACACACGCACTGACCAGTATATTTCGGAACGATTCACCAGTATGGCGTGGGTTTATGACGTCATCCACACTGGCCAGTATACTGGTGAATGTTACGGAACACACCCAAAATAAAACACGAGGTGGCGTTCTACTTTACTAGCCTATATTGAATGTAAATAAATTTGAATTTAGCAAGCTTTGAAAATTAGTTATTTAAACAACGAAATTTCATTATAAAATTATTTGTCAAGTTCAACCGTAAATATATTTTTTTTGTTCATGTTTTTATTTTCAACAAAATTATTTTTTAAATTATTTACATAATGGAAGATTTTTCTAACGGAAAGTCCAAAAAATTAAAACGTCATATACATATATATAAACTGGAACCTAGTCCAAGTGAAATACGTCGTGATTTTCTAGTAAATCAATTATTAACAACAGCCGAACAATTCCTCGAACGGGAAAAATTAATTCATGCAATTAAACAAATTGATAGTCAACATAATACAATGCTAAGATTAGAAATTGCTCAAGAACGTGCTCGCCATCAAGTTTCTGAGATTTATAAGAAGATCAGATCAATTGATGAGAATCGCATTTTAAAAAATGAATCCAATGCAGGCTTAAGTGATGGTAGTATAATTCAATATCAATATGTATTGAACGTTGCAGCAAATCAGGTATTTTTGTTTTTTTTGATATGTTGTTTGAAATGTAGAGGCATTAATAAATCGAAGTTTTCAACTTCGGCAGACGACCAGACCATGCCGAAAATTAAAAAAACATTGAAAATTTTGTCCATTTTTTCTAGTTACACAATTTAATGTAGTAAACCGTTAGAGATAGAACAAAAGTTTAAATGACGAAAATGTTTCTCATAAAAAAATAAACAACTTTTATTTGGAACATTTTTTCGTAACATCAATGGTTTTCGAAAATTTCAAAATTTTTGTACAAGTTTTTTCTTTAATTTTTTTTGTTATTCCAGAATGCCATAAGACCATTATTTGAAGCTACCTCGAAATTTTCAACTTCCAATCTTTTACAGTTTTAGAGAAAACGGACATAAAAATTTTGTCCTACTTTGCGACTTCGCGAGTAAAGAGGGATGTTTACGAAAAAATGTTTCAAACAAAAGTTTTTTATTTGTTTATAAAGAACATTTTTTATATTTAAACTTTTATTCTATCTCTAACGGTTTATAAGATGAAATTTAGCGTAAAATTGTGTAACTAGAAAAAATTGACAAAATTTGAAAAGCTGTATCTCCGAAAGTATCGGTTCTATAAAAACCGGCTTGATTTCAAATTGTTGCAAATTTAATTTTCTTTAGAAATAAATTCCACCATCGAAAACCAGCCCTTCCAAGTCAAAATATCCAAAAACTGAGATTAGGTCTAAGTTTTCGAAGTTTTTCTTCTTTTTCGGCATGATCAGGTCGTTTACTGAGGTCGAAAACTTGGATTTAACATTTCCTTTACATTGCAAACAACATATCATAAAAATAAACATACCTGATTTGATGTAACGTTCACCATCTTTTCATGTTTCATTTGATTTTATCATAAAAAAATTTGCGTTTTAACTTGTTGAGGGGAAAGTTAGAAACCCAGTATTTCTGAGCTAGAAAATTTATAAAATGAAAATAAGATCCTATTTAAACTCCGATATCAATGGGCCTATTTGAATTAGATAAGTCTTGTAAAATCTTAGTTAAAAATTCAGCGTATAATTAACCATTAAACCAGATATCTGAGTGTTAAACATTTATAGTTTCATTTTATAGATGTTATTCATCAGATACGTTGAGTTTCTAAATTCCTACATTATGATGCCACGGCATCAGGCACGTGCGCAGTAACCATTCAAAGGGGAAGGTTCAAATTTTTTTTGGGTTATAAAGTTAATAAAAATATTTTATTATGTCAAAATGGAATTATTCAGTTGCTATTTTTGAAGAAGTCAATTATGCGAGATTCTGAAAACAACTTTTCCAAATCTCGGTGGGAATCGATCTCTATAGATAGCGCAATGTATACTGAGCGAAGCTAAACCGTTTAGCCGATCTTCAAACATGGTCGATCTAAGGTATGTTTTGAGATGACGCAAAGTTTAAAAGAGCGTTCATTCCAGACATTTGAAAACGCATCTTCATTGCAAATATCGAGTACTTTAGATATCATGGCAAAATTGAAGAGTACGCTTCAAAAAGTTGAGCGCAAGAGTTTTCATCAAAATTTTTCATTTTTTAAGATAAAGACAAGCAAAATTTCACAAAATATTGCGGTGATTCAAAAATCGATGCTGTAAATGTGTCAGAAACAAATCGATGCAGGGTATATAGATATTCTGATCCGGAAATAATAACTGAATCAGTTTGTACATTCGAGAGTTGAGCCTGTTTTGTCATAAGCCTTGGCTTACTCACTGTTTCGTCTCAGCGGACATGCGTTTCGTAAAGGGCTACATTTATAGCACTATAGTGTTAGTGCAAATTTTCATTTAGAGATTCTCAATGGGGAGAGGAGGGATTCTAAAATTTCCCACACCTCGTGCGCAACAACCTGTATCCTACTAATTTTTAATCCTTTTGTAGTATTTTGATATAACCTTCCAAACATTCTTAAGGTATTTCTAACAACTTGCAACAAAAAATGTTTTTTCGCGTAAAGTTCCAAATATGCCGTTTTCAATCTCAAAAAACTGTAAAAATTTGAGGCAATAATTTTGAAAAAAAAAAAAAAAAAAAAAAGAAAATAAACAAAATTTAAGGATACTTAGAACCTACATAGGATATAATTTACCGTTTAATTAAAAAAACAAAAAAAAAAAAACAAACAAACATTATTTTTTGACGAATATTTAGTCCAAATAGAATCCAAAACTGAATTGTTCAAGCGGAAACATTTCCCAGCAGGGGGGTCTACTGGCATCCCGGGAAATAACTTCCACAGAAAAATAATAATATTTTTTCAAATATTAAGTCTGAATGAAAACTTAAGGCGTTTAGATTGCTGGCCAAATTTGTTTTTATTGATAAATTTAGTGGCCTCAAATTTTCTTAAATTTAAGCAGTTTAGTCTTAATCTTTCATGTTGAATAATGTGAATAATCCTGTATATGTCGAAGGGTTTAGATAACGATTTTTAAAGTAAAAGTCAATAATTTAACCCAAATCTTTTACGGACCTAAACCTAAAATCGCCATTGATTCACAAGGAGCTCATTAAATTTATTTCAAATGAATTATGGGTTACAACAGCATGAGGATAATTTTGGAAAATCGATCATACTAACAGAAAGACAGTCGGTGAGACAAAATGTGGTTCAAACTTAAAACTATTGAATCACAGCCAATTTTGAAAACTTCGAGAATTTACTTATTGAACGTTTTATATTGAAGTCACTCCAGAGTGATAAGCCTATAACCAAATTTTCAATGAGTTATTGAAATTTACGAGACAAAGATTACTTTTTAACGAATATTTTGCCAAATCCAAAAGTGAATTCTACAAGCGTCAACATATTCCGACAAGAAGGGCACTTGCACCCCCCCCCCTTCTGGGAAAGAAAATACACAGAAAAACAAAAATATATTTTTTTAAATTAAGTCACCGTTTGAATAAAAACTTAAGGCGTTTGGATTGCTGACCAAATTTGTTTATCACCATATTGATAAATTTAGTGTCCTCCTATACTCTGTTTCTACGAACGTTGAGCATGCGCATATGGCGCTTAGCCTTGCGTTCCCACCTTTTTTGGCCGATTTCACGTCTTGACACATTGTAACATGCTAAATGCACGGTTGAATATTACATGTTCAACCTGGAACAGTTTAACCAATTTTTATTGCCTCGTACACCGTTGGGTAAAACGGGGTGGTTCGAGCAATGTAAGCTGGGTATTCGACAATGGATTCATTTAAAGCCGCAGTACTTGCTTTATTTGTCTTCAATATCTCCCTTGTGGAAATAAATTCAGAAAAAGAATATGTGAAGTAAAACTATCTCTGAAAAAGTCTGAAAATATCAAATAAATTATTAATCAATCATTTAATGTCAGAAAATGGTAATAGATTGAGATTCTTTCGGAAGAAATATTTTGAGTTCCCCTTGAAGACTTTTTCAGAAGAGATTTTATGAAAATTTAGTTAGCAAAATAAAGTAAGAATAAGACTTTTTCTGAGATTTTCAGAATTAATCATTATATTTAAAACATTCAAATTTTCGAAAAATTAAATACTGTAGGTGTGTACTAAACTTTGCGCGATTACTTAATAGCAAAAGTGTTGACAATATCATCAAAATTCATATCGCGGAGAATGTTGCTTTCCAAACTGAGAAGCATGAGATTCGACTAGCGTTCTTGATTCATTGACATTCGTAATCTGTTCTTTATAATCTTCAGTTTTGAAAATGATCTTTCCCCATTGCAATTAGTAACCATCATCGATAAATAAATACGAAATGCCACTTCTGCATTACAAAAAGTAGATTGCAGATTATTTTGCAAAATTATCCGATAGAGAAAAGTTTCATCTGATTCACCATTTTTCTTTTCGTACTGTTTTGCAAATGTGGTGAAGTGAATCAATTCATCAACTAAATTCAAGTCTATGTTATCAGGGTAATGATGTACAAGATTTTTGGCGTTTAATTAACTCCAACTACACTAGACAACCTTTTTTTAACAACTACACTAGAAACCCTTTCTTAGTTTCTATCGAATTTGGGATCAACTAAAAATCATACCAATAATTTTTTTAGTTTATCCGAATTGGTGGGGGCCTTGCTGGACCGGTACTTAATTTGGCGCTGCGCTAAGATATTGTACTACAATAAAAGCTTACATTTATTTTTATTTATACACGGAATTGTATCCAGAAATAGTTTGAAAAGCTTTCACTCGAATTTTGAGAAATTTTCCTAAAAACAAGTGAAAACAAACAATTGACTGAGTTATATGTTGAAATACCATGTATAGACAGTGTTGATTACTCTGTCATATTACACATACATACATGTAACGTATATATAGCCATAACATACATACTATACAATTTGCGCTCTCACGGGTAAACAGTGATATTTACAAAAAATTTTTCAAACAAAAGTTGTTTATTTTTTTATATGAAACATTTTCTCTAACGGTTTACAAGATCGGTCTCACGGATCCAAGACCCAATTGACCCGAGTTATGGTGATGACAGACGGACTGACGACAGACAGACAGACACACGGAAATGGACTAATGAAGTGATTTTATGAACACCTATATCAACATTTTTTATGTAGCATCAATATCTTTAAGCAAACTTGGGACTAAATTTAATATACTATGTATATTTCATATACATGGTATAATAAATGAATTAAAATTATATTTTCTAAGATAATTATTCAAAACTTTGAAAATCAGTATTCTATGAACTTTGGTTACGAATATCTTTTAAATGCTTACAGTAGTCTATTAAATAAAAGAGATCATTTTTGTAAATCAGTTAATTTTCGAGAAAAATATGTGTTGAGATTGGCTGTATGTTCAATTAATATTAAGATTTTAATTTTTTGGGATTGAAGTAAATGTAGAAAACTTTGATGAAGAGGACTTTTCTATTAATATTAAGAGCTCATATTTGGAGATAATTTTCTAGAGGTGAATAGCAATCAATTTTTCGGTATCGGAAGTAAAAAAAATATTTGATTCACCTTAGTTTAATCCTGGTGGCGCCCATGCAACTATTATTCAGAGAATTAAATTTTTTCTCGTTTTAAAATATTGCGTGCTCCCTTACGTCGTTAGAAATACCTTAAGGTATGATTCAGTTCATAGGAAATGAAATTTGAGTTCTGTGAAGTTAATGTATAATTTGAAACGGATTTAAAACTTTGGAAACCTTTATTAACCTTATTTAACCTTTTATTTGCCATTATCACGTCTGTACGTACAATGGTTAATTATAAATGAGTATATATATTGGGTGTTTAAATAATTAAATATTTGGTTGTTATATTTAGTTTCAGATAAATCTGGAAGCGATTTCGCAACATTCAACACAAAATCTACACTTTCTTCAAAATTTACGGGATGTTCAAAATGTTTGCAAAAAAATAAATATAAAATGAAAAATGAGAAATATATATTTTTGGACGATCGATCGACGAGCTTAACAACGTCAGTATCTCCACCTCGATTGAAACGTAGCAAAAAATTGGATATTTCATGTACCAAAACTAATTACGCAAGTAATCAATTCACGGATTCATTTGTTGAAAGTAGTGTTGGCAAATTAAAATTGAATAATAATTATATGTGGGATAATTTAATTCCAAATATCAAGTACTTTTTCAACCGTTGCATGAAAGTGATTCGATGTCTTATTGGTTTCAACAAATTATGACGACTAGGTTTATTACAACGCCCGAAAAGATTTCTAAATGATTTGATCATTTTTTGTCAGGTCCTAATTTTATATAAAATTATTAGTTTTGTTTTCTTTTTTACAAAATTCCAAGCTTACTTCGTTACAGTTTTTGTATAATTTATTGTATTGCCTCAATGTATTATTTTGTTAATATATATCTAAAGATTTTGATTGATTTAATTTTTTTTTAATCCGAAAACACCGCAGAACGTATAAGATCAATTACTTTCGGACACATTTTGACACATCCGGCTATTAATCAAACATTCTCTTCGTTAAATTAGAACAAGCTGGGAATTTTTAGATTAAAAAAAATTAACCCGTTCGATTTTTCAAATTTCGATATTTAGAAAAAAACAGTAGTTTCTAAAAAAAAATACTTGGGGAAAATCGGAGTATAAGAAGTTATTTAAAACAAGTAGAAAAAAACAATTGAGTTAATTGTTGAAATATCCGATATAGAAAGTGTTGAATGTCAGTGTTTGCAGTATTTTTAATATATTAGAATAGTTGATTTAAAACAATTATGGCGGCCTTCCGGCTGAATCTTATTTGGTTTTCGAAAATTTTGTTTATTTTTTCATAAGGAACATTATTTTTAAACTTTTCTTCTATCTCTAACGGTTTACAAGATAGGTCCTACGGACCCAAGATCCAATTGACGTATGTCGCTAAGTTTAGTTCCAGGTTTGCAACGCTTAAAAATATTGATGCTGCCAACAAAATTTTGGTATAGGTGTTCATAAAATTACTTAATTAGTCCATTTTCGGTTGTCCGTCTGTATACTCGATAACTCAAAAACCAAAAGAGATATTGAGTTGAAATTTTTATAGCGTGCTTTCCGTCTGTGAAAAGCGAAAAAAGATATCAAGCTGAAATTGCGTACGAAGGGGAATTTACAGTGTTCTCATGACGTAAAAAGTGAGGTCGAGTTCGTAAATGAGCAGAATAAAAAACGTTCCTTATTAAAAAATAAAGAACTTTTGTTTGAAACATTTTTTCGTAACTGTCACTGTTTACCCACGAGGGCGCAAATTAAGTAAGGCACGTATTGTATTTGTGTGTAAGAGGAATGGTTACCTGTCTTTACTTATATGACGTAAAAAAATAAACGATTGCGTAATGAACACTGTCTATATATTGTATTTCAACAATTAACTCAATCAATTGTTTGTTTTTCACTTGTTTTATGTTACGCTTTGAAAATTTCAGCTTGAAATCTCTTTTCGATTTTGATCTATCGTGTTGGCAGACAACCGGAAATGGACTAATTAGTTGATTTTATGAACACCTATTCAAAAAATTTGTGCATAGCATCAATATTTTTAGGCGTTTCAAACTTGGGTCATAACTTTAGTACTAGACCTTGATATATATTACATATATAGAGGGTATAAAAATCCGGAAGGGAGTAAAAAACCGATTTGTCTAAAAAAAAAAGACAGAAAAATCATTTTACTAAAAAGAAATCAAAAAGTAGGAGGTTGTAGAGCTAAACGTCTCTCGTTTTGCGTCGGGTTTAAAAATAAAAAACTTACTGTTTCAACAACACACAATAGATGTAATACTTTGAATATAATTACGATTATATCATTAAGCATTTGATGTAGTCTTGGGCAATTTAGTTCACTTACTTGTTGAATTAGTTCGTTTTTTCCTTTATACAAAAACTAGCTTGATACCCGCCCGCTATCCTGAATTTAAAAATAAAGACTAGTAAGGACCATCGTGTTATAGTCTTCACCTAACTTACTCTCAGTTATCATTCCTCCATAATAATTGAAATAGGGGTAGGGATTGTTTTATAGAGGTGAAATAAATGTACATTTTTCAATTTTTTAGTGTAAAATAATCATAGTTCATTCAGTGTATCAGACAAGATGGCCATGAATTTGTATTTCACTTACCATTTTTACATAAATTTTTAATTTATGGTTCAAGATGTGACTCATAGTTGGTGCAGTAAAATTTAAGAGTTATTCAGTTATTATATATTATCAGTTATTTCTGATTAAATTTAATTTGTTTTTTTAAATATATCTTTATAAATTATACCTCATGTATTATTCTGATGTATCGTTATATTATTGTCTAGTTTTATTCAAATCCATTCAGTAGTTTTTGCGTGAAAGCGCAACAAACAACGTTACTTTCACATTTATAATATAAATAGAGATGTTTAGGTTACACATTTATGAAAAAATTAGAAAATAGAAAATTATCATTAAATTTCTCAGGATGCAGGGGCGCCAGGACAATTTTGGATAAAAGGCTTGATTTTTTTGAAAATGTAAAGTTGGATTAAATATAATTAAATTCTGAACATTTTATTGGGGGTTGTCGGATTATTTAAATAAATAAATGACTCCAAAAATAGGCATAATTGACATGGGTCTTATGGGAAAACGGTAGATGGATGATATGTTTTCATAGATTCCTCCAAAAATAGTCGGTGGAAATTAAATGAAAAAAAAAACTATTTAAAGTTAAAACCTTAATAAGATATTGAAAACAAAAAAAAAACCCGTTGTGCCTGACTAAATAAAAATTTTTCGATGTTTGGACTAATTTTCAAAATATCGAAAATTTAGTTTAATTACTTAACTTTCGATATTTCGAAAACCAAAGCAGACATCGAAAAATTGTATTCTTATTTTTCGTCTACATTCATGAAGTTACAACAAAATTCATTATGAAAGTTGAAAACAAGGTACAAATAATTTCAACTACAATATCTAAACTTGCCCATTGGCGCTCGTACTACCTTAAATAAAAAAACTGTATTATTTGAAAGTCACTAATGTAGTAAATTATAACAAAATTAAGTCTGTTAGGTTATATTATTCTACGGTCTGTACAAAGAACTGACTAACTAAAAACGAAATCATCGATGAAATAGTTCGTTCGCAAATTACACAAGCCTGATTCGATGAGTTGGCGTGAAGTCAAAATCGTGAAGTGATTTACGTTAGAAAATTGATGATTCAATTTTTTAACCATTTTATTTTCGTTAAACAGTTTAATTAATCGGGATTAGAAAATTATAAATTATATTTGCAAATATATTTTATTTAATTAGACAAAATTATTTGATACATTTTTGAATTTGAATAAAACTAATAATTTTCCCTTCTTCTTGAACTATAAATTTAGAAATTTATTTGTACTGGAGAATATTGTTGGTGCAAGTTTTGGTTTGAATATGATGGATATCCAGAATATGATACGTATGATGGCGAAACGTATGGTGACTGTAAAATAAAAAAATAAAGAAAGGCTTAGAATATTCTTATCATAAAAAGCAGTAGCTTAGAGTAATTGAGTATGGTAACCCAAAAATGTATTGCATTATTCTTTAACGATATTATTCGCTTTTTGTGGTTGGTAGCCATAGATATATAACATATAGATAGAGGATCTATATGTCGTGAAACAGTGTGAGTGGCTGGGAACTAATAAAAACCATTCAATGCATATGCTATATGTTCTAGTCAGTGATTTGATGGCGCTAGTATATTTCTATAATATATCACAAATGTAACTTCAAATTCTGACCAATTTCAATACATGGGATCCTCTATCTAAAAATTTATGGCGTAAAACAGCGCCTCAGTGTGAGTGACTGGAAACTAAAGAAAACCATTCAACGCATATGTTATCTGTTCTAGTCAGTCATTTGGTGGCGCTAGTATATATCTCAAACATATCACAAATTCACTGCTATAAAGTAAAATTCGTCCATTGCTATATTCCTTATATATGGGAAAATTGCATAGTATTCCTCAGAGTAGATGTCAGGTTGGTGAGTTTAACACTATGGAGGATGTACTCAAATTTCTGGATACAAGCGACCTTGAGGCCTCACAGGATTAATATCAGTTATGCGTTTTTAGTCGTGATTCTAAAATTACTTCAAAAGAGTGGTCTCTGAGAATAGGTGATATTGTAGTCAAATCTAAACCGGTTTGTTTAGTTACTTGAGAACAATTTGGAGGGGAGCTGATCCGACAGTTTTGCTTAGACTGTATAAGGCTGTCGTAAGGTCTAGAATGGAGGACGGAGGCTTTCTTTTTCATCCTCATTCAACGTAAACACTAAAAAAGCTAACAGTCATCCAGAATAAGGCCTTGAGGTTAGCTATGGGATACAGACAATCTACTCCTGTTAACATTATGTTGGCAGAGTCTAAGGAACCTCCTATTTACCTCAGATTTCAATATCTTTGCATGAATTTCTTGACTGGAATATTATCTTTCGATGAACATCCTATAATAACTATGCTTGATAAGCTAGTTGCAAATGGGATAATCCTAAATTTGTTTCTCATGGTCCAAGGTCGTTGATTCTATCAGCATGTGAAGATATTATCCCTATTCAACACTACATATTGTCTTCAGATAAGCCCTGGTGTTACACATGGGTATGATTCATTGTGGTTTGTTCCTGATGTCGATTTGGACATAGGAATCAGTTTGCAGGAAGATAGGGATCCAAATAGGAAATTTGAAGCACTATTCAGGCAAGATTTGAGAAGATCCAATTGTTGGTTCACTGATTGGTCTAACATTCCTGATCGGGAGTTTGTAGGTTTTGCAACGTTAGATGTATCGACTGGGTTAGTTGGAAAGCACCGTACAGTTAAATATGCCTCTATCTTTACAGCTGAAGCTATGGCTATATCTAGTACTCTGGAAAAATTCTTTCAGATTAATGCAAACGATTTCTGTATTTTTAGTGATTCTAGTTGTGTACTCACTTCTCTTAAAAATTACTTCCAATCAGAGAAACAAAAACCAATTAAACAAATCATTAAAGATCAGCTTTATAAACTTAGTTTGTTAAATAAAAAGGTTAAATTTTATTGGATTTACACACTTACAGGAATTAAATATAACGAAGCAGTTGATAAAGCAGCTAAAGAAAGTGCTGCTTTATAACACACAAATGTATCGATTCACAAATACTAATTCCAGCCTCTGATCTGAAAGCCATTTGGAAGGTTAAAATTAAAAATAAATTTAACCTCTGGTGCAAGAACATGGGTAAAGAAAAAGGAAAAAAATACTTCAGTAAGTACTGGTCAGAAGGCGTAGCTCCGTGGTTTAAAAATTTTAAATTTCGAAGAAAGTCAATAGTTTCTCTAAATAGATTAAGAAGTGAGCATACCTCTCTAGCGAGTAGTTTATTTAGATTCAACATTGTAAATTCAGATCAGTGTCCTTGTGGTGAGGAAATTGAGGACCTAAACCACGTTTTTTGGCAGTGTAAATTGTATGAAAAAGCTAGAGAATCTCTAATTAGTGATCTCATAAAAGTTAAATTCTTTCCACCTCACAATATCGAATCCTTTCTAAGTGAAATGAATCCTAGCGCTGTAATTCCTATCGCTAAGTTTATTAATTCAATTGATGTAAATATCTTATATTAAGTATATTATTATTATTTTGTTTTCTATAATGTATATATAAAAGTAAATGCCTTTCACGTGATTTTTCACGTAATTGAATAGTTCAAATTTAGTGCGTAAGAAAAATTATAACTCTGTTTTTTCCCGAGAGGCAGCGTAGGATATAAGAATTTTGTGTTCCATGTATTAACGGCAGAGTGAGCTATTAGCTCAAGCCACTTATATTTAAAAAAAAAAAAAACACAAATTCAACTTCAAATTCAGATCAACTCCAATCCATGGATAGTCTATCTATATGCTATATATATATATATCTATCTATGTTGGAAGCAAATACACATAAATATCAGATTCAAATTCATTTATGTAAGTACATCAACAACTGGTCTGTATGATTACAGTGATTGCAGATTCTGTGTGAAAGATATCTATAAAATCGCTGTTGCCAAATTTAAAACTTTCGAAATAAATAATTAAAAAAAAAACACTTTCGGCCAGTTTTTTTAATTAATAAAAGAAAAATTTGTTTTGTTTATATTTCGTTTTAGAGATAAATGAAAAGTTAAAATTTTGTTTTGGTGGCGAGTGGCAAAGGAGCCACTTGCCACCGGCGCAACAGAAATTGAGGCGCAAGAAATAAAGTAGAGACAAGAATCATGTAAAAGGCGCTAATTAAGTTACAATATTATAAGTATTATAATTTAAAGAAAAAAATGCTATACAGAACTCTCCGAAATCCGAAATAACTTTTTGTATAAAATTATAAACATATAAAAAAAGTAAAAGAGATAGAGTCTTGTATGTTATATATGTGTGTTGGTATATCTATCTATCTATAGAAGATGTTCGATTTACATCTAGGTATATAACTATGACGAGTATGACAGAGTACATGTGTTAAGCAATGCATCCAAGTAAGAGGTATTATAGGTGTCATATGAAATAATATATAAGCTATACGACAGATCTTCTGTTTTGTGAATGCAGAGAGTGGGGGTAAACACATGTATATAATACCTCTCACCAGATGCATTGCTTAACGCATGTATTCTGTCATACTCGTGATAGTTATATGCCTAGATGTAAATCGAACATCGTGTATAGGTACACATTAATATACTCGGTAACAAGTTTTTATTAAAAAAAAAAAATTATTTCGTAATTCTGGTTTTGCTATTTAAATTTCGATTCAGTAAAAATATTTATTGGCTCCAAAGTTACTGCGAAATAAAGGGCGCTTTTGTAAATTTATTGTAAATGTTTATACACTTCGCTTTCATTAAAAATGGGAATGAAATTACTCTTTAAACTTATTATGGTATATTTCAGAATAACTTTGGGCTTAATAAAAATGTTAAATGAAATTTCGGAAATTTATAATCATTCTGGCTCGTAGTTTAATTAACGGGCACTGGTTTAACTACAAGTTAGTTTTTTTATGGCTGAAGGCATCAAAGCTAAAAAGACCTTCACCTCTGCTTAATACACCAATACCTTTTATTTAAAATACGACAGATTGAATTGATTCATGACAGCGAGATAAAATTATCTTATAATTTTGCGAGATGACGTAACTACATAATTATTTTTGAAAAATTTTGTTTTGCCCGATTTCTGCGTTTCTGCAGAGATGTTAAATACTATCTGCATACGAATTTTCATCAAAATCCTTAGAGCAGATTCCGATACATATAAGGCGCAATCTAAATATTTTCCACCGGCTCTATGTACCCTCATTACGGCCCTGATTTTATCACATTCTCTCATTTCCTTCATAATGATACCAATAGGTTTCAAAATAATCTTCTTGAAATTTGATTAAAGAAGATTACAAAGCTTCATTTAAAATATAAATGAAGTTTAAAATATAATAATAATAATGGGGTTTAACCTCCGTTTTTTCAGATATCTATCTGTAACAGAGGCCACCCCCATCATAATTTTTAATCTTTATTTTATTTTAAACTACATTCATATATACAGTTAACTTTATGATGTGGGTGGATTTGATTACTTCGTTGTTGTCCAAGTGACGACAGTGTGATCCATTTACGCCTCATTAATTATAATTTTAATTGATTAGACTGCCGCTGCCTGGATTCTAATCCACAACCTCCCAGTCAGTAAACAAAAGAGTAAAGTCGATTGCGCTTTAATACGTACGGCCACTGAGCCAAACGAAGTTTCAAATATAAATGCCTTAATAATTTTGAGGGAGGATCGAATCTTTTTAGAGTATATTTACCGATATAACTGCAGGATATCCCAAGCTGCTTACAGTATTCACGCTGTTAATGACATTTGGATATCCAATTTACGAGCTCTGAAAATGAAATAAAAAATTGAACTCAGTTTGCGGTTTCATTTTGTTTATGCACATGTATAAGTAGTAAGGGGGCAGCATATTTTTACTACTACTTCTGTGGTATTTGTGCCTTTCACAATATATCACTTAAGGCTAAAATGAAACTTGAAACTAGAGTTGTTCAAAATTATTTAAAAAAAGTTTTGTTTTTACCTGATAATAAGGTGAAACTAATGAATTTTGTAAACCGCTGTCTCGTAAGTAAGTTAATGGTTGAGCCTGCAATAAAAAACTTAAAAATACATAATTTATTATTTATAATATGTAATACGTTGTAATTATTTTCTGTAATGTTTGAAAATTACTTTAAGGGCTGCTTGAATATAAAGTGTTTTAATTTGCCCTTTTTTTATGAGGTTTTTACACGCAGGGCCCCATCTAGCTATTTAGCCGCTCCGGTCAAAAATAATGTTTGTTGTCTTTAACACTTATACCATATACAAGTGGCTTTTTTAAGATGACATATGCTTGAAACTCGATAAATAAATTTAATCGAGGAAAATGCTTCAAACGAAAAATATTAGTTTCAAAGGGACGCATATTATACCGGCATCGAATTCGATCTAAGTTTTCAAGTTCAATTAAAACCTCACTCTAATTCATAACTGACTAATATTAGATGAACGCTTTAAATAAGAAAGTTGTTCCTTAAAAATATGCAAACATTTTTTTGTTAACTGAATATTTTAGACAGTAATTGATAGCAAAAATCTAGCTTTTTGTTCGTTTGTTCATTCAATTTGAACAAAAATGGTCTTTATAGAAAAACAAATCCCTTTTATTGGACTTATTGGAAATTTTTTTTTTGAAGAGTGCTTAGATTTCGCAGAAACAATTATACGAAATAACAATTTTGATAACAAAACACAATTTTGGCTAAAAGTTTTCAATATTTTTGCTTAAACTGTACGGTTTATGGAAAAAGCATTTTTCGCTTGAAGCATTTTTATCGATAAAAGTTATTTTTCTGTTTACAGGATATATGAATAATTTGTACAATTTCACTTAAATACATAGATTCCGCAGGTGTTTTATTGTTTTTATAAATTATAATGAATTTTTCCACACAATCTTGGTTTTCGGAATATCCCTGATTTTATTGAGTCTCGATAAGAGATTCCTTTAGATACATCATATTTAAGAAATTTGCCGCTTACATTTTTGTCGCTCCGGGCGGTTGCTATATATAAGTCTGTGTGAAAGAGATCTATTGCCAACTTTGAAATTTTAAATAATATTTGAATATTTTATTTAGCAATAGGCAAAAAATTTGAATCTACGCTTTAAAGAATTTATTAAAGCGATATTTAAATTTTATAAAATTATTAAAAATTTTAACTATTTTTGTTTAAACGTAGGTAGGTAAATCTTATAATTAAAAATGTTTCCAAAGTTTGCAAAAAAAAGATCAAAACTTTCTACTTACCAAAGCGAAAACATTCAAGCTGGCTACCAAGAGAACAATGACTGATTTGAATGCCATTTTTGAATTAAGAATTTTATTATTGCTGATTTTATGATATGTTGCTCCCCTTGCTCTTTCTGTTAGAGCTTTTGCGGTCTGGCTGCCGGAAGTGGTTGCGTTTAGTACTGCGCAGCCTAAATGTACAGGTCATAATACTAAATTTTAAAAGAATTTTATTATGTCTGTAATTTTAATATTATGTTATTTAAGTATACAAAAACCTACAATTAATTTGCCAGACGGTAATTCGGTTGCTAAACCTTGGAAAAAAGCGAAAAAGTTATGAAAAAGAAATGACATTTGTTAAATATATATCTTATTTTATGTTTTTTTTCAAGTGTGGTAAATGGCTATGGTCGTTTAGGCGTTAGCATTTGGTAATTATTTTAGTGATTACTAGTTCTGAGTTCGAATCCAGCAGCAGTCACCAATTTTTGTTTTTTTTTTTTTTTTTAAATTTATTATCTTTTTACTATTGAATTTTTTTTAAATTTTTTTAATTTCTGTTATATTGAAAGTTTCTCATTTTATTTTTTGATAACTCTGTACGGCTTTAATTACGAGCTAAATTTTTAAGGCCATTCACTTGAAATCGTGATATAATATTAATATATATATATATATTTAATTAATAATAATAATAATAACAATAAAAATCGACCCATTGTTCTTTCTTTAAAAAATCACTGTGTCCCATTTTTGAACGCAAAGGATAAAAACTACTAAACTCAACCAACTCCTCTATTGAACAAATTCAACCTAATAATTAAAACTTCGTAACTAAAACGATACAGAGTTATCACAAAATAAAATATGAAACGTTCAATACAATAAAAATTAAATAAATTAAAAAATTTAAAGAATTTCATAAGATAATAAATTGAAAAAAAAAAAATGGTGACTACTGTTGGATTCGAACTCGGAACTAGTAATCACTAAAATAATTACCAAATGCTAACGCCTAAACGACCACAGCCATTTACCACACTTGAAAAAAAACATAAAATAAGATATATATTTAACAAATGTCATTTATTTTTCATAACTTTTTCGCTTTTTTCAAGGTTTAGCAACCGAATTACCGTCTGGCAAATTAATTTTAGGTTTTTGTATACTTAAATAACATAATATTAAAATTACAGACATAATAAAATTCTTTTAAAATTTAGTATTATGACCTGTACATTTAGGCTGCGCAGTACTAAACGCAACCACTTCCGGCAGCCAGATCGCCCAAGCTCTAACAGAAAGAGCAAGGGGAACACCATATCATAAATTCAGCAATAATAAAATTCTTTTTTTGCCGACGTTGCGAGCTCCTGTACCATTATGTTTCTATTACTTTAGTATAATTTTGAATAAAATTTTCTTCTTTTTATATCAAAAATGTACGTGATATTTCTACAAAAAGAAGTATTTTTAAAAAAAAATAAGTTTAAGTCAAAATTCATTGTCAGGTGTATCTATCATATATTATCAAACATCAGAAAAAGTTAGAGATGTAACAGCTTACATAGTTAATTGCATGAATATTCTGGATATACTAAAATTTATTGAGATACTCAAAATAAAGAATTTTAATTTGCCATTACCATAAATTACAGATTTCTGTAAAAGCAGTCATTTGACATTACCATAAATTACAGATTTCTTTAAAAATAGTCATTATAAAATATTTCACGGCCATTTTTTCTGATATACTCAATGGATAATTACGACTATTATAAATTTAAAAAAATAGAAAACCATACATATATTTTACCTGTGTAAAATAATCCTTACCATTATTTAGAGTGTTATAGTAAAGGGGATAAGCGAGAGCAATTTTTATCAATTTTTACTATTAAATCCAGCGAAGCGCGTGGGTATCACTCTAGTATATAATAATTTGTGACTCAATTAGTGTTTTAAAGGTAATAGAAAACGTTGACGATAAAAGGAAATCAGCAATCATTCTACAAATTAGAAATGAACTATACTCAAAATATGAAAATCACATTAAAATAAATCTACTTTGAACACCTGGCCATGCGGGTATTACAGGCAACGAGTTAGCAGATAATGCCGCTAAGAACACCCACTTAATTGACGATAAATATGAATCAGTGCCATCTAACGATGTATACTCATATATCATACATACGAAGTCTAGATCAAATATGGAACAATGAAACAAACAATAAATTAGGAGAAATAAGAGCTACAACTGAACATTGGACAACCTCTTAACAAAATGAAAGAAAAAATGAAATTACATTGACTAGACTACGAAACGGCCATACAAAACCAAGTCATTCGCATTTAATAAATCATACACGACCACCAATATGTGAAACATTCCAAAAATCTAAACCGTAATAACAGTTAAACACCTTCTAATCTATTGTAGAAAATATAACCAAGAACGACAAGCAGCTCAACCTCCAAACACTCTACAAAAAATACTAACTGATGATACAATTACAATAAAAAACTATTCTATTTCTTAAACCAATCCAAGCTGTAAAATAAGTTATAATGACTTATTTAACAGATTGAATAGCTACGAATAAATACATAATTTTAAATCCATCCTGTGTATATAACCTTGCAGTTGACACAGTATAATAAAAACTAGCCGTACCGTTCAGCGTGCTCTGGAGGTCAGCCTATAGGCCGTCCCAAAAAGACATTTAATGACTCATCAATGAAAACGAAGAGACAAAGAGTAGTAGATCTGTGGGAAACTCGATCTGAAAGAAAACTAATTACAACTGGAGAATTAGCCACCAGAAAGGAAGGGCATCGGGCAAAAAATAAAACTTGTTCTGAACAAAGTAGGCAGTTAACTCCGTACGAAGTGTTAATATATAAAGGCACACATACACTAATTCTCACTCACCTCCGTTAACTTGGCCACCCAACTTCATTTTTCGAAACATTTGTTTATGAAAATTGATTCACAATCTTTAGGGGAGTTAAAGTGTGCAAATAAATCGTTTGAGAGTTAATAGTTTCTCTAGAAAAACGATTTTAATTTTTCATGTAAAGTTGGCCCCCATTTATTTATTTCCTGTAAAAATGATTTTATTCATCAAATACGATATTAGCGATTTTTTAACCTCCCATCTATCCCCAGGTAAGGATACACAAAATTTCTCGGACCCCATCCTCTTATGTAAGATTTTATCTCATTTTTCAGAAGAATAAAATGTTGTTAGAAAAGGATCAGTTACACTAAAACTTACAATTTGACGTAAATCAAAGATTTTTAATTTTTAATAAATAATTTAGGCTATACTCTTTTATTGCTATCAGAATCAGATATAAATTAACATTATATTATTATTTACCGAACCTTTAGATGTTCTGGTTTATTTCTAATCGTTTGAGAGTTAATATATTTACAAGAAAAACAGTATTGTAATGTTGTTTGTGTAATGCTGGCGATTTTCAAACACAATTAATTAATGTTTGTGTTAACTTCATTTCATAGTACTGCCCTTTTTACACATCGTTCAAGAGAGTTCGAGAGAGAAGAACTTCACTTTAAAATTTAAATAGTTTTTCTGTGAAAATTGTCTAAACTATCAAATGATTTTCTTTAATTCTGAAGCTCTGTCGATAGATTTTCAAACTATTAGAAAAAAGATGAAACGTTCAAGTACATTTTTAGAGTGAATAAAAAAATAGGAGATCAATTCTCAAACCATTATTTCATATTCTCAGTCTCTCTTAAACGATTCTCAGAAAGGACAGTTTTGGGAAATATAGTAATAGCCCAGTGCACTTACGGATTGGCTGACAATCAATTTTTTTCTCCGTTCATTCGATAAAGGGTTGTTTGCAGACCTTAAATCTGATTTTGCTTTTTTCGGGAAATTAACCCTTTCGCCGCTATCTTGGAAAACGATTTTTTTTAGGTTTATGCCCATATTTTGCGTTCTATGCATTCAAATTTGATGGTTTTGATGTTTACGCAAACCGTACAGCTTAGGTAAAAACGGACTGAAAAGTTTTACTCAAAATTGATGTTTCGTATATTGTTATTTCTTATAATTGTTTCTGCAAAATCTAGGCACTCAACGAAAAAAATTCCAAACAATTTTAGATTATAATGCACATTATCTATGGTACCCTCCATAGATAATGTGCATTATAATCTAAAATTGGCTGATTATCTTCTAAAAGACATAAAACTGCAGCTTCCATTGTGGACCCATGTGTGCCAAAACAAAATTTGGTTATGGACGAATACCAGCTAGCAGTGTCTCAGTGGAAAGCGATTTTAACGTTATTAAAAATTTATTGTTAAAACAGACACAACGTCAATGCGTGCAGACTCATTTATTATGAAACATGTTAATTTTATGAGTGAAAGGCCAAAGTTGGCATCATGTACAAATAAGTCAAAACAAGACGAAACCCAAAAAAATTACAAGCAGAATACAAGCGAGGAGAAAACCTTATAAGAAACCCAATGTTCTGCTCGCAATAAATGCGCACGAACCTTCTGGTGCACACACGTGTTTCATATGTAACAAGTATGTGCACGCTCTAGAGCAATGCTCAAAACCAGTGGATGAAGAAGGATTTGGGCAAAAAACAATATGTGCAAGCTGCCAAATTTTAAATAATGAAGACTGGCGGGGGATGAGAAAGGGAATAAAACAATCAAAAGGAAGGTATTTGCAAAAGAGGAGGATTGTAAATGAATGTACATTAGAAAATAATATTCAAAAAATGCCCATAATTCGCAATGGCAATACATTATCTTTAAGATCAATATGAATAAAAAAAAAAAAAAACATGGTAACTAACACATGCGCATTTGATAGTGTTTTGCAGCGTTCGACTCCGAAGTTAAAAAAAATTTAATAGAAATATATTAATTAATTAGATTAATTAATTAATTAATTTAAAATTTTTTGAATTGGTTCAAGAAATGGCTTCTCGTGGGGTTAAAAAACAATCTTGATTGCGAGCGTAAATCCTTCGAGAAATATGTGGAAATCTAAACTCAACAAACAATTTATTTATAATTAAATGTGAAGTCACAGTGGCACATATACGTAGAAAATTGTTTGAAAAGTATCCTTCATTAAAATAGGTGTCAAAATGCGGCGAATGCAATGAAGAAATGCGGAAACATTTACAAATAGTTCCAGATACTTTATCGGAAGATTATCTTTTAGAAGGCAATTTTTCTGAAATAGAAAAAAGTATTACCATCGAAGGATTGCGAAGATGCTGTCAACTAGAATGTCAAGGCCTTGAAACCACTACAATTTCGAAAATAGGTGCGTATCATTCAATTTTTATCAAAATATCAAGATAATTTTTACACGTATTGCAAGATAACATACGTCATGAAGCATCCACACTTTTATATACGCTATTACATTATTTTAATAAAAAAACAATCAGTTTTATATTAATGCAAGCGTATTTTATCGGACCCTAGTTTTTAATTATCATAAAATATTTTGGTTGTTCTATCACGGAATTAAACTTGCAGTAGACTTTAAATTTATAAACAAATAGCCAATAATATACATTTATTATTTTGTTATTTACAGGAATTTAAAAATATTAATTTATTATTTACAGGAACGTTCATCATAATAGAAACGTATAATACCAGTGAAGAAGAAATTAGTGCTTCCTTAAAAAATATTCCCAAGACATTTAAATTGTCATTTATGGCGGAATATACATTCTCCGGAATAGTAGATTTTAAAATTAGCAAACCTCCCGACAAAATTGAAGTGTGAAGTGTATAAGAAAATTAGAAGTTGGCAGTATAAAATTATATTTATGTGTTAAATAAAGAATTGTTTAGCTGTGTAATTAACTATAAAAGTTTAAAGCAATCGAGTTAAAACTGAAAAGTGTATATAAATTGTGAAAAATATAGGTTAATTTCTATCAGTAATTTTGTTTTTTTTTTTTTGGGAACAACAAATCTGGAGAGATACCCAGAATCATGAATAAATTTCAACGTTAACATTTATTCCTCAGTGACGCAGTGGATATAGTGAGGGATTGCGATTCATAAGGTCTAATGTTCTAACCTAATAGTCGGATGATATTTTTTTTATTAAAAATATTTGATGTTTGTTGTTAATAATTTAAATTACTTGGAAAATTATTTAAATATTTTTCAGTTAAAATAATTGTATACTAGACAGCAATAAGATAGACATTGTTATACAGTGACATCGCGTTATTTAAAAAAGAAATAAATAAATAATTAACTTTAAAAATGGGAAAAAAGTTGGACGAAATCCTAACGAAGCTTAACAAATTAGATACAATGGAAGAAAATATACAGTCCATTAGAAATGAAATTCAATTGGTGCAAAATGTTTGTGGAAACGTGAAACAAGAAAATGACCCATTGAAATTGAAGGTAATAGAACAGCAGAAAACAATCGTCAACTTAAGAAAAGATATGAACAAACGAAACATTTTAATTCACGGAATACGATTGAAAAAAGCGAAGAAGAGCTAGAAGAAATAATAATTTGTTAGGATATATATGTATATCCTTTCATTATTTCAGATTTTTTTCCCATATTCTTCAAGCAAAGTTTTATTGGTCTACTAGTACTTCCCTTTTTTCCAATTCTAAAAGATTCCTCTATATCATCAGGTTTGATGTTCCTTTAGTTTTTTCCTGCGCTAAGAAATAATAATTTGTTTAGCGCAGGAAAAAACTTTGCTTGAAGAATATGGGAAAAAAATCTGAAATAAATATATATATATATATATTTATTTCAGATTTTTTTCCCATATTCTTCAAGCAAAGTTTTATTGGTCTACTAGTACTTCCCTTTTTTCCAATTCTAAAAGATTTACCTTACGAAATTCGGGTGGAATAAAGTCAAAAAAGGAATTTGAAGAAAAAAATAGAAGAGGATGAACGCTGCAAGAAAAGAATGTTAGTAGAACAATCGTCTGAAGAATATGAGGAGATTCTTAACTTCAAACAAGGAAGAATACAGCAGGACTCTAAGAAATTAAGAGAAACTTCGTTAAAAAAGTGCGTAGCGAACGCAATAACGGAATACGTTTAAACTTGTTTTTTGGAATATTGAAAGATAGCAACGAAATCGAAAATGGGAAAATGAAAATGTGATTGGATATTTACTAAATTATGATATATGTTGTTTGTTTGAAACGTGGTTACGAGGGAGATACCCCGGAGGGCTATCTGTTTACTGTAAAAATGAACTTAAAATAAAATTATGTTGATAGAGAACAAAAATCAAAGAGGCAATATGGGTACTTTTGAATAATGATGGAAAAAAAATTGTTAATTGGAACAGTGTATCAACACCCTGAAAATTCATTGTACTCAGATAGGAATTTTTTACGAAATTAGAAAACGAAATGGGGGAGATAAGGGAAAATACAGGGAACCGGAAATTCTCTTAGATGGAGACTTTAATGTCAGAGTAGATAATGAGAAATTATATTAGTGAATGAAAGAGTGAGTAAGGATAATACGATTAATAATTACGGACGCATGCTGGTAAATTTGTGTGAAAGTGTACAATTATATATTTTGAATGGGGGAACGAAAGGGGATTCAGAAGGAGAATGGACATATATTAGTAAGAATGGTTGCAGTGTCATAGATTGTGTTCTAACTTCATCCTCGCTATACGAATTTGATGAGAACTTAAGTGAGCAAGAAGAGTTGCAATAGGCAATTCTCAGCATATGCCATTAGATGTTCAAGTAATGTATATGGAATGCAGCGCGAAATCACAAAGTTATCAAAATGAAAGATTGATTAAATATAGATGGTCGGTAGGATGCTGGGAGGAGTTGTTGAAAAAATGCTAAACAATGGAATCCAAATTTTATGAAATAGGGGTAGGGTGGTTTTTGAGTAAAGGCGATGTAAAAAACGCAGTGGGTATCTTGAATAAATGGATGATATACATGACAACAAGTATGGAATGCACACAAAATTCGAAGCCGAGCAAAAATAAGAATAGTTGGTTTAACGAAGACTGCAGCCAATTTAAATAGGAAGCAAAAAGAAAATTGCGTATGTTTAGGCAATCAATGAAGAAACATTAAGAGCGTATATTGAATTAATATAAGGAGGTTTTGGTTAGGAAAAACACGTAGAAAAAATAGTGGAAAGTATTAATTGTGCACTAGAAAATAGAGACCACACAGCATTGTGGAAGTTGATATGGAATAATCGTTATAGTACGACAAATGGAATAATTTGACAGAATGAATGGGGCGAATATTATAAAAATTTTTATAATATACATGCGAAAACGAAGAGATCGACATGGAAGAGCAAAATATAGTATATGCTGAAAAATTAGATAAAGAGGTGGATTTAGCAAAGGTGTTTGAGGCCATAAAATCATTGAAAAAAGGTAAAGTGGCAAGTATTGGTGGATTTTTGAATGAATTTTTAGTTTGTCTGGATGAATGTATCATGTTTATGACTGTAGTAACGGAACTGTATCAAACGCTGCATTCAAATAGGCAATTCTCAGATGCATGAGCAACATGTATTATTTGTAATATGTATAAAGGAAAGGGAAGAATGGATGATGTGAATAATTATAGAGCCATTACATTATTACCGAACACAAGCAAAGTTTACACAAAAATGTTGTCTGACCGAATACAAGAATGGGCGTCTGAGAATCATATAATCAGTGAGTTTCAAAGTGGATTTAGGAAAAGGTATGAAACAGTAGATAACATCCTTGTTTTAAAATATTTAATCGAGAAAAATTTAAAAAGAAAATGTAACAAGATGTACTGCTGTTTTATAGATGGATTTTACAGTGGACACAGCTCTTCTATGGCATAAATTAAAAAAATTAAAAATGTCCAATAACATTTTAGATATATTGAAATCTATACATGCGCAATCCCAGTGTTGTGTGAAATTAAATGACAGATACGTAACAAAATTTTTTATCACCCGGCGCGGACTTAGACAAGGATGCCAATTATCCTTTATTTCTATTATTTTTTAACGATATACCGCAGACGATATAGTTCTGTTATCGGACTCGATTGGAGGAATGAGAAGAGCTCTAAATGGAGTGGTAGTATATTGCGAGAAGTGGAAGTTAAGAGTAAACGTAGAAAAAACCAAAATGTTAGTCGTAAGAAAGAGCTCAATAATTAATAACAAATGTAAGTAGGAGATGTATGGAGAGGAAATTGAGTGTGTAAGACATTTTTAATATTTGGGAGTGTATATTTCACATCATGGGCAATGGAAAGTGCACCAAGAGAATATTTTAAGTTAAGCCAAAAGTGCAGCAGTAAGAATGTGTGTTAACAATCATCCTAATTTGCCAGTGTCTGCCTCTGATTGGTAAAGGCACTGCTTTTTCCGGTGCTGTCATATGGTGCGCAGATATTGGGAATGGGACAAATAGATCCAAGATTAAATAGTCTTGTCTGCGCTGCATATAAACATATAGCAGTGTCTACCGCTAATGAATCAACACTTGTTGAATTGGGTGAGTTGCCATTCGAAGCTTTTCTAAGACGGTAGTGTTTAAATTATTACTATCGCATTCAGAACGGCACGAAGACGATACAAAAAACTGCTTTAAGCTGGGTATGAAAGACAGAGTGGTTGAAATAATGAACGAATAAGGAATGAATGAAGACATGGTTATAGAAAAAAGATGTTCGAACGAATAGCACTATTACCGTCGTTAGAGACGTTCAATAAGATAGGACACTATGAGAACGGGGCATCTTACCTGTCACTTGCAAACAGAGACACTAGAAGAATATTAGCTAACTTTAGAATAGGAAGGTATGTGTGAGAAAATAAAAATAAAATAAACGGTGAGAGAGAGTGTGTTTTATGTATGGAGGGTGTGAATCGGAAAATCATTTTATTTTTTAATGCCAGGGTATACATGCGGTAGTAAGAGGTAATGTAAGGGAAGGATTGGTTTCGCTGGACCGGATTTTAAAATGTTAGGGATGGAAGGCAGATAACGATAGTTTCGGAATATATAGAGAAAGTGGTGAGTGAGAGAAAAAGGGCTCTAAGGGTTGAAGAAATTAATTTTTTTTTTTTTGCTTTAAATTTTTGTTAGTGATTATGGATTTTTTATTTTATTTTATTTTATTTTCTATTTTATGATTTTTATTTTGTTTAACTCATGAATTGTTAGTTTTTGTTTTATTATAATTTTATAATACTTTGTTTAAGAATATGTATATTGTCGTGTGCCCAAAAGGTCTTTACTGCCACCACAAAATCTTAATGTTTTATAAGGATAAGATTTTGAAAATTCTTGAGGATGAAAACCAAGTCCAATAAATTAAACACTGATGTAATTTTGATATTATGTGTAATTAATATTATATTCGATGCGTTTAAACATATTTTATGAATTATCAGTTGCATTGTTTGATTGAATTAAGTTGCAATTGAATCTCCAAGTTGTAATAATTACTGTATAAGTTCTTGTTTCAGTTTGTATAATTACTGCATGATTCTGATCAATTTCCGATGTCTTTAAATACAAAACTTTTAGGTCAAAATATTAAATATTGTGGCGTAAAACTAAAAATATTTAATATTAATTTTGCTGACGAGTAAATATAATCAGAGCCACGCTGCTATTACAAATTAGACCTCGTTTCAATTATTATGCTATTTAATATAAGGTACTTAATATTAACAATATAAATTTTGCTGACTAGCTTAATGAACTAAGCCAATATTTCAAATTAGGTTATCATAAAAATGTTATTACTTAATAATAATATGAATGATTTAGTGTGTTAGAACCACGTTTTTAAGGATACCGCCGTCCAAGGCCTAACAATTTAATATTTAATCAGCTTCGGCATATCAACAAAGGCCTTATTATTATTATTACTCGGAACTTTTAGGAAATTGGACACTATATTTGCATCACGTATAGAAATATCATGTGGATCAAATATAACGATTGTCAAGATAATCCCAAAATTCTAAAAGATACTGACATAGTTTATCCACATGCCATTCTATGCGTTGCACCCAAACCATAGTCATTTTTTTGAAAGTTCCGTGTAATGTTTTTCTACATCGTTAATGTATGCAATATTTGGTATAAACTTTATGTTTTTGAATGTAAGATAAACAGCAGACAAACTAAAGCAATTTATGAAGTTTACGTGCGTAGTCTACGCTGCAACAAACAATTGCAAAACTATATCTAAGGCGCATGTGTAAGTGTGTAATACGGTTAAAAAGTCATTTTTTGTAAAGTAGGTATTCGAATTTAATCAATTTTCATCTTGCTCTAGCTCATCACACTTTATTACGGACAGTGTAATTGTTTATGCAATAAAGAGTTAAGACAATGCCGCCATTATCAGTCGAACAACAAAAACAAAATTTTTATTTGTATCTGATTACTTAATTATTTATTTATAAGTTCATAGCTATTACATTTTGTGGGTAAGTATGTAAAATTTATGTTTTATTGAATAAATTTACATTTTCGAATCAGTTTCTTTTTTTAATCAGCAATATCTATTACCAAAAATAAAGAAAAAATTAGATGTATTTTTCATAGAAATGAATATGAATTAGGCCCTATGCACACGATTGAGTTTTAGAGAGAACGTACGGTTTAAAAATATGCAGAGTACACCTACGTGACCCGGACACTCGTAAGCAATAAAATTTATGTAACTTTTTAGAAAATTTGTTGTGCGTTATTTAATTCTCGGTAAACAATTAAAAATGTGTCGGGTGCTGATAGTACGAGATCCCGCTGCAGGATTGGTGTGCTCATCGACTTTTTGTTTAAAACCAAATTTTTATGTTTATTTATAGTTAAGAGAATATATATTTACTAGGGTGCCTATCAAAATTTGGCCGCCATTATTTTTAATTAAATTATTTTTAATTGATTTTTGGTAAAAAATTTCGTTTATTTATTTTTTAAATAAAATAACGTCTACATCACGGTAATTAATATGAAGATTCTAAAAAATCACGGTTGCCGTTGCGCACCTGGCCGCACCTCTTTGCAGCCAGGTGTAAACAGGTATGATTTCGATAAATTTATACGTTTATAACCTATTTTTATTAATTATATGTCAAATTGAAGCTAATTTTTTTCTATTAATTATCATATAAAGTTGCTTAATTAAATCTGGCCGCAAATAAGGGTTACTGGCTGTTAAAGATAATAAATATTTAAGGTATAGTGAAAGAGAGGTAGCGCGTAACATCATTTGTCAGACGAGGACAGCGAATGCCGGCTGTGCGACGCTTTTAAGCCATTGCGCATGCGTCGAACGTTAGTGTTCTCAACCACCGGGGAGTAATAGAGACGACTTATAATAAATACTCCAAAAAATATGTAATTTTTTTCAAAATGACAAATTTAAAAATTGCAACAAAAAATTAATATTGATTTGATATATCGACGGTCTAGTTAGCAATTTGTCTAACTACTTATTTTTTAGAGGGTGATTTTTTTAACATTTTGATGAAGCAATAATCCAATTACAAATTATTCGAATGATTCAAACTTAAATATTATATCTCTATTAGATATAAATGATTTTAAATGGTTTTTTAAAATGATAATAAATTTTGAAGTAATTGTTTTTTTCGTACAAATAAAAGATTCTCTAAAAAGGAGTTAGATAATTTGCTAATTAGAACGTCGATATTTAATATTAATTTAAAAAATAAAAAAATAAAACCAAGGTGACTTAAGTAAAAGAAAATTTTATTGCGAAAGTATTATTCAAAAATTTTATTAGATTTTGTTAGAGATGAGGTGATTACTTTAGCTGATCTGTATGAAAAGCTAACATATCCTAGCACAGGTAGATGTTGGTGATAAAATGAGAAAAAACAATGTTGAACAATACAAATGGTTTTATTCGTTAACAAATAAATGTATTCAAAGTGTATTGTTCGAATAATCAATGTTCAAACACAAATTGCTTAATTACTGAAACACGTAATTTAATGAAACAAAATGATAATAATTTGTCCAACTGTAATTAATACACATATATATTTAATATGCTCAACTGTTTTTCAATACACAAAAACGCGTGGAATTCACTTCAAAATTAATGTCCACAGCACACGTTTATAAACGAAATATTCACTGATGAAAAGTAACGATACACAAATATATCCGATTGTTCACAGCAAAACATAAAAATATTGCCAAACACTAATACACAGATTAACTACCAATTTTGATGAGCGATGATTCGATGGATAACTTAACTGATGATATTGATAACTGAAGATTTATAATTGCACGTGGCGATCACTTCGATTGAATGTTCACTAATGGAGTCGCTTTTCAAAGCTTTGTGCTCTACGCACATTTGTTCTTGTAGAACGAGGAGGATCACTTTCATTGGCTCTGCCATTTTAAAATAAATTGAAGATCAACGCATTGATTGTTCTACTAATCAAAAGTAAAAACGAAGCGGAAAAATGATATCTGACCTTAGTCAGATTCGAACCCGGGACCTCCGGTATGGAAGTCCGATGTGGTGACCCGCTGCCACCACAGTTGTTGATAAAACGATTGTAGTTATCATACGGCTCAGATCTGTTTCAAACATACTCCCCCGCATTGCACCAAACGTTTGGGGCAATAATAAGTTTATGTGGTGTCTGAAATGGGAAGTACACACAGCTTAACAATCGGCCGTTTCAGCACTGTAGTTGCCGTTTTGAGTGTCACTACTCGAGAAAGATTATCAGCTCCAGGATGAAGTTGGATGACTTTAGCTAATGGCCATTTAGATGCCGGATATCTTTCATCAACGATTAAAACAATTGATCCGATTTTGATTTGATTTGCAGGATATTGCCACTTATAAATAGCCTGCAACTGTTGAAGATATTCCCTGGACCATTTCGTCCAGAAGTTTTCGAGAATTTGGCGAGTTAATTGCCAACGAGATAAATGTGTAATTTTCAAATGTGTTAATGCTGGCTCGGGAATAGTCGTTAAGGGTCCGGCTCGGGAATAGTCGTTTGAAAATGCAATCCTTTCGCTAATCCGAACCCAAATTAATAGAGACGCCTGAAGATTATGAGTAGTTAACAAGGCTGGTGGATCATCATCCTTGATTCTACGGCTACGATTGATGAACTTCATGCACCAAGATGTGATACGCAAGAGTCGATTTAAGTTAGAATATCGATGCAATAATTCCGGCTCTAACTCAATTTGTGAGCAATGATTCACTTTTGCAGATCGGACTTCCGAAGCTGGGACAAGTGATGGTGAGCAAATGCCATGGGGCCATTGGTCAGATGGTAGAAAGAGCCATTCGGGACCTTTCCACCATAATTGATGTTTATCAAGAGCTTGGGGTGAGAGTCCGCGGGACGCACAGTCAGCTGGATTTTGTTTTCCAGCGATAAATCTCCAACGAGCTGATGATAGGTTTTCTTGGATGAAGGTGACACGATTTCGAACAAAATCCTTCCATTTACTTGGATGAGATGTGATCCACGTGAGTGCCACTGATGAATCGGTCCAAAGCCATAGTGGTGCTGAATCTAGGTCCATAGTTCTGCGTACATATCCTGCGAGTCGAGTAAGCAGAGCATTTTCTTCAACGGTGCCACTTTTGTTTTTGCACACACAATGTTGACGCTAATTGAGGAGCAAGTTTCCACTCTGAGATAAACAACTGCACTTAATGCAGATTGTGAGGCGTCAGAAAACCCATGAAGCTCGAGTTTCGAGGATTGAAGAGGTCCCAAGTACCGTGGGATTGAAATTAATGACAAATCTGTAAGCTGTCGTTCGAGTTCTCTCCATTGTTTGCATAAATGATCTGGAAGGATCTCATCCCAATTTAATTTGACCAACCAAAGATGCTGCATTAAAACTTTAGCTTGAATTATGAACGGTGAGATTAATCCTAGTGGGTCAAAAAGCTGGGCTATGCGAGAGAGCACACTTCTTTTCGTTACGCGCTGCAGTGGTTCACTGTTGACAATGATTGAAAATCTGTCACTTGATGGATTCCAGGAGAGACCTAATGTTCGGATACTTGACGATTGATCGATAAGAATTGTAGCTTCCTTGGCATGATATTCTGGTGGAATGCTTTCTAACAAATTGGGATGATTGCTGACCCATTTTTTGAGAATAAACCCGCCGCGTCTACATAATTGATCAACCTGAGTGATGATTTGACTACATTCAGAGACAGTATCAGCTCCACCAAATATATCATCTACATATCGCCCTTTGAGCATCGTTGACTCAGCCAACGGAAATTGATTTCCATCATCGAGTATTAATTGTTTGAGCGTTCGCAATGTCAAGAATGGCGCACATCCTAAACCATAGGTTACGGTTTTTAATTGATAAGTTTGGATGACACCATCCTGCATCCACAGGATCCTTTGAAGATACCAATCATGATGATCGACCACTATCTGACGATACATTTTTTCGATATCAGACACGAAGACATATTTGAATCGTCGAAACCACAAGAGAACATCTGGAAGATCGGTTTGAAGTTTTTCGCCAGTGTGGAGAATATCATTAAGTGATTTTCCCGAGCTAGTCCGCATTGATCCGTTGAACACGACACGAAGTTTAGTGGTAGTACTTGTCGAACGTAGCACGTCGTGATGAGGTAGATAAAAAACACACTTCGGTTCGACTGAGTTGGCTGATACAAGAGACATGTGGTTGAGTGATTCATATTCTCGGATGAATTCATCATGTAGGTGGCGAAACTCATTATGAGTTTAACCGACGTTGAAGTGAATGAAGCATCTTCGTTGCAGGACCTCGAGATTCTCCTAGTGCATCTGGTGATTCTTTCAATGGCAGTCGAACTACGTATCGACCAGAGTCTAATCTCGAATGAGTCGATAAGAAATGTTGCTCACAAACTTCTTCCTCTGGTGACAAGCTGGTAGCTTTACCATCCATGATTTCTTCTTGATTCCAGAAACGTTGAAGAAGCAAGTCCAGTTGCACATCAAGTGAGCAATGATAAACAGTGGCGGTCGACTCAGTGAGATTTCTGTTGATTGGTCCTGATAAAATCCGACCGAATATGGTAGATTGAGCGATAGGGCATTGTGGTGGCCCCTTGATGACATCGGAAAGAATAATGTTTCCGTAAATATCGGCACCAAGAATCAAATCAATCGAACTTGGTATCATGAATGATGGGTCTGCGAGTTGTAGGCCTAATATATGCGGCCAACTTTTATACTAACATTGGAGTCGAAGGCGGAGCCAATATGGATAGATACCGCCCCACGTGCAGTTGAAGATTGAGTTGCTCCTACTCCGATAAGAGAGATTGATGTAGATGATCGTCTAAGACGAAGATTTTGAACAAGACGTTCACTGATGAACGAAATTTCGGACCCTGGATCAATAAGAGCTTTCGCGATTACGAAATTACCATCTTCTCCTGAGATTCTGACTTGAGCTGTTGCGAGTAGCACCATTGATTGAGAAGGAACACATATCGACGACGCATGATTGACCGTTCGATCAGCGGAGGATGTAGACGGATTAGCTTCGTTGGAGTTTGATGACACGTTACCTGTGGAATTGCTGCTCGGGAATTCATGTGACGACTGTGTGACTGCGTCATGAATCATTGTATGGTGACGTCGTCTGCATTGTACACATGACTTTACTGAGCGACAGTCTTTTAGCATATGAGGATCAAAGCAATTAAAACACAACCGGTTGGATACTACAAACTGACGTCGTTGGTTTGGAGTTTTCAGACCAAAGGCTTTGCAACTCGTTAGATAATGATCTGAGCTACAAAGTGAGCAGCTATACTTCGATCCCTTTTCTTGATTTTCCACAGCAACATGGATTCTAGCATTTGGGGAACGACTAGTCGATTTATCTTGATATATGGATGCTGATTTTGTAAATTCGCGACCTTCGATTGATTCCAAAGCACGAGCACGACTTTCAATAAAGTGTTCAAGATCTGGAAATGATGAAGGAGACATTGAAGCACCTTCGTGTAGTTCCCATGCTTCATGTGTGTCCGAATCTAAACGATTGACTATTGTGTATACAATAATTTGATCCCATTTGTTGGTAGGTGATCCCAATGCTTTGAGTGCACCTAGTGCTTCATTAACTGTTGATAAAAGAATCATCTTTTATCAACAGTTAATGAAGCACTAGGTGCACTCAAAGCATTGGGAACCCTTTTGATGATTTACGCAGTAGTGGTTTCATTTTAAAAATAGTATCCAAATGTTTGTTTACTAAAACACGCTTGTTTTCGTACCTGGAAATTAATTTGTCCCATGCTGGAATGAAATTCTCACCAGTAATTTGAAAATTTGAAATGAGGTTGGCAGCTTCTCCAGTGACACTACTTTTGAGATAATACATTTTCATGACATTTGTAAGTTCAGAATCTGCACCCACTAATGATGTGAACATGTCACTAAAAGGCCTCCAAGATTGATAATCGCCTGATTAATATCTTGTAGACCAGATATTTAAATAAAAATTTATTTATTTAATTAAATTTACAATTTAAGTTACACTTGTACAAAATTAAAGTAACAACAATTAAAAATAAATATTTTAATGAAACGAATTATTTAACAATCCGAACGTATGTCAAACGATTGTAATAATAAGTATTATTGAAACAAAGATATCCGAACCCGAACATACGTCAAAAAGTTTGGATACTAAGTATTGTTTGTACATTAGATAGTTTACTTTATATATGCTTTTAAAGTACTACTTTGTAATTAAAGGATGTGTTTTTAAAAGATCCTTTTTGTAATATGATCCTTTGTACAACACTTGTGGCCGTCCAGATGTTATAACATTAATATTATTAAAGGTCAACTTTCTCGTAAAGGACAGTTTTCTGAGAAATATTTAAGTATAGCAATATTTAAAATAAACTTTCTAAAATAACTAATTTATGAAAGCTAATAAATAATTATTTAACAAATGCGTAAAATGCACATGTTACTTAATAAAATGGTTTAAAATATCTAAAAATAAATATAAGTAATAGAGGATATATAATTCCTCCCTTCTAAGAATAAACTACCGTTGTTTACTAGGTAGTTCGATCAACATAAAGTTTCGGTATCGGGATTCCAACCATTTCGAATTGATTTCGATTAATTGCAGGCATTGGTACAGCTTGTGTGTTTTGATTCCTTTGACCATACTTGTAGAGAATATAAACTATGCTTGCTATTATTATTATTATAACAATAATTATTGACCATGTTACGGGATGTTTATATAGTTTATTTGCTATAAGTTCCAAATCTTCTGTATTTTGTAAGTCGTAGTTTGCTAGTTTTTTCATTCTAATATCAGGTTGTTTATAGGAGATGTTTATTTTATTGAATAATATTTGTTCCACTTCGATATTAGTGTATGTAGTTTCCAATGTTCCATATTGTATACCATTAATTTCCATATAACATTGATTCAGAGTAATATGAAGTTTACCAACAAAATTGGTAATGTTTTTTTCCACATGACGAACTAATATTTAAACCGGTGTTTGTAAAAATTATAAAATGATTAGTAATTAGTTCTAATATAATATTCATTTCGTCTGTCTGCTCGTAAATGCAGTGTCCAATACGATTTTCCAGTATTTCCATTTCACATGTATTACGTTTTCTGTCATGAAGTTGCGTTGGGTAACAAATGTAGTCTTGTTCTATTCTTTTGTAATCATCATTTCTTATAAATGAATATTCGTTGGGATTATGTAAGATTAAATTAGTTTCGGGATTTATTTTACTATGATTTGTAGGGATAGGATATATAATCGTTAAAGAAAAGTTAGCTGAATTGAATTTGGGAATTTGCACTATGAATATAATATTTGAATCATTAAAATACGCTTTCAATCCTAATAACTCGTATATATGTTCTACGTTTATTAAATTAATATGTTGATCTAACTCATTTTTTATTAATTTCAATTCGTTATAACTCAAAATATGTTTAGAAATAACGTTTTCTCTGGCTAATTGAATAGCAGTGATTATATTGTCTATGTGTTGATCTAAATATCTAACTTGAAATTGAATAGAAAAGAAATATTGTGATTGTAAGATTTGTTGTTGCATTACGTTATAGTCATTAAAAGAATTGATTATGTGCTTTAACTTTGCTTGTTCTGTATTTATAAAATTTGTAATATTGCTAAATCGTTTGATCATTTCTTTATTTAAGGAATGTTGATTTGTTTGCCCCTGTTTTAAAATCAATTCATTGTCTTCTAAGTTCCTAATCTGTTCGTTTATGCGTATAGCATCATCGTTATCCATATTCCCCGAGATACCTTTTATTAAAGATCCTAATCCATTTATAAGCCCTCGTTTGTTTCTATGAAATGGCATTAAACTATTAACTTTATCAATTACTTTATCTATTTCTACTAGAAGCATTGTTGTATCTGTCATAGGGTTAGTGATGAGATTAGCTTTTTCGTGTAATAAGGTTTGTTTAATTTGGTTAGCTGATTCAATTAATGGATTAATATTAACTACGTGAATTAAATTATTATAATGATTGATTAATTTTATAGTCCCTAAATTCAACGCGAATAGTCCTTGAGTACTGCTTATGTCATTGTAAGTAATTTTCTGCCCAGCAACACATAATCTGAAACAGATTATTTTTTTCTTACTTTAATTTTTCCTTTATGGTATTTTTGTACTTTCTGAGCATTTCTAACTTTAAGAGTTTTACCCTTATTTTCTAGTACTTTATCTTTTGTATATTTGGGTGCTATTTTGTTTCGTCTATTTTGTTTTACGAAAACATTTTCACCTACTGTTACATTTGGAGGGTCAATTCGGTCTTTGTTTCGGACTTCCAATTTTTGCTTTAATTTATTGTTTTGTTTTGTGATTAAATCTTTTATAATATGTATTTCCTCGGCATGCTTATTAGCATAAGTAGAATATATATTATCGGTGGAAGGTTTTAAAATTTGATTATCTCTGATTCCCTTTATAACTTCAAAGGGTGTAAGCTTGGTACTTGAATGTATGGCATTATTATAAGTTAATAAAGCCATATCTAATTGCTCTACTATTGTTAGATTTTTATGAGTAGTTTTTAATATTGTTATTAATTCTACTAAAGTTGAATGAAATCGTTCAACTGGTGAGTTGCCGGTTGAATTTCTAGCACAAGTAGTGTGGTTACCAATATTATAAAGATTAAGAAAATCTTTAAAATCATTACCTTCGAATTCCATACCGGGATCATGAATTATAAGATCAGGAATACCGTGCCTTGATAAATAATGTCTCAGTGCATCTAAAGCATATTTTGAATTTCTAGCTTTCATTACCGTAGCTTCTCCATATTTACTAAATTTATCTATTATAGTTAAAATATTTGTATTATCTACATGAAATATATCAATGTGTAAAATTTCAAATGGTTTGTTTGCCTGTTGTGTTTGTGTCAATTTGATTTTTAGTGGATGCCTTTCATATTTGTTTATTTTACAGATATCACAATGATTTATATATTTTTGAATCTTTGACTTCATATTGTCAAAATAATATAACCTTTTCAGATGATTTAGTGTTTCATCAATCCCACGATGGATTGACAATTCGTGATAGTCTTTTATCAGTTTAGTTTGTTCATCTATGTTTTGAACATCTTGTAAGAATTTAATACACCGAATGATTTTTAATTTTGAATCAAAATGTTTTACATATGCTCTTTGAATTACATTGAAGATATTGTCTTCTGTGCAGATAGCGTTTTGCTTATTGTCAACAATTTCCGTTTTTAAAATTTTAATAGCTATGGATTCGTCTATTTTTGGTATTGTTAATATAACATGTTGTCTTGTTTTAAATAATTTAATTAGTTTTCTTTCATTTTTTGTTCCTAATTTAATTGTTATTTGGTGTGAAAATTCATTTAATGCACGTTCGGATATTCTAATACCGGGATTAAGATTTTCTTCGGCTGAATGTTGGGTACTATTGCTACTTAAATTGTTTATTTGAACCCTAGATAATGCGTCTACATTTGTATTTATTTTACCAGGTTTATGGTCTATATTGAAATTATAGTCGAGTAATTTTATTTTCCATCTCACTAATTTCGAGTTGGCCTCTTTTAAGGAAAATACCCATTTTAAAGGCTTGTGGTCCGTTAAAATATTAAACTTTTGCCCATACAAATAGGGCCTAAACTGTTTACATCCCCAAACGATAGCAAGTAATTCCTTTTCAATTGTGGAATAATTTTGTTCACTTTTGCTTAATGTTCTAGAAGCATAGCAAATTGGCTTGTCTGAACCAACAGTACCTTGTGATAGAATAGCTCCTATCGCAAAGTTAGACGCGTCTGTAGTTAAAATAAAAGGTTTTGTAAAATCGGGATATTGGAGAATTGGATCTCCTTTTAACAAAGTTTTACAAATTTCAAATGATTCTACATAGGCTTTATTTTTATAATCTACTATTTTATTTTTACGAAGTTGTGAAGTCATCGGTTTTGTTATTTTAGCAAAATCTTTAATGAATTTACGGTAATATCCGATTAGTCCTAAAAATGATTTTATTTCGGTGACAGTTTTTGGAAGTGGATATTTTTCAATCGCAGCTATTTTTTTTGGGTTAGGTTTAATTCCCTCAGTTGTCACTACATGTCCCAGAAATTCAATTTCTTTACGTAGAAATTCGCATTTGTCTAATTGTATTTTAAAATTGTGCATTCGTAATTTATCAAAAACTTTATGAAGAGTTTCAATATGTTCTTGTAAAGAAGAAGAGAATACAATTATGTCATCCATATAAACTAATACGTTTTTTCCAATGTGTTCACGAAGCATGTTATCCATAACTCTTTGGAACGTTGCAGGAGCGTTCTTAAGGCCGAAACACATACGAGTATACTCATAGTGTCCGTTATCTACAGAAAATGCTGTCTTGGCCATATCTTTGGGATCCATTTCTATTTGATAGTATCCCGAAACTAAATCCAGACAAGTAAAATATTGACATTTACCTAATTTATCAAGAATGTCAGATATATTTGGCAATGGGTATCGATCGTCAATTGTCTTTTCGTTCAGCTTTCTATAGTCGGTTACTAAACGAAATTTCTTTATACCGGAAGAATCTGCCTTTTTACTCACGATAAAAACAGGAGAATTCCAAGGGGAATTCGATGGCCGTATGATGTTTTTTTCCAACAATTCGTTGATTTGCTTTGTTACTTCTTCTTTTTGAGAGTGTGGTAACCTAAATCCTTTAGTATATATAGGAATTTCGTCTTTGGTATGTATGGAATGTTTTACATCGGACGTGAACGTCATGCTTTCTGTTGTTGAGTAAAAAATGTTTCTATACTTAGAACATAACTGTATTAAAGCATTTTTTTCTTCGTTATTAAGATGATTAACACGTAAATTCTGAATAGCAAATTCGTTATCTGATACGTTATCAAATTGTTCGTTTATGTTGGTTAAAGTTTGGTAGCGATTTAGAATTTCTGCTGTAAGTGGTTGACTAATTATAACTCTCTGTTGTGAATCAGAATTATTAACTAATAGAACAGGTGCTTTATTGTTTGTCACGGTGTACAAGCCGTCTATTAATTCTACGAATTCGTTAAGTTTAACGCATGGTAAAAACACGTCACCTTCTTTTACGTTAACTGGAGCCTCTATATATTTTTGTTGATAAGGTTCCAACTGGTATATTTGATACTGATGTAATGTTTTTTTATACAATTTGTTTTGAACTCTACCAAAAGTTATTGTATCATTTTTATAATTAATGTTAGCACTTAATTTTTTTAAGGTATTACTGCCTATAATTCCATCAAAATAGTGATGAAATTTAAAAATTAAAAATTCTAATGGTTCTGGGTTATCCAGTTGCGGGATATAATTAACAATAATTTTCTCAGTAATTTCATGATTTTTAAGAGCTGTTGCAATAGTTACTTTAGTTTTAAATTTTTGGGAATTATAAGTATGTTTAGGGTCTATAAAATTTGCATCTGCTCCTGTATCAATTAGAAAGCGTAAATTTTCTATTTTGATAAACGGTAACGAGCTATGGTGCATATTATTTAATTCTATGTATCCGGAAGATTCAAGGCTTTTTGGGTAAAATTTTGATCATCCGATATTTCTAATTTTTCTGAATGTTGTTCTTCAGCAATTTTGTTATTTTGGTCATATGAAATAGAGTTAGAGGGATCTACATCATATGAATAATATTCGTCACTTGCAAAACTATCAAAAGAATCGTTTTGAAAATATTTGTTGTTATCAAAAGGGTCGTTTTGAGAATATTCGATGTTATCAAAAGCGTTAATATTATTCATTCGATGAAATGACTGTCTGGTATTTCCACTTGAAATATCCATAGGTTCAGGTCTAGGTACTTGAGGTTTATATATTGGTGAACTATTAAATCGACTTTGTTGGGGTTGAATTTGATTTTGATTCCAAGTTGGTCGAATATACTGTATGGGGCGATAATGATTCGAGTTACGAAAGGGGTTGTTTTGAATTGGTTGTGCTGGTCGTAGTTGCATACGATTTGTTGGAAAATTAGGTACTTTATAATTATTCACATAATTCTGTATTGGAACACGATTGCTATGAGGATAATTATTGTGTCCTTGTCTAGGTTGGGAATTTAAGTTTGATCGAGAGATTCTACTTCTATCTAGATTAGATTGTTGCATCGAAATTTCGTTGACACAAACATCATATGCTTCTTTTATTGTTTTTGGTCGATTTGATCTCACAATATATCCTAAATTTTGATTTAATCCTCCTATAAAAGATTTTAAAACAATATTCAAATATACTTCATTTTGACCTGTTATGAATTCTTTAGATTTTGTTCGATCTACTGAATTTAACAAAACGGTTTGTAAATCAACTACTTCAGTATAATAATCTTTTAATTGTTTATTTCCTTGAAAAATTGTGTTTAATTTATGAAGAATAGATTCTATAGTTCGTTTGTCTGAGAAATGTGTTAATAATATTTCTTTAATCGTTTCCCAGTCCGAAGGGGTTCCAGATGCTATGAGAGCATCTCGTGCTGACCCTCTTATTTTTTGTTTTAGCATGTTAATTAATATAGAATTGTTAGCATTTTCTCCTTGGAGAACCGTATCACCCATTTCTATGAATGTATTTAACATTCCTGGACAACCTTCGTAGGTGTCCATACTTCTAATTATATCAATCACTGTTATACTAATAGCCATATTAGCGTTATTATTTTCTAATTTTGAGTTATTTGAATTATTTGATAAAGTATTATTTAAAAAATTTTCGTTAGTATTAATTTTATTCGAGTTTTCCAAATTATTATCAAGCGATATTTTATTGAATAAATTTTCTATTTGTTGTAGTTTAGAATTGTTTTCTCTAATTGTTGTTAAATCTTCGTCCGTATCTGAGTCGGAGCTACAATTTTTGAATAATCTGAAGTTCAGTTTATTCTTTACTTTAAATTTAGTAGGATGTTTAGGCATTAAGGTGTAGGTATTCGAATATTCAACAAAGAAAAATGTACTTACATTTGAAATATGAACACCAACCACATTGTTACGTTTAAATTCCAGATAATTCCAAAAAAGAATACCATAAATCTTCGATATGCCGTCGAAATGGATTTAACCAGTTCCAATGTTGCTTCCAATCCAGTAAATTTTATTTTGTACTCTGGTTGATATTAAAAATTTATTTGGAGTGTAGATGCGTCCCAAAGACTTAAGAGCCACTCGTAGAATTTACACAAATTTACGATGGACGCGATAATTTTCGAAAATATTTTTCTCAAATTATCCTATCGGCTGCGCCATTAATATCTTGTAGACCAGATATTTAAATAAAAATTTATTTATTTAATTAAATTTACAATTTAAGTTACACTTGTACAAAATTAAAGTAACAACAATTAAAAATAAATATTTTAATGAAACGAATTATTTAACAATCCGAACGTATGTCAAACGATTGTAATAATAAGTATTATTGAAACAAAGATATCCGAACCCGAACATACGTCAAAAAGTTTGGATACTAAGTATTGTTTGTACATTAGATAGTTTACTTTATATATGCTTTTAAAGTACTACTTTGTAATTAAAGGATGTGTTTTTAAAAGATCCTTTTTGTAATATGATCCTTTGTACAACACTTGTGGCCGTCCAGATGTTATAACATTAATATTATTAAAGGTCAACTTTCTCGTAAAGGACAGTTTTCTGAGAAATATTTAAGTATAGCAATATTTAAAATAAACTTTCTAAAATAACTAATTTATGAAAGCTAATAAATAATTATTTAACAAATGCGTAAAATGCACATGTTACTTAATAAAATGGTTTAAAATATCTAAAAATAAATATAAGTAATAGAGGATATATAATTCCTGCGAATTTAGGAAGTTGAATTTTTGGAAGTATCGTACGAGGCGCTGATGATGAGCCAACACCAGAAGTGTCAGCTAAAGTAGCTCCGTCCAATGGATTAGCTACAATAATTTGAGATAGAAGCTCAAGTAGGGTCGCTTTGCTTTCCATATATGCTTCCTGAGTGAGAGCATAGACAGAATTTTTCATATACGGCAAATATTTGATAGTGTCCGTTCTAGTCTCACAAATACGTTCATGATCTTTGTCAAACTTTGTCCAATTCGACTCCAACACTTTAAGTCTCGTTTGAACTCTTGATTTTGTTAAATTTGAAACGTCGATATTCTTGATAGGGTCTAGCGCATTTTTTATGAGATTAAAACGCGTTTCTTGTAGCGCGATACGCGATTCCAAAGAAGTCATGATGATGATTCAAAATTTGATTACTTGATAGTTCAAAGACGAGGAAGTATGAAAATAATAATCAAAATATCGACACGAAAAGCTTCACTACTTCACAAGATAATGTTCACAAAACAATGTTCACAAAACAATGTTCACAAATAATGTTGTTTATTGATATGTATAAACTAAAATGTTCACAACCACTTTAAACACGTGTTCCGTTAAATAAATAGATTTTTACAAAATTACTGTGCCTGGATATCCGGCTCGAAGGACCAAAATGTTAGAGATACTTTAGCTGATCTGTATGAAAAGCTAACATATCCTAGCACAGGTAGATGTTGGTGATAAAATGAGAAAAAACAATGTTGAACAATACAAATGGTTTTATTCGTTAACAAACAAATGTATTCAAAGTGTATTGTTCGAATAATCAATGTTCAAACACAAAATGCTTAATTACTGAAACACGTTATTTAATGAAACAAAATGATAATAATTAGTCCAACTATAATTAATACACATATATTATTTAATATGCTCAACTGTTTTTCAATACACAAAAACGCGTGGAATTCACTTCAAAATTAATGTCCACAGCACACGTTTATAAACGAAATATTCACTGATGAAAAGTAACGATACACAAATATATCCGATTGTTCACAGCAAAACATAAAAATATTGCCAAACACTAATACACAGATTAACTACCAATTTTGATGAGCGATGATTCGATGGATAACTTAACTGATGATATTGATAACTGAAGATTTATAATTGCACGTGGCGATCACTTCGATTGAATGTTCACTAATGGAGTCGCTTTTCAAAGCTTTGTGCTCTACGCACATTTGTTCTTGTAGAACGAGGAGGATCACTTTCATTGGCTCTGCCATTTTAAAATAAATTGAAGATCAACGCATTGATTGTTCTACTAATCAAAAGTAAAAACGAAGCGGAAAAATGATATCTGACCTTAGTCAGATTCGAACCCGGGACCTCCGGTATGGAAGTCCGATGTGGTGACCCGCTGCCACCACAGTTGATAAAACGATTGTAGTTATCATACGGCTCAGATCTGTTTCAAACAGATTTTATTCAAGTATTTAATTGTCTGTTACATATTAATTAAACATTTAAGCAAATTAAAAAATTAATAAATTTATCTTATAATTCTTATATTTCCGTAACTCTTATTTAAAAATCTCAATCATCGGAGCTCTCAGTTGTACTGTCATCGGAGCTATCACTTTCATCGCTACAAATATCAGAATCGTCGTTATCGGAAGCTTTGTTCGTGGATTCACATAGCACACTATTAACTTGCGTTGGAGTTGAGTCTCCCAGGAACCATGTTGGTTTTAAAAAACCATCTGGTACCAGCCAGCCATTATTTTCTGGGCTGAATTTGATGCAGTCTGGTTCAGTGGCATTTAACCACATCGAATTAACAAAGATTGTCCGCAACAATTTTTGTTTCAAAGATTTTCAGCACGGTGGAATGTGCGTCGAGTCCAAACCTTTAATTCTCTTCATAAATTTTTCATTATTTTGTTTTGAAGCGTACATTTTGTTAAATAATAAAAATCTTGCGGTATTTACACTTTGACACTTTGGTATTCCATACATAAGGCACGTAAACTCTTGGACTGCATCAATTTTGTTTTCATTGAAGATGTCAGTAGGATTCGTTAAAGACGCAAAAACCTGTTGAATTTCTGGATTTTTAATTAATAAATTCAAGGGCCGAAGTTTCCCTTTGTTGAAAAATGCAGCCGTGTAGTAGCAACCCGTGTAGGCGTGAAAAGCAGGAAGAGCAAGACATAAAGTCGCGCCTAATTTTTTTGATAAGTCCGTACAGTTTATGTAAACTTCATCTTTATTTTTATTTTTGCTTGATGAACTGTTTGCCAACCAAATATGCAAATTAGGAAATTTATGCATATTACCTAATAAAATTATTAAAACGTCCGTGTCTGATGCTTTTACCAAAATTTTTGAATTTTCAGGTACTTTACTTATGTGGAAAACAATTCTCGTATCCGCTTCTTCATGTTTACATGCTAATTCAGTTTCTTCAGTTTTCACTACTAAATTTCCAACAGAACAATATGAAAAACATTGCTCTCCAACAGTAACATAAATTTTTTTGTTTCCTAATATTGGAGCAAAAGAATCATCGACCCAATGGCTAGCTAAGAATTTTACGAAGACTTCTTTGAAACGGAAATTCTTCAAGCTTTTTAAAAAATCATTGGGTCTTTTTTGCAAAGGGCCATTAATTGTATATGGAATATCAATTCCTTCGCGATTTTGTCGTTCACTATCTTTAATAGATGGTGTTAAATATCTATCAAATATGATGTGTACTTCCGGAGCATTTTTCGAACAAAGTTTGATCAATATCGATTCTGCTATTTTTCCAAATGTTTGTGGCAAAGTAGAGCCAATTAGATGCAAATAATAAAAACCCGGCAATCGCTGTCCTCGTCTGACAAATGATGTTACGCGCTAACTCTCTTTCACTCTACCTTAAATATTTATTATCTTTAACAGCCAGTAACCCTTATTTGCGGCCAGATTTAATTAAGCAACTTTATATGATAATTAATAGAAAAAAATTAGCTTCAATTTGACATATAATTAATAAAAATAGGTTATGAACGTATAAATTTATCGAAATCATACCTGTTTACACCTGGCTGCAAAGAGGTGCGGCCAGGTGCGCAACGGCAACCGTGATTTTTTAGAATCTTCATATTAATTACCGTGATGTAGACGTTATTTTATTTAAAAAATAAATAAACGAAATTTTTTACCAAAAATCAATTAAAAATAATTTAATTAAAAATAATGGCGGCCAAATTTTGATAGGCACCCTAGTAAATATATATTCTCTTAACTATAAATAAACATAAAAATTTGGTTTTAAACAAAAAGTCGATGAGCACACCAATCCTGCAGCGGGATCTTAGACTATGAAACATATGTACTTCGAGAGAATTTTTCTATTGCAAATCGATATATTTTTAAATAAAAATAATATCAATCGACGCGCGTCTTCAAATATAGAATAGTGCGAAATGTAAATATTGATTATAACAATATTAACGAAGAAATCAATGAAGAACAATAATTTCATATCCTTGACAATGTGGTCATCAAAACGAGATTGTGCGCGCGTAGTGAGATGGCGTAGCCATCATCTCAGTAACATAGAGCCATCTGCTGGATCGACGTTAACAAGCGTTTGCAACAACAAAGAAAGTATTCACGTTGATTTAATGTCAAATAAAATTCTAAAATAATACATTATTGTTCACGGATACCTACAATGGTGTCTGCGCATCAACGTTCTTGATTATCGAATTATTCAGTTTTCGAAATTATTGATTACTTATATTACCTCGAAGATATATGAATTGACAAAAGAAATCGAGCTCAAAAAAGGGTAAAACACCAAGCACCCGGATGTTTTGTAGCCCCCACCTTTAATCGTTGATTCCTGCTAAACGGCTTGAGCAACAAAATCGGGAATAGAGCAACTAATTAGCTCATAAATAGCACAAAATTATCATATATTCACTTTTTGAATTTGTGTCGTCTTTACGATTTGGGGGGCAAGCGTGACGTTAACCTAGCCCCCACTTTTAATCGTTGATTTATGCTAAACGGCTTGAGCAGTAAAATTGGGATATAGCAACTAATAAGCACATAAATAGCACAAAATTATCCTATATTCATTTTTTTAATTTGTGTCGTCTGTACGCTTTGGGGGGCTAGCGTGACGTTAACCTAGCCCCCCACTTTTAATTGTTGATTTCTGCTAAACGGCTTGAGCAGTAAAATTGGGAATAGAGCAACTAATTAGCACATAAATAGTACTAAGTTTTTTGGGTAGAACGAATTTGATTTGTGGTAGTAGGGGAAGGGCATACAAAGGTTTCACTGTAAACGGTAGACTTTTTCGTAAGTGTTTTACCGGATTCTTAAAGCACATAAATAGCAACTAATTTGGATATATTCACTTTTTGAAATTGTGCCATCATTACGGTTCGGGGAGAATAGCGAGACGTCAACCTAGCCCTCCCACCTATAATCGTTGATTCCTGCTAAACTGCTGGAGCAACAAAATCGGGAATAGAGCAACTAATTAGCACATAAAGAGCACTAAATTTTTTGGGTTGAACAGATTTGTTTTGTGGTAGTAGGGGAAGCACATACACAGGTTTCACTGTTAACGGTAGACATTTTCGTAAATGTTTTACCGGATTCTTAAAACACATAAATAGCACGAATTCCCATATATTTTCTTTTTGGTTTTATGCTAGAATCACGATTTGGGGGGTCAACCTGGCTTCCCCACCTTTAATCGTTGTTTCCTGCTAAACGGCTTGAGCAACAAAATCGGGAATAGAGCAACTAATTAGTACATAAATAACACTAAATTTTTTGGGTTGAGTTTGGTTTGTGATGGTAGGGGGGGGGTTTAGAGTGGCATGGGTCTTGAACTGAATAGTTTCATGCTTATGGCGGTAGTTGATATACAAAATTCTATAACTGATGATGAAATAATCATAAAATTATTGGAAAAGAGCTGGACCTTCTGAACTTTTCTTAGCTTTCAATAAATTAAAGAAAAAATAAATAAATAAATAAATAAACAAAAAACACAGTCTGATAATTTTGAGTGTACCTATCAAGTCTTTTGTGAATCTCAAAATTTAATAACTTTTCATGAATGATTGACAACTTTTGTAAAAAAAATCGTCAATAATGCTTGTTTGGAACGGATTTTGCTGACGCTGTCATTAAAATTCGTTTTCTTTTTTCGCGCATTGGGTCGACCTCTCTAATAATAATAATAAATCTTTTTGACTGACTGCTTTTGCAGTAATTAACAGAATAATAACAAAAAAAAAAAAAAACATAATACTCAATGGTCAAATGACCGTCTAAGAAGGGCCGACCCCTCTATAAGTTCCTCAATAGGTCGCTTGCTGCCAGTCCGCCCCTGGTCATAGCTTTAGAATACTTAATTAACCTCATCATTGCCAGCCACTTAGTTAATTTTACATTAATTGCTAACTTTTGTCTCAAATATGGGACATTCATTTTTCATTTTAAATGGCGAAAAATCAGACGATGATATTTTATGTGGCATGTACGGGAAATTTTGAAAAACTATTAGGTTAACTTTATTTTTAAACTTTCAAATTATGGGGTAGTTATAATATTCAACTCAAAATTTAAGAAAAAAAAATTTTTTATTACATAGATTATGTGATTAAATAAATTGAAAACACTTATTTTTTGTTTAACCACTTTATTTTAATTATTATATAAGACATGTTTTGGATTTTACATTTTCAACAATTTTGTCAAAATATTTTAAAAGTTATTAAAATGAAAACAGTACTGTATAAAAATTGTTAAAAAATTAAAAAAATCTTTTTAGTAAAAAAGTTAAAATAATTTTATTACACCCGTAGCTTCAAGTGTTAAATTATCATAGCAGGGGAAATAATTTTATTATATATGGGACAAAAATTCAGGAATTGAATTCTGTATATATATTTTGTATAAAATTGTAAATATATATATATATATATATTTTAATTAATTATACAAACGTCAGCATTATTTTGTTAACTCATTAACAACGAATATTAGATCATACTTTGTTATATTATCAATTAAGAATAGTTGATACATTAATTAATTAAATGAAATAAAATTATATACCCCTAGTAGCCCGTGCGCATGGGGGGGGTTTGGGAATTAAAACCCCTCCCATTGAGAATCTTTTCACATAAATTTGACTTAACAATATAGTCTTGTAAATGCACTCATTTATAAAACTGAAGCTGATTCTGCGAAAAAAATTTTGACGATGAATACGACGAAACGGAAACCAAGGTGCGCGTCATAACAGATTCAATACTCGAGTGTACAGACTGTTATTACAATATTTTAATTTACATGATTGCAACATTTTAATTTTGCTCGTCTCTTTCTCAGCAAAATCTTGATGAAGACTCTGGGGCTCAATTTTTTGAATTAGACTATTCAATTTTGCACGATGATTAAAGTGACATTTGGGTCGACAAAGTTAAACTTTAGAGAAAATGCATTGCTGGATGGGACGAGAAAAATTCACTCGAATCTCTCGATATTTGCAATAAAGATGGGTTCAAAAATGTCTACCAAATGATTTTCGTTCGCCAATTTTACCTGTAGCGACAGCGTTGACTGCAAGCTCTCTTTCAGTTTTGCGTCGTCTCAAAACATACCTTAGTTCGACAATGTCTGAAGTTCGGCTCAATGGTTTAGCCTCGCTCAATAAACTTCGCGGTGTAGAGGTCGATGCACACATTGTTTGGGAAAAGTGTTTTTCTGTACGTCGCAGAATTAATTTATTGAAAAATAGGGACAGATTATCACATTTTGACCTAATAAAATGGTATTAAAAAAGAGTTTATTGTTTTTATTGACAAAAGTTTGAACCCCTCCTTTGCATAATTCCTGCACACGGGCCTGGTATACCTAATTAATTGGAAAAATATGTAATTTACAAATTGTTTGAAAGAGATGTTATCATTATCAAACGAATTGAAAAGATATCGACGGAATTCAAACATAAATAATCCATTTAAAATTATTTGATAATTTTAAATTTTAATACAATTTTTTTCTATATAAAAACATGTTTTGGGAATTTAAAAGCTATTTAGTTTAAACTCTTAAAACTGAAACGCGCTCCATCCCAAATATCATCTAGGGTCTTCTTAAGGATGTACGACCGCCAGGGCAATTTTGGATAAAACGTTTGATTTTTTTATATGAAGTCTAAATTAATTCTGAAGGGGGGGGGGTGAGTTACCCGACTATTTAAATAAATAAATGACTTCAAAGGTGAGAATATTTAACATTGGTCTTATGGGAAAACGTTTTCATAGATTTCTCCAAACCTGTTTGAAACATTCTGACCTGCGATAATTATGACATTCTTATCAACAACTGTGGTGGCATCGTGTTACTGCATAGGACTTTCATACCGGAAGTCCCGTGCTCAAATCTGACTCAAGTAACAGTCAGATAACATTTTACAACTTTATTTTTAATTTTAATTAGTAAAGCAATGCTTGCGTTGATTTCTAATTTATTTCAAAATAGCAAAGCCAATGAAATTGAACCTCTTCATTCTACAAGAACAAATGTGCGTAGCGCGCAGAGCATTGCAAATCGACACCATTAGTAAACAATCAATCGAAGTGATCGCCACGTGCAATTATCAATCATTAGTTATCATTATCATCTGTTAAGTTATCCATCGAATTATCGCTCAGCAAAGTCGTTAGTTTATCTGTGTTTAGCAATATTTTTAACCGATGGCAATTAAAAAAAAACTATTTCAATTAAATTTAAAACCATAATAAATAATTGAAAAACAAAAATTTGATGGAAATTTTAATTTTTCTTTTTATTTTAGTATTATAATTTATGTAAAAAAAAAAAAAAATACAAATAACCAACTATTCTAATTATACCAGGAAAATAACAAAATTTGGTTTTTTCGTAATAAAAGACGAGAATATAAATATTTCTAAAATAAAAATTGCCGTTCATTATGACATAAGCCGTGCAGACTCCGTCACTTTTCTCCGAAAGTAATTCGATTAATATGAAACTTAATTTGAGAATTAAATTGATTCTAATTTTATGGCGACCTATCTGATATTTCTAACAAAGTGAGAGGGATTTAAATATTTTGGCAACTCTCAGACATAATCGTATGTAAAATTTCAAGCTCTAAACCAATTTTATATCCAGCTTCATATCATAATTTCCTACAAAATTCATGAAAAATATTGTTACAAAATTTACAAGGGTTATTTGTAGAACTTTTTTTTTCTCTTTAGATGCGTTCAAATATTCAGAGAGCTCGTGATCAGTAGATTCAGGGCCCGATCTAGCTACTTTGCCGCTCCGGGCAAAAATATTATTTGTCGCCCTTTACGTCACATAAACGGGGTGTTTTAAATGGACATATGCTTGAAACTCGATAAATAAATTTCCTCGACGAAAATTCTTCAAACAAAAAATATTAGTTTCAAACACATCTTATACCGGCATCGAATTCTATCTTATACCGGCATCGAAGTTTTGAGGTTAAATTAAAACCGCACTCTGATTCATAACTGACAAACATCAGACGAACGCTTTAAATTAGAAAGTTGATCTTTATAAATACGCAAATATTTTGTGTTTGGAACATTTTTTTTCTAGACCGAGTAGTTTAAACTGTAATTGATAGCAAAAATCTAGCGTTTTGTGCAATTTGTTCATTCAATTTGAAGTAAAATGGTCTTTATAGAAAAACGCACCACTTTTATTGGATTTATTTGAAATTTTTTTCGAAGAGTGCCTAGATTTGGCAGAAACAATTATACAAAACAACAACTTGGATACAAAAAACAACTTAGGGTAAATTTTCAATCTTCTTTGCGGAAAAATGATATGAACAAAAAAGTTAGTTTTTTAATCAATAACAACTTTCTAATTTAAAGTGCTCATTTATCGATTTCCAGTCATGGAGTACAGTGACCTTGAAAACCGATGTCACTTTTAATGTCTGCGTAAGATGTGCGCTTACACACAATTTTTTGCTTTAAGCTTTCGTATCGATAACTCTTATATTTTGAGTTTCATATATCAACCTAAAAAAAGATGTATGTATGTACATATGTATTATATGTACAGTTTCTCTTACTTAGATTCCAATACGTAGATTTCAATGGTGTTTTTTGAGTGTATAATTAATTTTTCCAAACAATCGCAGTTTTCGGAATAGTCCTGGTCTGGCTCAGCTCGCCTTTCCCTAGACCGGGCCGTGAAAGGAGTGCACAGAGTTTTTAGACAGGGTAGGAAGCAATTTAATACTATAATCAAAAATACTGCATTTTGGTTTTGGTTCATCGTCATGGTAAGTACATAATGATGTAAGTATTTGTAGCCACAAATATCCATAGATTGGCTGATCTTTAAAGATTAGAATTAAATAATAGCAGTTTACAGATCGTGGAGTTAGTATACCGATTTTTTCCAAAGGTGTAAAACTTAAGGGAAGCTTCTAAGTGTTTTTCAGATAGATCGTGTATTTTTGTGGTCGTAGAAAAATTGTGAACATTGTTGTAACCGGTATCGTTCTTGATGGTTTTATAATAGTGAACAAGGGAAACAAAACAACCGATTGCTGTGTTTGCAACCTGGCAGCCAATAATACGAATCAGATTGTTTCCTGTTGAATTTATGATTTACTTTATCTTTAGTTTGTATTAATTGCAAATTCAACACAATAGTAAATTCAACACAAAACAATCGGATTCGTATTATTGGCTGACAGGTTCCCCTTGTCTACTATTTGCCAACAATCAAACCATCTGGAACGATACCGGTTCCACACGAGATTCGTTGACGATAAATATTAATGGAAGAAGATCCCAAGAAACTAGAAACGAAAAGTAGAGAGGTAGGTCTAGAAATGAACCCTAGTAAAACAAATTTAATGACTAGCTCCACAATGGTAGACATAAAAAAAGGTGATATTAGTTTTGAATATGGTTCAGGAGCATACTTATCTAGGACAAATAATTGCTCCCACTGATATGATGTGCAAGGAAGTTGACAAACGAATAGAAAGCGGTTGGAGAAAGTTCTGGTCACTTAAGGAAATAATGAAGAGCAAAACACTAAGCTGCAGAATTAAAAGAAAAACATTTGACACTTGTATTCTTCCTTGCATTACGTATGGGTGTGAGTCTTTTTACTCACTGAAAAGCATCGCCTGAAGCTAGTAAGATGCCAACGAGCTATGGAGAGAAGTATGTCTGGAGTAAAGCTCAAAGACAGAATCAGACAATTTGAAATAAGGAACAAAGCAAAAGTAACCGATATACTCTACCGCATTGATCACCGAAAATGGGGTTGGACCGGCCATTTGCTACGGTGTAATAAAAATTAGTGGAGCAAACAGGCTACTTTATGGTAGCCAAGAAATAGCAAAATAAGGCACGGTCGCCTAATAAGAAGATGGGACGATGAAATACGCCCCTCTTTGGGACCTTATTGGACAAGGGTTGCAGGAGACAGAACACAGTGGAGACAGTTAGAGGAGGTCTATGCCAAAAGGCACACCGAATTGAGAGATACTATATAAACTATTAAGAAATGACCTACAATTCGGAAAGGAAAGGCTATTATTATTATTATTATTATTGCAAATCCGTTGTACAACGACCTTTCACGATCACTTGTTTTTTGTCATCGAAAAATAGTTTTGAAAACGCATAATTTTTTTTTTTATACACACACCATCTGAACAAGTTTGTCAGTGAATATTATCCATTTTTCTCTATTATCAACGTTAAAATCTGATAATATAACAAACTAATAATAATTAAACATCTGATAATATAACAAACAAACCAAAGCAATCAATATTCACTAATCATTATAAATTATGGAGATCAACTCACAACTGATCAATCAAACACTTGTAGTGTAGGTATAGTTAAATGTATAAAAAACGAAGCTATTTCGGTAAATGTCGTAGTTGTCGTATTATAAAAAACACTGTCTTAAGTCTGCCTTTCTGTGCGTTCTTATGTGTGTATTTTATTGTATTTTTACGAACGCACACACGTTGACTATGAGTGCACAAATATAAACATGTAAGCAAGAAAAGTTCGTGTCTTTGCCTGGAGGCACTCAGCAACGCAATGCGAAGTTACGTAAAAGTCAATGTATGCGGTATAGAATTATATATGACACGTTAAGATGTTGTGTTTATTGATAGTACTCGTGGACAAATAATATTAGATATCAGAACAAGTATTTGTCTTAATTATATCTATCTGTCTATATGTAATGCACGCCACTGCTCACTATGGTGGAATTATTAGTCCTGAATTTATAACTGAACTTAGAATAATTTATACCGACTTAAATCATCACAAATAGAAACAATTTTTAAGGTTAAAAATTAGTTCAAACTTCAAATAAACTGTCCTGCTCTGTAAGTCTAAGATTGTAATGTTAATTTGTTTGGTTTCACCTTTTGACTTACAGGATTTAAATTTATGATTAAATAAAATTTGCAGTAAGAATAAATATTATTTCAGCATAAATAATTTTATTGCAAATCGTTATATAAGGCAGCGATATGGTTATGCCTACCCCTCTTGCGGTTAAAAATGTGTCGATTTAGGATAAAAAAATCAGGCCATTCGTCTGTATAAGAAATTTATGTTGTAAAACAATTGATTATCTAATGAAGAAAGATGGAATATTTATTTGCCCATATTCTCTAGACGAAGTGTGGCTTTGATCCTTAACAAGATTTTTTTTTTAAATTTGAAATGTATAGACATAAGGATTTTTGTGATTATAGTTCAAGAGCCGGTCGTAAATTTAGGTGATTATAACCGACCCGCTTGAAAATATATATAAATGATAGACGAAAAACCAAAGAATCAATTTATCTTCACTGGCCTTGCGAAAAACCGTCCGAAAATACGGGAAAAAATGCTTGAAGTATGGTTAAAAGAAACATTTTTTCGGTTATATGCGACCCGGACTTGTCTATGTGCGATGGATAGACATTTGATTGTACTTTAAGGATTTACTAACTCGCCCAGCCGAAATCAGGCCGAGAAAAGACGCAGGCCTTTAAAAGATTTGCGTTCATCTTAGATCGCGCTCTATGATGCAGTAGTCGGTAATTGGCGCGGCTTTCGAATCGTGCGACGCTATGTTAACTGTGAATATTTTCATTTCTTGCTAAATACAAAACGAATAATTATAACATCGTATTTCGGTTTTGAAGTAAATATTTAAGTTTTTCGCTATTATAGTTTAAGTTTGACTATATTTTAAGTGAACTCTGAATTTCTCTTATACACTCGTATTCTAAATAGTAACAGCAACAAACATTAATATGGGGGCAAGTTTTAACATGCTACCACAAATCAAGATTTGGTTAAAATTAACCCCAAGTTAGTTCTTAAAATTTATCACGATAACTATTTAATTAACTTAATAATCTTGAAAACGGTTACACGATATCAAAAATAAATAAATTTTCACACCAAATAAAATATAGCTAGCTTCAATTAGTCGATAATATGGGTAGGTATTAGAGAAAAATTAAACGAGCTACTTCGTAATTACCTGAATAACCTAATAAAATTTTTAAACGCGGCAATTACAAGTCTATACAAAAACAATTATCAATAGGAGTACATCAAGACAGTAATCTGGGACCCATATTGTTCATATGTTTTACAAATGATCTTCCCGATGTATGCAGACGACTGAAATGAAGACTAAGACGAGATCTGAAATGAAGACTAAGGCAGGCCAAGTTATCACTAAATTTGAAACTTGGTGTCAAAAAAATCAATTGATTGCTAATCTGGACAAAACTAAATGCTTACAATTTAGAATTCGACGACCAATAGATACAGCATGCAAGTATATATCGATATACGAAACCAAATTTTTGGGAATTTATAAGGCTGATGAATTGAAATGGGTTAAACAAATAAACGCAGTATGTAAAAAACTAAATGAACCGCGCGCCTAGCAGAACAAGCGGTTCTAACATCTGTTACCGCTTATGAAGTATCTCTTGCTTTTAAAGGAAAAAAGAACCATTCGGCGCCTGGCATGAATGCTGTGTCCAAATTCTGGTGGAATCGTTTAACTTTTACACGCACACATCTTGCTAGGCACTCTAATTTATATATTTTTGGATACGGGGCCTTTCCAACGTGGTTCACAGAAGAACGAAAAGTTTTGATTCTCAAGAAAGGAGACCTTTCAGTTCCGAGCAATTATCGCCCGATTACATGTCTCAATACCGTGTAAAAAGCGTTCACCTCCATTCTCAATGAACGCAAACTCACAACTATAGAACCGGTTTGGCAGATGATATACGAGCAATGCGGATCCAAACGAGGTATATCAGGTTGCAAAGATAATCTAGCTGTTGACAAATGTATCTGTCAAGACGCCTGTCAATATCAACGCGACCTGAGTATGGCCTGGGTGGATTATAGGAAAGCATTTGACACTACCTCTCACCAATTCATATTGGTGCTGCTCAAATGCTTGAAAATTCACCCCGATATCATCAGATGCATCAAAGAGCTGTTACCTTTGTGGAAGACCAAGTTTCCCACTAGATGTAGTAAACGTACTGTCTCAACAGATCTGGTAACGTATAAGCGTGGTATCTATGAAGGCGACAGCCTTAGCCCGCTTTTATTCTACATCTCCCTTATGCCCCTTTCCTTGCGCTTGCAAGAAGAAACTGGTTACCGTTGTGGTCCCCCAACAGATAGGAAGCATCAGGTAACTCATCTATTCTATATGGATGACCTGAAACTTAATGCTTCTTCTGAGAGCAGTCTATCTCAAGCTCTCAAAGCTGTCCACCAGTACACGAAGGCCATTGGCATGGAATTCAGCCTCGATAAATGCGCCGTCTTTCATTGTAAGCGGGGTCGTGTCCCTGATTACGATGCAGACGTGCAGCTCACAGATGGAAGCTTCGTGAAACATCTCGATGAAGAAGAGATCTCTACACATATTTGGATGTCGGTGAAAACCACATTCAGAGTGTGTCTACTGTCAAGGAAGCTCTTCCCGGCAGGTATAGGCACCATCTTCCACAAATCTGGCAATCATAATTGTCTGGGATCCATAAGGTCCGTGTTACTAATATGCTTGCAATACCCATCCTTCTCTATTCTTTTGGTTCCATCAAATGGACAATAGAGGAGCTAAAGGAACTTGATATACTTGTAGCGAACTTGCAGCGTCTAAATTGGGCCTTGCTTTTCATCCGTCTAATCGTGATCTTGACGATAACGTGGGCCTTTTCTCCAAATTCCCAAATCTGTGAAACAGACTGAAATACGCTCACTCTTTGAAGATCATCGTAATCGTGACCATCAGGGAATGTTCTACCGTCATCTTAACACCGGTAGTCTTTCCATTGATCTCACGTTCTCTTTCCTCCGCTCAGCTGTACTCAAGTCTGAAACAGAAGGTTTAATCATCGCTGCGATAGCCACGAAGATGGTGTGATAGCCACGCTAACTCACTAAAAGTATGTATGTAAGGAAGCAGTCTCTGAAAGCCGAAATCCAGACTTGTGCAGAGCGTGCAAATCTCAGCCGGAGACGCTGAGGCTCCTCATCTCCACATGTCCTTCTTATGCCTCGAACACCTACACACATCGCCATAACGCCCCCTCCGCGTGCTGTAGTACTTCCTGAAGTGGACCCCACGCCAGTCCTACCATATGCTCCAGGCGAGATCGAGTCCGTCGTCAAAAACGAGAAATGCATTATCTTTTGGAATTTCTCGTTCCCAACTACTAGACAGCTCTCCGCTACTAAGCCTGATATAGTGCTCCAATATATTTTATCCAAGACTATATACGCCATCGAGTTCTCTGCGCCCGCAGAAACGAACATAGTCTCGAAAGAGGTGCAAAAACGGACTAAATATCTTGATCTCCTACAAGAACTACGACAACTACACCCAGGCTACTCAGTCAAAATGGTTGTTCTCATTATCGGTTGCTTTGGCGAAATTCGTCCCACCTCGAGACGAATCTTTCTCATATTCCGGTCTGGAAGTCTCATTTTCGACACCTTATCTGCCATGCAGAAGGAGTCATAGGCACCCTTCGTAAATTGAGATCGCGTCAGACTGTCTTTAAGAAACAGCCTTTGAAGTTTCTTTTATTTTCCTTTTGGTAGGTTCCACAGCGCTGCGGTGCAGGGATGGAGCCTGCTCGACCAGGACATCAGACAAACTAACATACCCCTGACTGGGAAAACAGACGGACCTACGTACGTCGCGTGGACTGACGGACGTACAGACTACACGGCCACAAGTCAGTGAACTTTCTTCAAAAGACGTAGCTGCCTTGTGAAGATTTATGTCTCTCAAGGAGATGGGTGATTCTGAGGTGTAAATCCTGTATCCGCTCTCCCTCCTTGGCAGACATGAATTCGTTAAAATTTCAAATTAAATAGTAATAATAGTTAAGTTTTTTGTCTCTTTTACTCGCAAGTCGGCCTACTGTTAGACAGCGGCTTTCGACTTAAAAAATAGCTTCGATGGCATTTTTTAGATTCCTATACCACCAACATATGCTATAAATATATTTTATAGAAAATTAATGGTAATTAATTACATTTACGATTAAACGTATAACTTAAGAAAATTTTTACGCGGTAAAAAATTATTACTAAGGAAGAAAAATTAAAACAAAGAAAATGCGCGAAAATAAAAAGAATTAAAAAATCAAAAAGTAATATTCATCACAATTATGGTAATATAGGTTATATAGAAGGTAGTTATTCTTGCCCATAATGCACTAAATTACAGGAGTTATTTTTTTTATTTAAATAGGTTCAGTATCACGTACTGACTGTAAATGCACAAAATCTTTACAAAAATAGGCGGGGGAAGTGCCACCATTTTAAGAAAAACCGTTTTAGGCTATATCTCCATAACCGTCCACTTTAAACCTAAAACGGTAATTACTTTTATTGTAGATAATTAAATTACCTACTTTTTTGTAAAACATTTTTTTTTTGTATCACTCATCGTTTATGACTTATACGACTATGACGATTTGCTTATTGACTATTTGACCGATATCTCTTCTAATATTTGTTTAAACAATAAAATGCTAATAACTTAACTTTTAAATCTACAAATTTCCTAAAAGTTTTACTGTGAACTTTTTTTTCGATTTAATATTTATGAAGTTATAATGCGTTTAATGTTGCAACCACCAGGTGCAAGATTAATAAAAAAGAAGTATACATAGTGTAATGATAATAATTCAATAAATATATGAAAAATGATTATGTTAGTGACATAATGTAATGCTATGTTTATGTTAATGTTACCTTCTTACTTGCAAAAGCAGCGAACACCACTTGAAATATTTTTTTAGGATTAAAAAAAATTATTAAAAATATAGGAAATTTAATTATCTACAAAAAATGTTACCATCATTTTTGGCTTGAAGTGCACGGTTATGGCCATATAGTCAGCCCAAAACGGTTTTCCTTAAATTGGAGGCACTTTCTCCGCCTATTTTTGTAATAATTTTGTGTATTTACATTCAGTACGTGATAAGTCTATTTAAATAAAAAATAGCTCCTGTAATTTAATGCAGAAAAAAATGATCTTTAGTCTGAAGTATGTCGATTATACCAATAATGAAGGGCGACAGGGACTTAGTCGTTTTAAATTCGACAAGGAATCATTAAAAAAATCAATCATATTTCCTAATCTATGTATTGATTAGCGGAGAGTAGTACACAAAATTATTGGAATAGAATGGTGTGTTGAAAGTAGGTTGTGGTCTGGTTAATATACTAGGACCTGGCTATTTAGCCGTTCCGGGAAAAAACTATATTTTCCGCCCTTTACACTCATACCATATAAAGGATAGTTTTTTTGAGTATACTTGAAACTCGATAAGTAAATTTAATCCAGGAAAATGCTTCAAACAAAAAATATTAGTTTCAAAGGAACACATCTTATACACCGGCATCGACTTCGATCTCCAGGTTCAATTAAAACCTTACTCTTATTCCTAACTGAACATTAGATGAACGCTTTAAATTTGAAAGTTGTTCTATAAAACCTAACTTTTTGTGCGTTTGTTAATTCAGTTTGGTCTAAAATGGTCTTTATCGAAAAACAAACCACTTTGGAAAATTTTTATAGTGCTTGGATTTCGCAGAAACAATGATACCAAATTATAATTAAGAAACGAAAAAATAATTTTGGGTAAAACTTTTCAGGCCGTTTTTGCCTAAACTGTACGACTTGAGGAAAATGTTTCGTGCAAAAAATATAACATTTTTAATCAATAACAACTTCAAAGTGTTCATCTATTGATTACCAGTTGTGAAGTAGAGTTAGCTTGAAAACCTAGGTCATGTTTAATGCCTGTGTAAAACGTGCGCCTTCTCACCCAAAATTGTTCGTTCGAAACATTCCTATCGATAAAAGTTATTTTTCGAGTTTCAAGAATTTGTCAACTTAATAAAGCAGGCTGTATACAAGGTATATGTATTAAATGTAACGTTTCGCTTAATTACATAGATTTCAATGGTGTTTTTTCAGTATTTTATTTTATTTATAAATTATAAGTAATTTTTCCATACAATCCTAGTTTTCGGAATAGTCATCTTTGCCGATTATGGAGATTATTGTATATCATATTTTAAGGATTTTCCGAATTAAGAGATGGAAGAACAAGTAGTACAGCTCTTTAATGATACACTTAAAGTCCCATGTTCAACCGGCGACATCGATTGTGTTAGGAAGGTTGGTAGAAAAGGAAACAGTTCTGTGCCAATATATGTCAGTTTGACAATTCAAAAGATGAAAAGACAACTACTCATTAATTAAAAATATATATATGGGTCTATTAGTATCGCCGATGACCTACCCGCTGAGATAAGAGCAAAAAGAACAAGTTTAATCCAATAATGCTGAAACATCGGGAAGAAGGGAAAAGAGCATACATTGAGTACGATCAGGTTATAGTTAAAGATGTCCCAACGGAAGTGCCTCGACGGAAGTGTCTGCCAGTGCCAAGAGGCGGGTAAACGAAATTAAAACAGCGGTCGAAAATAACGCCAAACGACACGATGCAGGAAAGAAAACCAATCTCAAACCATCGGTCTTGGATTACTGGCTTACTAGACCTCGTTCAAACTTCCTTAACCAATAACAACCATCGGAAATGTGCGTAATTAAATGCGTCTTTTGGAACTGTGAAGGTATAAACAATTTCTTGAGTATAGATCAAAAACAAACAATTACTTTTCGATGAATGTAGTGTTATAGCGTTGGGTGAAACATGGCTACGCAAAGAACTAAATTCTTTAAAAACTGTAAATCATTTTGCGCCAATGCTTCTTAAACTAAGTTAATGGGCCGGGCAAGTAGTGGTCTACTTTTACTGATAAAAGAAGAATTACAAAGTGATTTAATAGACTTATGTGACTTTTGGACTACGATTAAATTGCATAACGGGTTGATTGCAATTATCTGTAACTTATACGAAAAGTTCTAATTCATACTTGATCTTAATCACAACTCAAAGCTTACAGTAACAATGACTCGCGGCGTTATGCAGGGTGACTCCCTTAGCCCACTCCTTTTTATCTTGTTCATAAGTGATATGAATAATTTTTTTATTGAAAATAATGTAAGACATGTTAATTTGTCACATCAAAATGAAATTTCACATTTACTGTATGCTGATGAAACAACTTTATGTGCAAGCTCTCCATTTAATCTGCAATTTAATTTAAACGTCCTCTATAATTACTGCCAAGCAAATAGATTAGCCATTAATTATGAAAAACAAAAATTGTAATTTTTAGAAAAAGAGGCCGAATAGGTAACAGCAACACTTTCTTTATAAATGGGAATAATATCGAAGTCGTTAACAGGTTTGACTATCTTGGTATAGTTTTCTCTTCTTCCGGAACGTTTTCATTGGCTATGGAAAATTCCATTAAAAAGGCAAACGCAGCGATTGGGAGCAAAATAAGCTTGTTAGCGAAAACAAAATCAGATTCCTGGGAAACTAAAATAAGGCTTTTCGAATCAATTGTCTCCGCAACGTTACTATATGGAGTGGAAACCTGGAGCATCAGATATATTGACAAAATAGACAAAGTGCAATGTAGATTTCCAAATAATATCCTTAACTTACCAAAGAACACACCACACTATCTTGTAAGAGTTGAAACGAGTACTACGCATCTTGGAGTTAAAGCTCTTAAAATAATTTTCAACTGGTGGGTCAAATTATTGAACACTTCTGAGAATAAGTATATAAAAAAGTGCTACAATCGAATGATAGTTTTGGACAATAATGAAGAGAACATTGTTGAGTATAATTGTGTGTCTCAACTTAAAGATCTTTTAAATATAACAAGAGCTAATGATATATGGGACAGTCAGTGTAATCAGACTGTGAAGGCAAATATCAACTATATACTTCAAAATTACTCCAACCATCTTAGAATGCGCGATCTTCAAAGAATAACGAATTCAACTTACACAAATATATGCAAATACTTTGTGACTGTAAGTGAATGTGATAACGAATATTACAAATTCCCGCTGTGATAAAATAAGAGTGATAGCCCAACTGTGCCTTATGGGAAAACTTCAATTTAGGCTGGTTAGTAAAGGCAATTTGTACAGATGGAGCACGTTGGAAAAATGTTCTCTCTGCAACACCAATGAAAATGACACATTGGAACATTTCAAAGTATCGTACCCAATATTTTCATCAACTAGAACCACATTTCTAAAACCTTACATCATCAAGTCTAATAACAGCCTTCAGATACTATTAAAGGAGATAACTAGAGAAAAACTCACCGCTTAGTACCTGTACTGCATAAACGCTTTGAAAATCAAGTTAATCATCGAAGAGTGGGAGTGACAATTTATGAGTGCTAAATCTGAATTTATTTTTGAATCATTTTTCGTTTATAATTTTTGTACTTTTGTTTAAATTACTTGTTAACCAATCACCTGTAACGCCTTCGGGCTAAATACAGTATTATTTATTATTATTATTATTATTATTATTATTATTATTATTATATTTGAAACAAATTTTCCAAATGAATAGATGAGAAGACGCCCATGTTATCAATTGAAATTTATTTTAATTACATAGTTTACAGGAATTAATTAATAATTTCAAAATAGATGCATTTATTAAATTCAATATTTATCAACAATTAGAAATGTAAATTCATCATATTAATTAGCAAATAAATTAAATCACATAGTATTCAATTTCTTTATTCGTACTGTAATTGTTTAACGGAGTACTTATAAAATTTTTAACAGTGGTGTAAAAACACAAAAATTATTATGGAACATCTTCCTTTTACCATCATCTTTTTATCGTGCATCTTTATTAGCAATGTTTCGTGTGTTTTTTCAGCGTTCATACGACAAGGTGATAAAGTATCTCATTCAAAGCATATACCGAAAAGAATAACTGAAATGTTGAATCGAATAACTGAAAAACAAGATCTTGTGGAACTTTGCAAAAATCAAGCCGATACGTGCAAGGAATATGGTAGGTTTTTTATTTTAATTAATCTTTTCGAATAAAAAATTTGTTTCGACTAATTTTCAACTTTTAGTATTAGTTATTCGAAATAAATACGATTATTCGAAATGAATACTTGAAGTTGTTAATGTGTAAAGAAATAAACACTCCTAACGATTCGATAAAAACTGTTTTTGAAATTCTTTTGTCCCGCATTAAAATTTTCTTAAAATAATCATATAATAAGTTTTTTTTCGAATATTTGTCAACATTATGCGATATGTTCGAAATATTCAAATTTTCGAGCTATTTATTTCAAGTAGATCACATTCCAAATTTTTTTAATTATCAGTTTCGAGTAGACTTACACTCTTTAATTTGAATTTGGTATGTCATGATAGAGAATAATTGGGATTTTGAAAAAAAAGTTGTCTTTTTTTTTATCAGAATGGAAAGATCATATGTAAGTTTTATAACAAAACTGTTTTTATATCATGCATATGAAATATATCAAGGTATACTAAGTTTAGTCCCAAGTTTATAATGCTTAAAAAAATTGATGCTACGAAAAACATTTTGGTATAGGTGTTCATAAAATCACCTAATTAGTCCATTTCCGGTTGTCTGTTGTCTGCCTGTCTGTCATCACGATTAGTCAAAAACGAAAGACATATCAAGCTGAAAGCAACATAGGGCAATCGGGAGAGATAGAATAAAAGTTTAAATGTAAAAAATGTTCTTTATAAAAAAATAAACAACTTTTGTTTGAAACATTTTTTCGTAAACATTACTGTTTACCCGTGAGAGCGCAAATTAGGCGCAAATTGTATACTATGTATTATATGGGAATATCAGTTATATATGTGTGACATGTATGTATGTGTGATGTGACTGAGTAATCAACACTGTCTAAACATGGTATTTCAATAATTAACTCAATTGATTGTTTTCACTTGTTTCATGATAATTTTAATGTTACAGGCAGTTTTAAAATAACTTTTCAAAAGAGAAACGAAAACGCCCGAAAAAAAAAAGTTCAGGCAGTCGTAGGGGCTGCCGATAGAAGTGAAAACGGAACTATTTAATTAAGACTAATTGAAATTATATGCAATTTTTTATGTTTTATTTATTAGTTACATATGATGGGTTAAACAAACCATGAACAAAATATAAATACAAACTGGTTGAAATAATAATTAATATACAATTATCTTAATTATACATAGTATTTATATTTACACGAATTTCAATGAATTCAAGTTTGAACATTATTTTCATTATTTACATCATTGTCATCGTCGTCGTATTAGTGTATACGTTTACACAGGCTACTGCGCGTGCGCTAGCCTGGCTCCCCATAGCTATAGATATACTATTATCATTAAGGTGTCGGTGACGCCAACCGATGATTTTACCCTCTACCAAAACGCTCAACGCGCCTAAAGAAGTTTTCACTTCAAAAAAAATTTTTGTAAAAGATCGTGTAACATCATAATGTTAATTAATAATTGTATACAGTGTATACTATTCAATTAACATTATTACGTCACAACGATGTTTTATGAACATTTTCTTTGTCGGTCGTTTCTCTTTTGATAAGTTCTTTTAAAACTGTCTGAAACTATAAAATGATCATGAAAAAATAAAAACAGTTTTGTTATAAAACTTATACCTATATGATCTTCCATTTTTGTCAAATTTGGTTCAAAATACCAATTCCAAAGTAAGATAGTAAAAACATTGTGAAGTCCACTTAACAGTAAAAATCCGTATTATTATTGGATTCGAGTATTAGAAGAAAAACTTCAAAATAAAACCCATTCGAAAAGATTCGAATTGTTAGAAATTTTTTTCGAATTTCTTATGGTAACATGGTAAAATTATTATAAGGATTTTTCCAATATTAATAAAGTATATAATCTCATACTTACATATAGGCCAATAGAATTACGCATTGTGCTTGTTGTTGTTGGTAGCAGGTCAGAAGTGGTTTTAATCTATGGAGGGGGGTACTCACGTAATGAACCTGCCGAGTATGCTCGCCTGGAACCTGGGGACGGGAGTTATTAAGCAAATTCGGCTAAAAAATTAAATTAAAAGATAATCTTTAACTCGTAAATGGTGCACTTTAGGATACTGGTGCTGTGGAACTTTTTGTTTCTTAGATGTTTTTCTAGAACTTCGAATAAAAAAACACCAAAAACAAATTTTTGCGAAAAACTGGCGAGAAAACGCTATTTTTTAATAAATTTATTTGTTTGCAAATAAATGTTTAAAAAAAAAAATACCCCTACATCTTGTAGCTGATACCTCAAAGAACAAGATTAGCTTTGAAACGTTCCATTGCTTCAATAGTTTTTGCACAATTTCATTTTGAAAGAACAAAATGCCTATTACCATATTCAATATTAACTACAGTTAATCATTATTTCTAAAATGGTGTCCAAAATCACTATAAACAAACAGGAAAGTTGAATTTTTTAGATGGATACTTTTTGACGCATTTAATGCTTAAAACGTCTATTGTGATTTTTTTCAAGTTGCCCGATTTTGTTTAAATCTGACAAAATTCTTAAATAATTTTAGAAAATTTTTACAAAATCCCGAACAGTAATTACATATTATTACATTCTAAAAATTGAACTTTGAAAAAATTGAAAAAATTAAATACTCCTATTTGCTTATAAAATTATTTATAACAATATTTCGCAACACTTTTGAGCCAAACAGCTTCGAAAGTTGAGGTAAGCGCATAAAATTACTCAAAAAAAAAATTGAAGACAGTTATAGAAATTCCCCGGCTAAAGAAAGTGGCTGGTCTCCTAGACTACTTATCCCTATATATTATAAACGTGACAGTAAGGATGTTTGTTTGTTTGTTGCGCTTTCAAACAAAAACTAATGAATGGATTTGAATGAAACTGAACAATAATATAGCTCTTACATCAGAATACCACATGAGCTATGATTTATAAAGACATATTTAACAAAAATTAAACAAATTATATTTAGTATTTTGACATGTAATAAGATAGAGTGAAGAAGCACAATTAATGGACATCAAAAAATAAAAAAATTGTATTTATTATTTTGACATTTAATAAGACAGGGTGAAGGAGAACAATTTATGGACATTTGTATAATAAAGGTTATCTGACATACTTCTTACATTTAAAAAAAAAAAATTTTAAGAGAATTATTTGATACATATTCTACATTTACCTGTGTAAAACAATCGAAGAAGTGTAAGTTTCATTATTGCATATTCATTGAAAAGAAATAGTTTAAAAGGAAGAATCATTTTTACACAATAGCTATATACGAGAGTAACGAACTCCATTGATGATATTTTTTTCATCTGAAAAACTGAATGAAAGATATAATTTATGGCCTTTTCCATTTTATACGTCACCTTTAATCTTATATTTGCACCGGATGGAAGAACATATAATATAGTATACAGAAGCATCCTATAATATTATTCTGTTTTAGGCTATTTTTAACAAAAATTGATTATATAAAAGTTGTATATATAAAAAATGTTCATATTATTTTATTTATTTTTATCTTTGCTAGTTCTTTGCCAGCTTTAAATACAAAGATTAGTGGGTTATAATCTTCACTTCATATGCCTTCACTTATTCTCCTTTAGTTCACAATTTCGTCGATTTTATTATTTTGGTGCGGAACCCTAGTTTTAAGACAAAAATCCTACTTATACCCTGCCTCGCTTCGATGGCGTACATTATAGTTGCATAGAAATATATGAGAAGTATCTAGTAAATTTTATAAAATTTGATATTGAACACCCGATAAAAGACTTCTGTTGAAGAAGTGACACCTTAAAATTTTGTAACTATGGCCTGACCTTCGGCCTGCGCCGGCGGTGGAGCTTACTGCTCTCGCATATACCTCTAATAAATACCTATTCACAATACCTGAATACTAATAAATAATCCCTTAATTCTTATTAAAATAACTGATCCTATTACGAAAATAACTATAATTTTTATTTAAATTACAATTATATTTAAAAACCTAAATAAATTAGCATTCAATCACTTTTATTGACCAAAAGAAACAAAACCTCTACAACTTTTTACATTTAATTCAACTCATCGTTTCCATGGTAACGAAACACTACTTTATTAATATAATTATATTGTAATAGCTAGATACCCGCCCGCTTCACTGAACTTAAAAGTAAAAACCACCGCTTTATAGCCTGCAATTTTCAATTTTTTAAATTGTTAAAAAGTCATAATTCATTGAGTATATCAGAAATGTGGACATGAATTGTGACATTTACTGCTTTAAATTTTTACAGAAATCTTTTATTTATCGTTTAAATGATGATCATTCTGCTCCATCTGTGATCATCATTTTAAACCATAAATTAAAGATTCCAGTAAAAATTTAAAATAGTAAATGTCAGATTTAATTTTTATATTTTTTTTAAATATCTATATCTTTATAAATTATAGCTCATGTGCTATTCTGATGTATGAGCTATATTGCTGTATAGGTTCATTAAAAACCATTCGCTAGTTTTTGCGTGAAAGCGTAAGAAACAAACAAACAAACGTCCTTACTTGCACATTTATAATATATATAAACTTTTATTCCCTAATTCAATCCCTTACAGCCATTTTTCGCATTAAAAATGTCCATTCTCAGGCTCTAGACTAGCTCTATACCAAGTTTCATTTAAATCAGTTGAGTAGTTTAGGCGTGATTGCGTAACAGACAGACAGAGAGACAGGCAGAGTTATTTTCGCATTTATAATATTAGTAAGGATATTGAAAGTTATAAACTACTAATATGTAATTGAATATTATAACAAGTGAAAAGAAACAATTGACCGAGATAATTGTTGAAATACCATGTATAGACAGTGTTCATAAGTCTGTCACATAGCACATACATACATGTCACACATACATAACTGATATTCCCATATAATACATACTAAACAATTTACGCCTAATTTGCGCCCTCACGGGTAAACAGTGATGTTTACGAAAAAATGTTTCTCACAAAAGTTGTTTATTTTTTTATTAGGAACATTTTTTACACTTAAGCTTTTGTTCTTTCTTTAACGGTTTACAAGATAGGTCCTACGGACTCAAGACCCAATGAACCTATGTTGCTCATTTATGAACCTGACCTCACTTTTTACGCCCTCAGCACGCTATAAAAATTTCAGCTTGATATCTCTGACAGACAGACAGACAACCGGAAATCGACCAGTTAGGTGATTCTATGAACACCTATATCAAAATTTTGTTCGTAGCATCAATATTTGTAACCGTTACAAACTTGGGACTAAACTTAAGATACTATGTATATTTCATATATACATGGTATAATAGCGCCTATGATATCATTAAAAGTGTTACCAAACGACCAGGGTTACCTATAAAATAATACTCCATAAGAATTATCATTTGGAAAAAAATGTTCGAATAAAATTTTCTTAATGGAGGCAACTTAAAACTGTCAATTAACCGCTAGTCATTTTTTGTTAAAAACTTTCGGTATATATATAGTACAATCATCCTAGATTTTTAAATCGTATTTTTGGGGGGAAATTCGACTTTTTGGTTACGGTTATTGTGGTCAAAGATAAATTTCAATTTGAAAAGGCGAGATGATACCACTTGGGGGAAGGCCGCCATCTTGGTATAAAGCTGGTTTTTTTGCAATAATTGCTACACTATTGATTTTAGCGAAAAACGTGCCGAGAGAATTTTTGTAGAAAATAAAATTCTCTACAAACAATGTCCAATCCATTTTTTGCGGAAGTGACATATTAAAAATAATCTACTTTTTCTGTTAGTGCAAAATTTGAAACTATTTTGAAATTATACAATGTTTACATTCCAATAATTCAATAAAAGCAACATATATATAGGTATTTTACTCTCCAATGGCGTTATTAATGTTTTGGCGGCGTATAAGCTGCTTTTAAGTAGCTCTGTATGCGTTATGTTCGGAAGTGCGCAACTTTGGCAACCTCTGGCGCGAGAACAAAGAGTCAAAATTTAAAATTGCTTAGTCAAATGTTATTGCTTGTTATGCTGTTTATAATTTTCACTAAGACTTTATTCCATTTCTTTAGCCGAAAATACTTAGATCGCAAACAGGAAAATTGTTTGTTTAATATATGACTTACGGAAAAAACGCGTAGGGCCTTTTTTGTAGAGAATCTTGTTTTCTACAAAAATGCTTCCGACACTTTTGTCGCTAAAATCAATAGTGTAGCAGTTATTGCAAAAAACAAACTCACCTCTTCAAACCAAGATGGAGGACTTTTCTCAAGAGGTAGCATCCCGCCTTTTCAAATTTTAACTTATCTTTGACCGTCCTACCCGTAACCAAAAAGTCTCGCTTCCCTCCAGAAATACGATTTACTACATAGCATTTTGGCTAGGATTACTGTACAGTTTGATCGCCAATATGATTTAGAAGAGGACAACACACAGTTCTATTTAAATATACCGACAAAAAATAGGCACAAATTAAATAGTATGTATTATATGGGAATATCAGTTATGTGTGTGTGTGACATTATGTATATATGGCTCTCTAAAAGTGGCTATCTGTCTTTACTTACATGACGGAAAAAAGCAAACGATTGTTTCTATTCACTTGTTAGGTTTATATCTCTGATAAAGTTAAAACCTAGAGAAAATTGTTTTAAACATAACTTACATATTTTTTCCAAAAAGTACGAATTTGTAGAAAAAATATAAGGTTTTATTTCTAAAATCAAAGTTGAATATCCGATTTGACCTTGAAAATGAGCATGCAGGTTTATGGCAAATTTTCAGTTATTTGACCCCCTTAAAATTTTGCCCCGAAATTCTTGTTTATTTCTGAAAAATTGGAATATATTTCTAATTTTGCTACGATTTCGAAGGTATATATACACTAAAGCTAGTGTTGGTGCCAAATCTAAAACTCGGTCTACTTTGAGAAAGCAATAGAGATCTACGTAGATCTATATTATACATACATAATAATAAAGGATTGCAGCTCCCCATCCGACTCTTTCACAACCATCTTGTTTTATAACGACCGGGCTTTCTTTTTTTCTCAGAAAAGGACGATTTTTAATGAAGGAGACAACAAATTAGCTCTTAAAAATATTTCTCTACGCAAGATAATTACTCCAGTAGCAAAAAAAAAACCCCATTATTGTTACTTGCCCACGGGGATACTTATAAATTCACTTATTGTTTTATAGCCCAAGAGCGTGTTTATAGGCCCACCTATCGGTTATAGCGACCAATCATCGTAAAATTTCGTCGTCTATAATGACCAATGGTATGAAAAGAAATTTTTTTTTCAATTTTTGTGCTGAATTTACAAATTATGTATTCCACATAGCCGCACGCATAGAATATCTACATGAAAGCTTTGACAAGAGAATTTGATCATTACCTAAATACCTCGACCCGTAGAATCAATTTTTGAGGGCTTCAGAATTGTGATCCCGGTAAGTCTCCCCTCCCAGTCTTTTTGGGGTTTGCCAAATGTACTTCGTCTGAAATCGTGACAACTCCGCGCAGAGTTGGCGAATTCGAAGTTGAGTCAATAGATTGTTGATTCGTACAAGTCGCACAGTGGAAACAATCATTTGACTCAAAATATCTTCTAAGAGAACTAATTCAAATAATTGTCAGCTAGTCAGGACCTTACCAGGCTTGTCCTTATAGTTAGAAATGATTTTAATTGTATTCAGAACTCCATCATTTTGGAGCAAAAAAAAAGCAGAAATCCCATAACTGTTTCAAAACAATGAAAAAAGGTTTTTAAACAAAGCTTTAGGAATTCAAGAGCTGAAAAAGTTGTGTTCAGTTACTTTGAAATAAACTTTGGACTTTTTTGATTTTCAAGGTAATTTTGAACCGTACCTACTTGACCATTATTTTTGACTTAATTGAGATCTTTAAGCTCAATTTTATAGCGCTGCATATATAAATTTTTCATTGTTAAATTTTATGCGCAATTCATTTCATAATTAGCAGGAATTGATCTTGAAAATCGACTTCATGTTAAATCACTTGTAACAATTCTTATAAACCATCAACTTAATTTTCGAGTGACTCCGGGTCTGCGTCCTTTTTTCCATCTGCGTAGGTGAAATTAATCATAAAATATTGATAATAGCATAAAATAACATAAATAATTATCTAATTTGTTAGTTTTTTCCTTAAAATAAAAAAATTACAAATGGATTTGCGCTTATTATATATTACAACTAAGAAAAGGTTTAAATTCCATTTCTTCTAAATTAAAAGATCAACTATTCATATATATTATAAATAAATGCAATCTTTACTTTCTTTTATTTTTTAAAAGGAAAAATGGCATATTTTGAACTTAATTGATTAATTTTATTATTTCAGTTTTTCAAATGAGAAAGCATGAAATGTATAAGCCGTGCATCGTCTTATTTTCCATAAAACTATCATAAAATTGAAATAAATTTTTCATTTTCTCAAAAATATAAATGAATGAATGAAAAATAATAAATAATAAGGGTACTCTCCCCTTACTTGATTATTTTAAAATGACAAATGTATTCGTCACTATTTTCAAAAATTGTTAATGAAATTTTTTCATTTTTATGTTTCTAAAATGAAAATTTGAAGCGTTTTTGAATATTATATATTTAGAAAAATGGCAAATGTTAAATGCCTTTATGAGTTTTGAAGATCCTTGAAATATACGGAAGCCTGAATGTCTCATTGTCAATTTATGAGAAAGTGGCGCTACATTAGCTTATTTTTTAAATGTGTACTACCCACAAGTTTAAAACCAACTTTTAAAATAGTCACTAGTTCACTTTCAACAAGTACACTTGTGACTTGTGGAATTATGGAAACGAGATTTTTTGAAGATGTCAGTCGGTGATGACTATCCTTTAATTAGACACTACCGAAACTGTCTGGAATTATTAATAATTGTATGTCCGGATTTAATAATATGAAAATGTTTATAATTTGTCTTATGGATTTAGTTCAAAATATTCTTTAGTGTTATTTAAAAAATATAATGTTTTTGTTCTTGAAGTTTTTCTTTTGCATCTGCACATTTCTAATTTCTAAGCTTTAAAAGTATTATTACTTATTGTTGTTGTTTACATTTAATCATGCACACGATATTTACATCATGGTCTATTCGACTATATTTTGATGTAATATGTTACATACAGGCGTAAACTAAATATTGACAAATATCTTGTCTAGTAATCTTAATTAAAGAGAATTGAAAAAAATACACTCGACAAATATCGTGTGTTTGATTAAATGTAAACAACAACAATAAGTAATAATAATAAATAAGTGGATAAACAAATTTTAAAAAAAATTCATTGATTTGAAAAAATTGCATTCGTGTCTAGAACTCGAATAGCCTAATTGGTACGGCGCTTGACATGAATCCAAGAAGTCCAGGTTCGAGTCCTGGTTCGAGTGTATTTTTTTCAATTCTCTTTAATTAAGATTACTAGACAAGATATTTGTCAATATTTAGTTTACGCCTGTATGTAACATATTATATCAAAATATAGTCGAATAGACCATGATGTAAATATCCTGTGCATGATTAAATGTAAACAACAATAAGTAATAATAATAAATAAGTGGATAAACAAATTTAAAAAAATTAATTGAGTTGAAAAAATTGCATTCGTGTCTAGAACTCGAATAGCCTAATTGTACGGCGCTGGACATGAATCCAAGAAGCCCGGGTTCGAGTCCTGGTTCGAGTGTATATTTTTTCAATTCTCTTTAATTAATTTTAAAAGTATTATTAAATGTTTATTATGACGTTTATATAGAAATCTGCACATGACATAATACCGACACCTTCAAAGAGGCTCGTTTCCATAATTCCACAAGTCACAAGTGCACTTGTTGAAAGTGAACTAGTGACTCTTTTAAAAGTGGGTTTTATACTTGTGGATAATACACATTTAAAAAATAAGCTAGTGTAGCGCCACTTTCTCATAAATTGACAGTGACACATTCAGGCTTCCGTAGAAATAGGCTTATTTTTTAAAACTAAAAAAAATGATCAATGAAGGACTCTATCAAGTAGTGGAAGAAGATCCGTTGCAAAAAATGATTAGGGACGTTAAGGGGACTTTAACGAGTTGCGTCAATCTCATTGCGAAACGAGATAGATTAAAATATCAACTTTCTAATCCATCTGTTTCTAGGTTATACTGCTTACCGAAAATTCATAAATCTGACAATAGTTTTAGATCAATAGTTTCTGGCATTAACGCTCCTTCCTTTAAAATTGCTAAATGGCTTGTTTCGGAATTTAATAATCTACCCGCACCAAAAAGTTTCTCGATTAAAAACAATTTGGAGCTAGTAGATAACATTAAGGATGTTGTTTTAGAACCCCAAGATAGGCTCATTTCTTTTGATGTCACTGCTCTATATCCCAGTGTCCCAATCGAAATGACTTTAAATCTACTTGAAAATTGGCTCATGGAGAGTGGTGTCAACGGCGAAATCATCATTGAATATTTGTCGTTGACAAGACTTTGCATGAGACAAAATCTTTTTGTTTTCAAAGGGACCTGTTACAAACAGACCCAGGGTACCTCTATGGGCAACCCCCTGTCACCTTTTCTAGCTAATTTATTCATGAGCCATTTAGAAATTAAATTGAAGGACAAATATAATAATAATTTTCCAAAAATTTGGTATCGATACGTAGACGATGTTTTCGCCGTTTATGACAGTTCCAAATTAAATATATCGGAATTTATGGAACACATCAACGGTGAACACGAAAATATAAATTTCACAACCGAATTTGAGTCGAATGGTACTTTACCATTTTTAGACCTATTAATTTCTCGTCATAAAAACAAATTCGATTTTGATATTTATAGAAAACCGACTCATACTGACAGATACATCACATCAGATTCTTATTGTCACAAAAGTCAAAAATTTGCAGTTTTTCATTCTTTAGTAAATAGATTGATAAATATTCCACTTTCTAGATCCTCTTATCTTAAGGAATTAAAATACATTAAAAACGTTGCCGTTTTTAATGGTTACTCAACCGATGTTGTAGATTCTATCCTCCGAAAATGCCAATAGCGTAAAGGAATTAGGGATACAACCTCTTTTGAGAAAGTTTCCGAAAAGAGTAAGTGGGCTAGAGTTATATTTAACCATCATTGTAATAACAAGATAGATAGAGTTTTGAACAAATCTGGAATTTCAGTTGGTTTTACATCTCAGAAATTACAACAGACCTTGGGTCAAACCAAGGATCCAATTCCGGACTCCTAGAAATCGGGTATTTACCAAATTTCTTGCTCGGATTGTCCTAAAATTTATTTGGGGCAGACCAAGCGACAGATGTCAATCCGCGAAAAAGAACATATAAGTGATGTCAAGAATCATCGAATCGAGAAATCTTGCATTGCGGACCATGTTTTAAATACAGAACACAAAATTCTACCTGCCAAGTTAATTAAATCAGTTAGACATCACAATAGTTTAGATGCTTACGAAAGCATTTTAATCCATAAAGCAGGCAATAAGACTCTGAACTGGGATAAAGGTCCTATACCTGACTCTGAATTGATAAAATGGACAACTGTTATAGGTCAAGCCATAAAACAATTCTCGTCAGTTATAGCAAACTTGGACACACCCATCTCACAAACGATACCAAATTTTAGATATAAATTAAGGTCGATAAAAGAATTTTTCAAACCCACTAAATAATTTGTTGTGCAATGTTTACAAAAAGTTTGGTGGTATTGAGAAATTTTTTTTCTTCAAATTTGTGATAATTTTTGTAATTTTATTTTTTGTAAATCGTTACTGTTTTGTTGGTAATGTTTTGTTTATTTTTAATTTTGTGTAAAATGTTTGTAATGGGTTATACGAATAAATTTTGCTACTGACGATGATTGCGTTGCAATCGAAATATCGATATTTAGCGACATGTAAGTCCGTTGTATGTTTTTTAATTGTATTTTTTAAATAGAATTTCTTAATATACAATTTTATTTCGAGTATCGTGGTATTTATTTCAATAACTATATATTATTTTTATTATTTCAGTGTGCAAAATGAGAAAGCATGAAGTTTTTGACCCATGTATGGGTAACTGTGAGAAATCATGTTTAACTCAGTATGCATTAAAATGCGCCCCAGAATGTGTTCCCAGCTGTATATGTGAAGCTGGCTACGTTCGAGAAGGTGGGCAGTGTATACCAGTTGTCCAATGTGTAGATCGCATCTTCGACTATAGGGTTTATAAGGACAAGGAAATAGTTACGTTTCCTCCAAATAAAAGGTAAATAATATTTTTGACATCAATGTTAGATATTAAGAAATAAACTATTGAGCAGGAATCGATTGCTCGACCTGTGACATTCCTGGGCAGTATTCTATCTAACTAAGCTGACAGGTAGAAGACAACTATGCAAATTTCTTCCATACCTGCATGTCTTGTTATATCCTGTAAAAATGTAATACATATTAAGTTAAGTTTCAAGTTTATAACGCCTAAAAATATTGATGCTACAAACAAAATTTTGATGAAGGTGTTCATAAAATCACCTAATTAGTCCCTTTCCGGCTGTCCGCCTGTCTGTATATCTGTCTGTCCTCCTTTCTGTCTGTCTGTATGTCTGTCTGTCCGCCTATCCGTCTGTCTATGAACACGATAACTCAAAAACGAAAAGAGATATAAATCTGAAATTTTTATAGCATGTTCAAGACGTAAAAAATTATAAAAAAATAAACAACTTTTTTTGAAACATTTTTTTTTAAACGCCACTGTTTATCCGTAAGGGCAAAAATTAGGACAAACCTTTGGTCCATTTTCTCCATAACTATAAATGACAGAAAGTTGAAAATTTGCATGTGGCTTCAACTATGGGTCTTGTGATGCTCAGAAACGAAAAAAAATTGTAGAAAATATTTTCGAAATTTTCGAAAACTAAATAAATGGCGGCCAAAACACCGCCATAATTGTACTGATTTTTTAAACTCTTCAAAATTATAAACATAATAATGCAAGCACTGATATTCAACACTTTTAATACAGGGTATTTAAAAAATTAACTCAGTCACTTTTTTTTTTCACTTGTTTTTTTTTTTTTTTTTTTTTTCTAAATTAATTTAGACATTTTTTAAAATTTTTTGTTAATGAATTAAATGAACGGCTACCTTTACGAACAGAGGTGGCTATTGTTTATTTACTTTGGCATCTAAACATTTTTTATCTTGTTGATACCAGCATTACCAGTGTTATCAATAAAGTAATGAACATCTTAAAGGGAATCAAATCCACGACCTGTTAACTTTAAGGAGTAGTATTCTAATGAATTAAGCTACTAGATTAATGTAAGCAGCCTACCTTTCTTCATTATTTTAATGTCTTTTAAATTTTATTGCCTTTCAACTATTTTGCACATTTTTTAATCATTTTTTAAACTTGCGTCTACTCATTTCTTGCTAATAAATTGTTCCTCTAAGGTATAAATATTATCGAAGATAATAAATGAGAACTCTAGGATATTTCGAAAAAAGCAAAGAGTAACATTCATAATAAGAGTAATCACGACTAGCTAATTCTTACTGATGATGACTACTTGGTAGTCGAAATACGTATTTATAAAATACAAAAAACTGATCTAGGAAATTGGGGCAAAAATCGAAATTGATTGTTCCTCTAAGGTTATACCTATACTAATGTTGGAACAAAAAATTTTTAACATCAATGTTTGATATGAAGAAATACACCTATATCGCGGAAATTGAATCCATGATCTCTGGTTTTCCGGCTCATAGTTCAAGCCCTCAATTAGGAAACAAATTTCTTTGAGGTACACACTTCGTGACTATGGGGGATGAGTTTGAAATGTTAACAAAAACAAAAATATAAAAAGTTACAAAAAAATATACACCACCACGATCTTTTTTGGCGGGTTTTTTGAAAAATTTTGAAAAAGGCTTCTGGGTTTTTGCAAAAACTATTGATTTTTACTGATAACATTAAATATGGAAAAGTTGAAGATAATTCAAAAATACGTAATTTAAGCCAAAACTTGAGCCTGTATCTTTATCCGTTCTGTAGTTATAAGTAGTCGGTTAAAGTTTTGAAATTGACTAATTTTTTTTTAGGAAACGGCGGGTGGGGGGGGATAATAATAGTATGAAAAGGTTGCACTTTTTATGTACTCTTTATGATATTTTTTTCGAATTCGTATTAATAATAGAAACGAATCTATACCTGTTTGTTTTTGAAAATTGAAGGACCGCTGCTGGCAATTGAGGAGGTTAGCGACAAAAATGAATCTCCTCAGGACGAAGTATGACTAAATATCTACAAATATCAAAAAATAAAATTTTTCACAAACATTTGAGGCATTTTTCAAAAATTAATGAAAATTGATGAAACTAAAAAAATTGATGCTACGAGCAAAATTTTGGTACAGATGATCATAAAATCACCTAATTAGTCTATTTCCGGTCCAGTCTGCCCGTCTGCCATCACGATAACCCAAAAACGAAAATAGATATCAAGCTAAAATTTTTATTTTCAGGACGTAAAAGTGAGGATTAGTAAACGACTATGATGCTCGTCAATTGGGTAGGGCTCATCTTGTAAACTGTTAGAGATAAAACAAAAGTTTAAATTTAAAAAATGTTTTTTATAAAAAAATACAAACTTTTGCTTGAAAAATTTTTTGTAAACGTCACTGTTTATCCGTGAGGGCGCAAACTAGGACAAAACTTTGGTGTCCATTTTCTTCAATACTATAAAAGATAAAGAGTTGAAAATTTGCAAATTCAATTAAAAGTCTTGTAAAGCATTCTCAGACAACGAAAAAAAATTCTAAGAAATACTTCGAAAAATTGTGTTGGTTTTTTAAACTCCTCTAATTTATAAAAAAATAATGCAAGCACTGATATTCAACACTTTCTATACAGGGTATTTCAAAAGTTAACTCAGTCAATTGTTTGTTTTCACTTCTTTTAATTTAAAAATAGTTTTATAATTTTCACGCTTTGTTCAACATTGCAGTAATATTGCATGACGATTTTAATAATATAATTAAGATAGCACTCCTTAGCGTGGTAAGCAACGGGTGGCATTTGTCTGGTCCAAAGAGATTATAAATACTATAGGCGTAAAATCATAGGAAACGCAATAAGTGAATTATTGACTGCAAAAAAAGACCGAAAAAACGGACCGTCATCCCTCTTTGTTCGGAGCTAGACAAAGGCGAATATTAATATTTGGAATTACTGTATAAACACGTGCATGTATGTGTATTTCATAGAGGTAATATGGCAGACGATAACAGCTATAAGCGTACTTTTTTTAGATCTCTTTCTATAACGATCAACCGTTTCGATGGCCACATTACGGTTCTATGTCATTACTTTTATGGTCTGGTCTGGTATCATATATAATACAATTTCCCTAAAATACTCTTTGAAGAGAATGAAAAAAATTAATTAATTCATATGATATACATAAGAGTTATAAGATATTGGCCTTTTAATTCCAATAGTTCTATATTCTTTTTATCCACGTTAATTTTGTATCCAAAATTTAAAAGAAATTAAAAAACAAGTGAAAATAAAGAATTGACTGAGTTAACTGTTGAAATACCATGTTTAGACAATGTTGATTACGCAAAAGTTTTTTCTACGCCATATAGGTAAAAACAAATCGCCACTTTTAGATAGGCACACATGTATACATGCCACATACGCACATAACTGATATTCCTAATAATAGTAGAGTGAAATTACGCCTTGTGTATGGATTAAAAGTTCGAGCAATGAAACTTTGGGGTTTTTCTTTTCACATCAAAATAAGTATTTTTTGAAATTTTTTACTTTCCCGGAGTGGTGCAACATGTTTAAAAAACAAAATGGCGTCAAAAATGAAATTTTTTTCAGAAATTTTATCATTTTTATTTTATATTCGCAAAAGGAGACATCGGTGCATATCCAAATTTGGTAGGTTTGTAGTCAATGTTAAGAACTACTCCTCATATTTTTTTGGTGGGGTTTCGTCCCTTCCCCTCCCAGTTATATATATATGTATACATACATATGGTAAAACAGTTCATTTGACTGTAACTTGAAAAATATTCGATTGATTTTAATGAAACTAATATCAATAGTAGGTTTTATTACTTACAACTTTCGGTTAAAATTTTAGCGAAATCCGTTAAATAGTTCGGCCAAAATTTCCAATTTAGGGAATTGTTTAAAATGGCTGCCATTTTATGCCATTTTGTCCTACGAGGTTAAATTTTTTTTTAAATTGTAGCATTTTTTATTATCTTTCGATTTTATAATAAATGACTTACCCGTAAAATGACTCCTTGATCCATATTTTGGCGAAAAACGGAAAATTTAACACTTTCTGGAAATAATTGTTTGGGGGGTGCATGGACTGGCTTTGGGGGGTGTTTTTTGGCTTTGGGGGGTAAACAATGATGTTACGAAAAATTCGCACAAAAGTTTGTTTATTTTTTTATAAGGAACATTTTTTACATTTAAACTTTTGTTCTATCTCTAACGGTTTATAAGATGGGTCCTACAGATTCAACAACCAATAGACCTGTGTTGCCCATTTAAGAACTTAGCCTCACTTTTTACGACCTGAGTACGTTATAAAAATTTCAGCTTGATATATCTTTTCGTTTTTGAGTTATAGCTAAATCACTATTCTTAGGGTGTCGTAAGTTTTAAAATTAAATAGCAAATTTTTACTTATTATCGCAATATACTTGCTTGTCAAACGATTATTTTACATTGTTTTAATCAAAAAATTTAAAAAAATATTTTTTTATACCTTTGAACGTTAAAATTAACAAACAGCTCTTACCGTTTTCTGGTTTACTGCTAGGCATTCAATGCTGGTGTGATGAACGAAGTCCACCAGAACCTCTATGTCGTTCATTTGATGTATTTTCGTACGATGCATAGTTTCTATAATATTTCAATTGAACAACTTTCCCCGTTGCACAACTAACCCCAACTCTACAGTTAAAAATATAACTAAATATTTGCGATTGATCAATTTATGTGATTATGGGAAAACTATTTTTGTTTACTTATCATTGGCTTTTAGAAGCATAAATCGTTCCTGAAATTGACGAAGTGTTTCCCATCTTTTTGACGTAAAACGAATCACTAGCCTTAATATAGCCTTGCTTGGTTCAAAAATTGACATTTCACACCTGCCAAAAAGAAAATCGATTTGATTCGTTTTAAATTTCGATAAATCATTTACAAAACATTAACCTAAATAAATAGGTTAGTAACCTGGTAGGTTTTGTTGTTTTTTTTTTTTTTTTTTTTTTGCAAATGGCTGAAAATACTTTAATAAGTGGTAATTTTGTGCGCTGATCACGCATTTTTTGGTCATTTTGCTCCTCGAGTTGAGGAAAAAAAGATATAGCCAATTTTTAAGCGTGAAATTGGAATTGAACTTGGAAATTTCGATTTTCTCGGGGGATCAGATTAAGAAATTTTTAAGACAAAAGTTGTACCGGGAGTACATACACACAATTTTCCGCCCACTAAAGGTCATGGTCTCCAAATATGGCTCACTTATGCCCATTTTTACCGTTTTTTTCAACATTTTTCGAGTTGAAGGTAGATTCTAAAAATAAAATGTATGCCAGGAAAGATAGTGGTTTTTATACTTTGCTTTTGATTTGTTTAAATTTCGCCTCTTTCGGCTCAAAATCAACAATTGCTGGAAAATCGTAAAATTCAGTTTTTAGGTCCAAAAATGCAGTCAATAAGTTTAGCTAAAATTGGGAAGTTTTCAGGGCTAGAATTATTTCAGATTGAACAATTTTAGAGGTTGTTAGAATAGACTACGGCCAATTTTACCATCAACCGATTTATTTTCTCTCATCTATAACCGGAGATATTGATCAATACGCGTATCGGGCTACCCTTGGCCCAATTTTGGGCCTAGGAACAACAGAAAAAAATATAGGGAGTAGATTTGGGCACGTTTAGTTTAAATTTAAATTTGTGATTTTCTGACTATCAATGAAAAAATTCTACAGCACTTTGAAGATAAAAAAAGTGCGCGAGTTTCACTCAATTGCTATCCTTTTGTTTGTTTAGAACACTTTTTAGATGTATATCCATCCATTCACTATCCAACTAACTATCCATTCACTACAACAAATCATAAAAAAAGATAGCAATTTAGGAGGTTGCAAATTTGAATTTAAACTAAACGTACCTACCCCCTATATTTTGAATTTTCTTCTTAGATCCCAAATTGGGACCAGGGTAGTCCCAAACGCACCTTGATCAATATCTCCGGTTCTAGATGAGATAAAATCAGCTGACGGTAAAAGTTGAGCAGTAGTCTATTCTAACATAGTCTCTAAAATAATTCGAAAACTTACCACTTTATCGATGTTCGAATTTTTCTTAGCTAGCTCCGAATTCGGGGTATTGCCCAAACTTACAATGAAGTTATTTTTAGGTTATACTGACTTAAATCTACAAGATCTATATTGTTTTTTTTAATAACTGCATTTTTGGGCCTAAAAATCAGTTTTACGATTTTTCGGAAATGGTTCATTTTTGCGTCGAAAGAGACGAAATTCAAAAAAATCGAAAGCGAGGTGAAACAACATAAAACCATTTTTTTTCCGGGCATACATTTTATTTTTAGAATCTACCTCCAACTCGCAAAACATTATTGAAAATGAACCACTCGGAGAGTAAAATAAACCAAAAATTCGTGATCAGCGCACAAAATTATCCCTTAGCAAAGTACTTTCAGTCATCCGCAAGTTTTTTCGAAACGGTCTCGATTTTGAGTAACTGGAGATTGCCTTATAAAATATAACTTTTGTACAACAGAACTCGATCACTAGGATATTGAAATTGTGTTTTAATTTTTGACTTTGCAGGTTTTGAATAAAGTGGCACAGTAAGTATTTGCTTAAAGGGGCAGAAAAAGGAGCCGGAAACCTGAGAGTGAATCAAAAGGCATTTATGTAGCATTGACTCAATTTACATTCAAATTTTAAACTCTTGAGCAAAATTTTTTTGAGGCTGTAGAGTTAAAACTTGCAAGCCGTAAAGCCTGCAAAATCATTAAAAGACATTAAATTATAATATTAAAAATTCGTAGCGCAGGAGCTGCGTTAGCTAAGCTAATTCCTACCGGGATTGAAAAAATAACACATTTTTTTTAAAATCGAATATTGCTTTTATTATTTTTCAAGAATTTTGATCTTCAAAACTAAATAAAATAATAATAATAGCCTTTCTTTTCCGAATTGTAGGTCATTTCTTAATAGTTTATATAATATCTCACAATTCGGTGCGCCTTTTGGCATAAGCCTCCTCCAACTGTCTCCACTGTTTTCTGTCTCCTGCAACCCTTGTCCAATAAGGTCCCAAAGTGAGGCGTATTTCATTTTCCCATCTTTTTATTGGGCGACCATGCCTTCTTTTGCTGTCTCTTGAGTACCATAAAGTACCCTGTTTGCTCCACTTATTTGTATTACACCGTAGCATATGGCCGATCCAACCCCATTTTTGGTGATCAAGGCAGTAGATTATATCGGTTACTTTTGTTTTGTTCCTTATTTCAGACTGTCTGATTCTGTCTTTGAGCTTTACTCCAGACATACTTCTCTCCATAGCTCGTTGGTATCTTACTAGCTTCAGGCGATGCTTTTCAGTGAGTGTCAAAGACTCACACCCATACGTAATGCAAGGAAAAATACACGTGTGAAATGTTTTTCTTTTAATTCTGCGGCTTAGGGTTTTCCTCTTCATTATTTCCTTAACTGACCAAAACTTTCTCCAACCACTTGCTATTCGTTTGTCGACTTCCTTGGACATCATGTCAGTGGGAGCAATTATTTGTCCTAGACAAGTATACTCCTGAACATATTCAAAACTAATATCATCTTTTTTTATGTCTACCATTGTGGGTTAGTCAATAATTTTGTTTTACTAGGGTTCATTTCTAGGCCGACCTCTATACTTTTCATATCTAGTAATTTAATCATTTGCTCTAGTTTCTTTTGTTTGTGTAGGGACTCCTATAGAAATTTGCGGCATATTAACGATTTTGGAACGATTAGTTGCTTTGTTATATTGATTGTTTTTAATGTTGGTTATCCACTCTTTTCCGTATTCATTCAATTCTTTGAGTTTTTTTAGTGCCACTTGTTTTATTAATTTCTTCTAATTTTTTTAACCTTTTCCATTGTCTGTCTTTTCTCATACTCTCTCTTAATTTGCTGATGTTAGATATATTTTTTCGAATTTCTTTATTATTGGGTTTTTCTGCAGTTAACATTTTTCTTTCTTGAAGTAGTTCAATAGTTTTATCGCTGAAGTTATTTGTGCGTTCTTCGACATTATATCCCTTCATAAGTGACAATTTCTGCTCGAAGATGTTATATTTTTCTTTTACAATTTCATCAGAGTTAATTAGATTCAATAAAGATTTAATAGAGCTGAATCCTTCAAAAAAAAAAAAAAAAAAAAACTTAAAGTCTAGAGAAAAAATTACAAAAATAATTTTTGCTTAAAACTGGTAACAAAATACAAAAATATTTTTATTTCGAAAAAATTCAAAATTTTGTACTTTGCGCACAGCCCCTCTCCCACCCACTCCTTTTTTATCTGTCGATTTTCTTATATAACGAAGTTGATCTTTCAAAGCTTTTAAATAGAATGTAATAGTTTTTTTCTGTTCTAGGATATATCCCTATTTTCCGAAATTGAGATTTACTTTTAAGACTGAAAAACATGATTCGAATAAAGCAGTTGCTACGACGAAACGTCGGTTTAAAACGGCTACTTTTGAATCTTTACTAAATGCTGCATGGAAAAAACATCAACAAATTGAAAAACTAAAATATTATTCTTCTTAGTCGCCTTAATAGCAATTCAATATATCATTATGACCAAATTTTTTTAATAAATAAATTTTAACCAAACATTTGTAATGCAAATATATTATTTCAACTTAAACCTTTTTATTTTTATTGTTTTCCATTTAATATAACTCAAAGAAAAATAAATTAACTCAGAAGATAAAATAACTCGCAGTTTCTATCACGAAGAGCTTGACAAGAATGGGAAAATGACGGTGAAAAAACAGTTTTTCTCAACAACTTAAAAACGAAATATGTATTTTTTCATTTTTATACGACTTTTGAGCATCAAAATTGGCCGGAATGTGCTACTTATTACCCGACTGGAGTCAACAACGCAAAGGAGTATTAATGTGTTTATCAGTCTATGTATGTTCCAATGTGGCACACTAGAGACCAAACGCGTAGGCCGATTTGGATGGATCGATTTCTCTTGCGAGTGCTAATAACAATAATGAAAATTCGACCACCAGACCAAATGACGACCACCAGACTTCACATTGTGAAAAAGAAAACCATTAGAGTCGGCCAACTATGTCAAGTGGGGTATCATTGAATAGCTTTAATACACAATCGTATAATCATAACATTATTATCATTAAAATTGGTTCGAGCGTTTCGAGAAGAGTATCAACATCTCGGCGTACCAACGGGCTTCCGTGTTGCCCCAACCCCCCTTGATGCCATTCGGGTCATCGAAGAGGGCGTTCAGAAGGTACACTATTCTCTTCTCGCACCCTGGTAAAAAATGGAAGCCACAAATATGTTCATCCTTTCTCGGCTAGACTTTATACTGCGAGGCGGCGAAGCGGCAATGTCGTCAAAAGACCACTGACGGACGCAGACAAAACCATCAAAAGGCTAGCCAAGAAATGGATGAACCTGCCTTAGCTTGGCTCTACGGAAGTTCGTTATATTCTTTATCTTACCAGGGTGGCGCAAATCTTTTACTGTTGGCCGATTTCGCGGACGTAAGCACCGTAGTACACGCTTTTAGACTGCTGACCTGCAAGGACACCATTGTCAGGGAAACGGCCTGGCCCTGCTTGAAACGTGTAGTGAGACGTCGTATCGGAGAAGATCCAACCGAGGAAATGCTCGCCCAGTATCTGCCTGGCTCCCTTGAGGGTCGACTAGCTCGCGACGGTGGAGACATTTCTAGTTTGTGGTCACAAGCTAGGAATGCGTGCCATCGTCTCAACAGTAAAATTAGTGTGGGTTTCCATTGGTGCAGAGAAAAGCGCGATCTCTCTGTCACTATCAACCGTCCTGGGCAAACAACAGAGCGTATAATTGAGACGGCGCGATCCATTGTTGTTCGTATGCTACGTTCAGCACTTCGAGCATTCTACCTTGCTAGACTACTAGGGAAACCAGATCAGGGAATGGCGTACTCCTGTACATATCTTCAGGGCAGCGAGCAACCACTTCCTGCTGAATGGGCGATACACTCCATTCTGTGACTACCACTTTATCCACCGAGACCGACTCGGCGTCGTTCCATTAAATGGAGCACGGCGATTCGGAAACGGGGATAAACGGTGTCGACGTTGTGGTTATGTCAATGAGACATTACCACACGTACTGAATCATTGTACCATCCATTCAGCGGCGTGGCAACGGCGGCATAATGCCGTCCAAGACCGTCTTGCTCGCGTATCGCATTTACCCCCGGTTGCTGTCTTAAACATCGATAGACAAGTACCCATGTTGCGAAAAAGAAAAATATCTGTTACCAAATGTTGCAAAATATTAAATATATTTGATTAAATGTTGCAAACGATAAAAATGATTAATAATTAATTAAATAATGGGAGTTTGATGGACATTAGAAGCGGGTGCCAGATGTTAAAATTGGGCCCAGATCTAATTCCTTTCGAAGGAACCCCTATGCATCAGTGTAAAGAAAAGAGCAACTTAGGCAACGTCTGAAAGAAAATGTAATTGATAACACAATACTGGATATCGATAAACAATTTATTTTTTGCGACTAAAACGTGTATAAGAACGAAACTTTAACAAAATTTTAAACAAACTTTAAACAACAACGTTCAAATCCTATAACAATTTATGTTGACGCTATAACATGAATTTTAACAAACTATTTTAACAAACTTCGACTAATATCTTTAAATCTATAAATTACATTTACCGTAATGGTAACGTAAATTTTAACAAAATACTAACAAATCTGAACAGTTGACTTTAAATATATAAACCACCATTTTAAAACGATAGCATGAGGTTAAATGAAATATTAACAAACTTAGATACTATCTGAGAAGCTACAAATTCAACTTAACATACTTAAACCTACATTGATTTAAATTATAAAATGGGGCATGTCACCCGAATAAATCATAAAAACTAAACGAGTTTGAATGTACTTCAATTTCGACTACACACTGTCGTAAACGAAATAAATTATATTAATAAGCAATATGCATCCTCAGAAAAAACTTACTATAAATTAAATTTTTACACACGTATTGAATTACGAAAACCTCGACTTAAATATTAGTTAACGACACTACATTACTGCAATACTAAAGAAATAGAATATCAACTCATGATATTATTTTAATATTACTAGGATGATCATTTCAACATCCATACAAATCATTACCTCGACAAATAACCCCGACATAATGCACAAGAAGTATTAAAACGTGTTACGTTTTTGAAACTGTATAAATAATCATCCTAGGACCAACGGTTATATAATCACTTTAAAATTATTTAAAAAAACATTACCTCGACATAGGATGAGTTAGAAAATTAATGTATACAAGCAAGATCAAACAAAAGAAAATATTCACATAACCTTTTAAAACAGCTATTATTTATTTACCGTACATTAGAGTACCGTATATAAAACCCATCATTTTTAAATTCTAATATCCAACCACGTTGTAGCCTATTCAACCATATTGCATGCTCAAGATAAAATTTTTGATCAGTTCTTCGACTTCGAGGTGACCCAAACCATAAGAGGAACGCCACATATACTTTTTTTTTACTATGTAATGAATTTTCTGCCAACATAGTTATTTAAAAAAAAACAAAAAAACCCTACCATTTTGACATTTAACTGTAAAATAAATATATGAAGGCGGATGTATACCAGAAGATGATTGAATATAAAGACTGTTTCACACTATGAACGGTTACATCGTAACACCCAGCGTACGAAGTACTTTTCGTCCTGACCTGGTGGTCCTGGATGAGGCTATTAAGGAAGTTAAAATCATAGAAATCTGCATTCCATTTGAGGGTAGTAGACATCTGCATTCAAGATGCCCTAGAGGTGGCTTGGCAGCAAAAGCTCCATAAATATAATAAACTTGCTACTGAGTTATCCTCGAAAGGCTATAGGGTCTCATTGGATGCGTGATAATAAGTGCTTGTGATATGTGTGTGCCGTGCGAGTGAATCTTTTTTTTATAAACTGTGATATTGACACTTCTATTTTTTTTAAAAATTATTTATTGCTTTTTAAATGTGTAGTCCTCGTTTTATTTACTGTATAATTCTTTTTTAACGTGTTTTTTTTTTTTTTTAAATGTAAATTTTACTTATTTTACTCTACACTTTGTACGATTATGTAAGTTTTAAACATGTATATTTTAACTATTGTATCTTCTTAAGATTATCACAATAAACGCTTTTATCCTAAGCCTACAGCTTAACCAACTACAGGAGACCAGGACCTATCATAAATTCCTTTATTTATGAAACTATTTATTATTTAAGAACAACAAGGCACCAGGCAAAGATGGGATATTAAATGAAATTATTAAAACCATACATAAACACTGCCCAAATTTTGGATTACTTTTGTGCAAATTGATGAATGCCATAATAGTAAACAGATTTTATCCAAATGCCTGGAGTATCGGCACTTTTTTTCTTGGTATATATAAATGATATGTATGAATGGATGGAAGGAATAAACACCACATCACCATGTATTAATGGTAAAGAAATAAAAATATTATTTTACGCAGATGATGTGGTGTTAATTTCAAAACCAGTTGGAGGTATGCGGAGGTTTTTAAAAGGTTTGGAGGAGTATTGTGGAAGATGGAAGTTGAGTGTGAATGTAAAGAAAACAAGTGATGATAGTGACGAATGGACGAAAAAATAGCATGAATGAAGTATGGAAGTATAAAGAAGTGATTGTAGAAAATCTTAGTTGTTTTGAATATTTGGGTGTAGTGATGTGTAGTAATGGAAAATGGAAAGAGCATGTGGAACGTATGACCGATAAGGCAATGAAAGCTTTAATGAGCATTAGAAGGTATGTGTAAAGGTATGAAAATTTCGCGATAAATGTGATTTTGAAAATGTGCATTGCTTTAATAATTCCAATGTTAACATATGGAAGCGAATTGTGGGTTGGAAATATTAATAACTATAAAGAGCATATTCGAACTGTAAACACATTAATGCATAATTTCCTTAAAGAACTGTTGGGTGTAGCAAAATCTATTCCCAATTCAGCAGTTAATATTGAAATGGGCACTAGGAGTGTGTATTACTGCATGTCAAAGGCCTTGAATTATCGCGATAGAGTGTATAATAGTAACAAAGAGTTGCAAATAATCTGTTTGAATGAGGTAACGTTGGATAGAATAAGAGATTTAATGAACGAAAGAGGATTGAATGAACTGGATGAGGGCTGTTTGAGATCAAAGATCAAGAGAGAAATTGAAGAGCTAGCGATACGTGAAAGTTTGATTGATATGAGAATGAAAGAGAGTCTAAGCACCTTTATAACCTTAGGCCATTATAAACTAGGTGCTAGATATGTGAATGTGTGTAATAGAAGTGGGAGATATTTGATTGCAAATTTTAGAATGCATGGGTTTAAGTGGGAAAGTGTGAAAGTTGATGGAGTTAGAATATGTGTATTGTGTGATTCGGCAGAATGTGTGAAGCATCTGATAGAGGACTGTCCAGGAACTGCAGGCCAAGAAAGAGAAGAATTGCATAGATTGGGACTAACTACTACTCAATCTATTCTCAATTGCTCTAGTTTAGAGCTTATGAAGGCAATCGAAGTCCCAAAATAAAACATAGAAACGATAGTAAAAGAACACCATTTCCACCCATTAGCAGGTCACCCAGGTTTTATCAAAAAACTACTCATGGCAAGACATTCAAATCTATATTTTTAGCAGAGAATAGAACAGAATATAGTAGATATTTATTGTATTCAAAGCCAAACGGATTATTATAATGGTTAACAACATCAAATCTAGGCAGAAAAAATAATAGTTAAAGAAACATAAAGTCCATACATAATTCTTAAATAACTAAAGCAACTAAATAATAAATATTACTGATTAATTATGAAAGATCTTGCCTGAATTACATTCAGAATACAGAAGAAAATGCCATACAATAATATATATGTTCAAAAAGAATTAACAATTGTTTGAGTCAATTAGAGCAACCTTTAAAAAATATTTATTAGTAGTTCTTAACTGGTATGCGATTCGGAACTTATTAACATGTACTTGAAAATCAAGCTTAATGAGATACATGAGACAATTATATATGTTCACATAATTAGAAACTGCAATCGATTCAGCATCCTTATCATTGAAATACTATTTAATGACTTCACTTTGGAAACTTGCTCGCTATGTTGCTTGGAGAGCTATCCCTTGCTAACCATCGATTATAAAAATCCGCGGTAGTCTATCGTTATTAATGGCTTATATTTCACACAACCTTTTTAAAGACTTTTTTTATAGAAAAACCATTACTCGTGTGATGTTCAATTAGTTCCGTAAAATGTAGCCAGGAGTTAAGTTATTTAAACAGTATATTTCTGATTCGCCTTTGTCCATTCTGTAATTCTATTCCATAAAATTTGAGTCAATATTTTAGTTAGTCTCATTACAAGCGTTTTGCCTCAATAATTTTCAAGTAAATTTGTGTCACCTTTTTTTTGTAACAAGCAAAATTTTATTTCAGGCTGAATGGTATCAGAAACTGAACCTTGTAAACCGTGGAACCTACAAAATCATTTAAATATATAACAAACAAAATGGCAACAATATAATTATCAGAAGATAAATATCATCGTTATCACTTTAATAAAGTTTAATTAACTGAAACCCTTTGTTTAAGAACCAGAAATCGATTTCGGTATACCAAACGATAATAAAAACAAAATCAACAGTTATTCTGTTGATAATTCCACCGACCCAAGGTAGAAACATACCTACTCAATCATAAAATAGAGCCTACGAAATCTTCGATCGGATAATTCTAGAAAAACCTACGACATGCTGAAATTAGTAATTAAAAACTATCTCTAATCGTATTTTGTATTGTAACTTCATAAGATAGCTAATAAGAATCAGTCATCTTTCATTACACTAAAGCTTTTTTACTTTGTCATATAAAGCCTCTTTTCTATTGTACAAATCCAACAAAACATTTTGATACAAAACTGACTAAAATCCAAACTAGACTAATTATCCTTGAAAAACACTCAAGATAAAAACGCGGACTTATTCATGACATTTTATACGGACTTGAATATTTATTTGGAACACTTATTGCAGATGAGATGTAGTTTTCTATTTTGATTCAGTAAATTCATCAATTGACAATCAAAAGCAAACACACAAATTAATGTAACAACAAACCAAAATAAAATTTTGAACAATACTTTAAAAAATTTATATTAGACCCAAACTAACAACAATTCCATAACTTTTCCAAAACAACAACTATCTTGATTAGCAATGAAAAGCCCGAAACTCGAATTTTTGAACTCATAACATTACTTACAAATATTGCGAATGAATTACTTCTCCAAAAAAGTACCTAGTGTAAAAACATTTTTAACTATTCTAGTACTAGAGATGAGGCGCTACAGTGGAATATCCACGATCTTTAGTGAAAATGTTGCGCCCGTTCTCGCTGGTGACATAATATGTTACTAATTTTCTTAGCCCGGAATAAGTGAAAGAAATTTTGGATACGGCTAATTGAGTGACAATGGATATAAATGGACATCACATTTATTACATTCAAGACAGCTAAGGAAAATGTAAATTATTACGGGGTAGTACGTTATTGGTGTAGGATTTTTTTTAATTCGATCAAAAATGTCGAGGTAAAAATTTTGAAAATGGCCAATTTTAGCCATATTTTGACGTTAAAATGGTTGTAACTTTTTTATTTTGTCAGTTTTACCGTACGAAATCATTTTCGAATATAAAAACAACTGCTTATTAGTTAACAAATTAATTTGTTTATAACAATTAATGGCCCAATCGCCCAAATTGGTTTATTTTACCAATTGACTCCTTTTGATCCAAGGTTTACGATATCTTAAAACGTGTTTGTCGCATTTCCATTTTCAGTAATTGGTCAGTCATTTTAGTTTTTCAAAGGGTTTGGCGCTTGCCTAATAAAATAATTATTGATAAGTAATACTGTTGAATATGATTGCTCTCATAATTTCGTATCAGCATTCTGATTCACACACAAAATAGACATTTCTAATAAATATAAATATTATCGAAGATAATAAATGAGAACTCTAGGATATGTCGAAATAAATTTCGATTTTTGCCCCAATTCCTAGATCAGTTTTTTGTATTTTTAAAATACGTATTTTCGACTACCAAGTAGTCATCATCAGTAAGAATTAGCTAGTGAATGTTACTCTTTGCTAATTTGGTGGCGGACTGCACACTGTTACTTTCGTGTTTTTACAATTTATACTGTTCACAGTATCTGTCAAATTGTAGTGTCAGTGGCGCTAGCCAATCAACTGCCATCAGTTGACTAGTCTGGCCAATGAGCATGATACTTGTACGCAAGCCCATTCGAGTATTTTTTGACGTTTAAAATAATAAATTACAAATCAAACCTAAATTAAAAAACTATAAATAAATCATAAAAATAAATAATCCTTAATTTTTATAACGTATTGACAATTTTTAGAAATTCAACCTTGATTTTGCAATTTTTATTAAATCCGAATTTGGAATAGGTCCTTTGTCCAAGTTCATTGCTTCATTACCCATCTTTTGAATGAAGATGCTTTCATAAGCGTCTAATTCGCAAGGATTGGGTACTGATTTTAGGAGCTTAAGGTTTGATTTGTCGATTTTGTGGTCGTTTTCGATAACGTGAGCGGCTACACATGATTTTTCAATTCTTCCATATTTTAAATGGCCCATATGTTCTTTGAATCTTGTGATAATTTGTCTTCTACTTTGACCTACATACTTCTTCGAACAATTTTGACATCCAATGCAATATATTCCCGATTGTTGTTCCATGTTGATTTTATCTTTGGGATTTCCAAGTAATTGTTTTAATTTTGTTCGACTAATGGGTGCTATTTTTAGGTTGTGTTCTCCAAGTTCTTTTGTTAATTTGTTGACGTATGGTTGAAAATATGTAAGTTTGCACCATTTCTTTTTATCGATGCTGTTTTGTTCTGGTTTCAAAGTTGTTGAATTGTTCTTTTGGATTCTTAATTTTGTTTTTCGGATCATATTCTTGATTATTTGTGGATCAAACCCGTTGTATATTGCAACTTGGTGGATGTGTTTTAATTCTTTGAAATAGTTTCTGGTTGATAATGGTATTTTAATTAACCGGTTCACTAGGAAGTTGAAAATGGCTAGTTTGTGTTGTGGTGGGCTGTTTGGATCTGCTGTTTGGAATTGAAATTTTAGTTGGTTATTAAGTTTAGTTGGTTTTAGTTGATCGATGTAAAAGACACTTTAAAAGCATGTCCAAAGTTGATTAACAACCAACTAAAATTTCAATTACAGTGTTCGAACCCTGTAACACCTCGTCTATATTGTTTACCAAAAATACACAAACAAGATGGATCCATGCGACCCATAGTTTCAGGTATAAATTCTCCAACATACAAAATTGCAAAATGTCTAGTAAACAAATTTCAAACATTAAATAACGAATCAGATTCGTCTTCCGTCAAAAATAGTATTGATTTAATTAACAAAATAAAGGATACGGAATTGGCACCAAGTGCAGTTCTAATGTCATTTGATGTCAAAGCTTTGTATCCCAGTGTTCCAATACCAGAAGCAATAAAGGCGTTGGAAAAATGGCTTAAAAATCAAGGTTTACACATGGATGAAGTAACAGAATTGGTAAAATTAACACGCCTATGCATGAGACAAAATGTGTTTACCTTCGAAGGTAAATACTGCAAACAAACATTTGGGACGTCTATGGGCAATCCGTTATCTCCGTTCTTGAGCAACATCTTCATGTCAGACCTCGAAGAACAAGCCAAACAACAATTCAGTTATTTTCCCGCTGTCTGGTACAGGTATGTTGATGACATCTTCACAATTTTTGACACAGAAAAAGAAAATCCACAAGATTTTCTTAATAATCTGAACAACATGTACCCTTCAATTGATTTCACAACAGAAATCGAAAAGGACGGTTCGATTCCGTTCCTTGACATAAGAATTTCCAAAAACACAAATTCTAAGAAACTAGATTTTGACATATACAGGAAACCAACACACACTGAAAAGTACATCACAGCAGATCCAAACAGCCCACCACAACACAAACTAGCCATTTTCAACTTGCTAGTGAACCGATTAATTAAAATACCATTATCAACCAGAAACTATTTCAAAGAATTAAAACACATCCACCAAGTTGCAATATACAACGGGTTTGATCCACAAATAATCAAGAATATGATCCGAAAAACAAAATTAAGAATCCAAAAGAACAATTCAACAACTTTGAAACCAGAACAAAACAGCATCGATAAAAAGAAATGGTGCAAACTTACATATTTTCAACCATACGTCAACAAATTAACAAAAGAACTTGGAGAACACAACCTAAAAATAGCACCCATTAGTCGAACAAAATTAAAACAATTACTTGGAAATCCCAAAGATAAAATCAACATGGAACAACAATCGGGAATATATTGCATTGGATGTCAAAATTGTTCGAAGAAGTATGTAGGTCAAAGTAGAAGACAAATTATCACAAGATTCAAAGAACATATGGGCCATTTAAAATATGGAAGAATTGAAAAATCATGTGTAGCCGCTCACGTTATCGAAAACGACCACAAAATCGACAAATCAAACCTTAAGCTCCTAAAATCAGTACCCAATCCTTGCGAATTAGACGCTTATGAAAGCATCTTCATTCAAAAGATGGGTAATGAAGCAATGAACTTGGACAAAGGACCTATTCCAAATTCGGATTTAATAAAAATTGCAAAATCAAGGTTGAATTTCTAAAAATTGTCAATACGTTATAAAAATTAAGGATTATTTATTTTTATGATTTATTTATAGTTTTTTAATTTAGGTTTGATTTGTAATTTATTATTTTAAACGTCAAAAAATACTCGAATGGGCTTGCGTACAAGTATCATGCTCATTGGCCAGACTAGTCAACTGATGGCAGTTGATTGGCTAGCGCCACTGACACTACAATTTGACAGATACTGTGAACAGTATAAATTGTAAAAACACGAAAGTAACAGTGTGCAGTCCGCCACCAAATTAGCAAAGAGTAACATTCACTAGCTAATTCTTACTGATGATGACTACTTGGTAGTCGAAAATACGTATTTTAAAAATACAAAAAACTGATCTAGGAATTGGGACAAAAATCGAAATTTATTTCTAATAAAGATGATATCAAATCTCGATGAAGTTAAACACGACTGTCTATGATGAGTCTATTTTCAATACGTCTAGGTATGTATACCTGCTTGTCTTTAGAGATTGATATGTTTTTATCATAGATCATCTATTGCTAGTATATTTTTACTGCACAGAGAAGATTAACAAAGACAACAACACAATATTCAAACAGCTCACAGAGAAACACAATACCAGAGTATGGTATTCAATGCGCATGATCGTATTTACGGAAGTCAGCTGCCTCAATAGTTACTGTTAATCAATTCTGAATAAAAGTTCTAAAAAATGGTTAGATATTGTTTTATTTGCAAGGAATCTTTTAAAGTAGACGTGTATCACAGGTTATAATAAAATTTAATTATTCAATAATATTTATTAGATGTCAATTATTATGTAAATAAGGGCTAGGATATTATATTGAATAGTAAGACATGCACATTAATAATTATGCTTTGTCATTGATTATCCTTATTAATCATCTTTGAGAGGTGGTCCTCACTCTGCTGCCAGGTAAATAGTAAATATTCAAAGGTTTGTATGAACAAGGGATGTTATTTTTGTAATAAAGTTTTTATTACGATGAATACAAAAAAATTTGTATGCATACCTGTTTTAAAATATAAAATTGATTATAATTTAATATAAAATTGATTATAATTTATATTCAAATTTATTTAATATGTTTATGAATGTATAAAAAGGTTTTTATCCTACAGCTGCTACCAGACTCATCAGACTAAGAAATGAAAAAAATAAGTGTCAAATCACAAGTATTGGAACTATGTTCCATATCGCACGTTATGATTTGCTTGCTGGTTGGGAGGTAACTCCAACAAAATGTGCGAAAATTTTAAACGACCCTTAAATCCGACGATGTTACCTAATAAACTAAAACTTTTTTAATCAATTCAGTTTGCCATGAATTTTGAGAATATTTTGAAAACAATTTACAATCTGCCAATTTATATATTTTATCCAAAGTTTAGGTTTTTCATCCAAAAAAAAATGAGTTGTGAGTTATCAGAAGAAGTTCTAGATAATAGAGATAATTTAAAGTTACAACAAGGAAATTTTATGTAATGCCATAAAAAATGTCTTGATCAAGTTGAATGAAGGTAATGTAATAAAATGTTATAAAAAAAATAAAGGGTGAATATAATAAAGATTCAACCGACTCGAAACGCCTCGACTGAATGTCATGAAATTTTTTCGGATCAGATTGCCTTCAATACGCTTCGATCGATACCCAACTAAGTCGATATCATTTTTTGTACGCGTGATATCGACGACGAAAAAAATGTCTACACGTGCGACGAAGATTTATTTTCATTAACACATAATGAAAATTTAAAATTCACATAATAAATATGCATCAAAAAGAAAAAAATTCCCTAAGTCATTCTAATTTGAGTTTTCAAGTAAGGGAACAAGGGGCTTGTTGTACCAATTTTTTGAAAAATTTATATACGGTTACACTACATGTTAAATTCATAAATTTTAACACCCAATAAAATATAGCAGGCTCCAATTAGTCGAATGAAGCGCTAGCACACATACATTCACTGACCCACCTGGCGAGACGCTGGCTGTGATGACGTGGCGAGGCGCGTTATATCGGTAAAATTGAGTGAAAGTAATACGTTAATAAGGTTTAAATTCTTAGTGAACAGACCTTCTTGCTACTTACCCCTGCTACAACAAGTCTCTCGCTCCATTAGCATAAGAGGCGTAAAAAACGAAAGTTTCAAGGAAGAGAAGCTCACATAGTGAAATAATCAATAGTACAATAAGAAAAATTATAGTATTATAATTTTGTTATAGCATATCATCTAACTGTGAGTCTAAAAATACCAAAATATCCCGTACTTACCCTTAATTATTATATCTTTTAGTATGTAAATTTTAATATGTTCATATCATATATTAAAAGAAGTGAAAACAAACAATTGACTGAGTTAATTGTTGAAATACCATGTATAGAAAGTGTTGATTACTCTGTAATATTACACATGCATACATGTCATACATATACAACTGATATTCCCATATAATACATACTATATGATTTGCGCATAATTTGCGCTTTCACGGGTAAACAGTGATGTTTACGAAAAAATGTTTCAAAAAAAAGTTAATAAACAAGTTTTTTTTAAACATTTTTTTGTTTTTTATAAGGAACATTTTTTACATTTAAACTTTTGTTCTATCCTTAATGGTTTACATAATGAGTCCTACGGACCCAAGACCTAATTGACCAATGTTCCTCATTTACGAACTCGACTTTACTTTTTACGTCCTTACCACGCTAATTTCAGCTTGATATCTCTTTTCGGTTTTGAGTAATCGTGATGACAGACGGACAGGCGACAGTCAGACAGACAGCCGGAAATGAACTAATTAGGTGATTTTATAACCACGTATACCAAAATTTTGTTCATAGCATCAACATTTTTAAGCGTTACATACTAAACTTCGTATACCTTGGTATATTTCATATACATGGTATAAAAACTGCAATTATTATTATTTGTATATCCTGTATATATGTAGTATATATCATGGTATACTAAGTTTAGTCTCCAATTTGTAACGCTGAAAAAAATGTTGAACCTTAAAGATTTTGATATCATATAGATGTTCATAAAACCACCAAAAGAGACCATTTCAGGTTGTCTGTCTGTCTGTCTGTCCGTCTGTCAACAAGATAAACGTAAAAAAGTGAGTTTGAAAGATTTTGAAACATTTTTTTTCGTAAACATCACTGTTTCAAACTATAAAAGATAAGAGTTGAAAATTTGCAGGTAACATCAACTACTAGCCCAATAAAACGGTATTAGTTTGAAATGGAAGGTTTTGGTGTAATTGTTTTGATTGGTTTATTCTATGTTTTTTGGGGTGCTGAACACAAATCTGAAGTTGACCAACAAAAATTTGCTCGGCAAATATGAGAAATCATCAAAAAACCACTAAAAATCATGTCTTTTAGGGGTTTTCAGCTTATAACTTGCAAAGCAAGCAGTTTATACAAAAAGTGTTCATGTGGTAAAAAAAAGAAGAGAAAATTTCTTATAATTTATGTCTCTTAACATTTTTTCGTACGTCGCATGGTTTCCACACAACAAGTGTCGTAATATGGGAGAAATTAGCATTTTAAAAAAAATAGCAGAAGTCATCATTAGTATTTTATGTAGGTGAACATTATTTAATAGATTAATTAGGCAAATTTCAGTAAAATTCAGTATTTATGAACTAATACGGATAAAGGATTTCAGCAGGGCAGCATTCCAGTTCTTCTATGTATGAAACGAAATTCATTGACTTAGATGCAAAGTATTCAACAATTTATTTAATAGATATGAAATATATCAATTTATAAGTACCTGTCTATTCCTTTGTACGAGCCCTTTTAGGTAGCCCTTAGTATTATGGCCCTTAATGTGCTGAATAATTCATTTTTATATTAAATATATGGTCATTATAATTACAAAAGAAATATCGACATAATGTGTATATGGAATATACAAAGAATCACTCTGGTTTTTTTTCAGAGCTAATTTCTTGGTAAATTTTTAATATTCCTTAAGAGAAGTACTCCATATGATAAAAGTAAAACCTGCAGTAACTAATTTTCCGAAAATGTGAAATGTTTTAAATTTTACTGATTAATTCTGAAAAACTCCGAAAAAGTCTTACTCTTACTTTATTTTCTAACTAATTTTTCACAAAATCTCTAACTAATTGGGAAAGAGTCTCTATTTATTTGTTATCTTCAGACTATTTCAGATATAGTTTTACTTCATATATTCTTTTTCTGAAATTCAAACTAAATATTCTTCTAGAGTTAAAAAGTTTAAAAGAGCTCCAGAACAGATTTATTTCCACAAGGGTACACAATGTCCAGTAATAAGTGTTTTATTTGTGAAAAACATTTGAGCGAGGATCTAGTGAAAGTTGTAAAGGAAAAAGGAATAGAAACTTTACGAGATGCTAAAAATAATAGTAAAAAAATGATAGGAAGGGAGTTGTTTTGGCGAGTAAAACATCTTTATACATACATGTTTCATATCAGAAAACACAAAAATGAAAAAATGAAAGCTGCTTACCTGAAGAAGGCTGCTCAATCCAGCATATCTTCTGGAAAACTAAGATCATTCTCTGACTTTTATTTCAAAACAGATTGTTTTGAGTGCCGAACACGTATTCCTGAAAATTACACAAAGTCGCAACAACGACTGCTTCAAAATAAAGGTAATTTGGTACATCAGGTGATGAAAATAGAGATGAAAGATACAGTTATGAAACAGGCTCAACTACGTGGAAATGATTTCGGTGCAGCAGTTATCCAGAGGGTCCAGGCGATAACAGATAGGGTGACCGCAGATTGTCAATACCATATAATAATACCAAATACCGTTTGTGAGCATTTTTATATGTGATTTTGTGTAAATTAAGTTATAAAAACTGAAAGTGAATATAAAAATTTAATATATTGTTTTGTGTATTAAGACATTTTTATCCTGTTAAAAATACAAGTTCAAACAACTACATAATTTTAATAAATTTCGATTTTTGCCCCAATTCCTAGATCAGTTTTTTGTATTTTTAAAATACGTATTTTCGACTACCAAGTAGTCATCATCAGTAAGAATTAGCTAGTGAATGTTACTCTTTGCTAATTTGGTGGCGGACTGCACACTGTTACATTCGTGTTTTTACAATTTATACTGTTCACAGTATCTGTCAAATTGTAGTGTCAGTGGCGCTAGCCAATCAACTGCCATCAGTTGACTAGTCTGGCCAATGAGCATGATACTTGTGCGCAGGTCCATTCGAGTATTTTTTGACGTTTAAAATAATAAATTACAAATCTAACCTAAATTAAAAAACTATAAATAAATCATAAAAATAAATAATCCTTTATTTTTATAACGTATTGACAATTTTTAGAAATTCAACCTTGATTTTGCAATTTTTATTAAATCCGAATTTGGAATAGGTCCTTTGTCCAAGTTCATTGCTTCATTACCCATCTTTTGAATGAAGATGCTTTCATAAGCGTCTAATTCGCAAGGATTGGGTACTGATTTTAAGAGCTTAAGGTTTGATTTGTCGATTTTGTGGTCGTTTTCGATAACGTGAGCGGCTACACATGATTTTTCAATTCTTCCATATTTTAAATGGCCCATATGTTCTTTGAATCTTGTGATAATTTGTCTTCTACTTTGACCTACATACTTCTTCGAACAATTTTGACATCCAATGCAATATATTCCCGATTGTTGTTCCATGTTGATTTTATCTTTGGGATTTCCAAGTAATTGTTTTAATTTTGTTCGACTAATGGGTGCTATTTTTAGGTTATGTTCTCCAAGTTCTTTTGTTAATTTGTTGACGTATGGTTGAAAATATGTAAGTTTGCACCATTTCTTTTTATCGATGCTGTTTTGTTCTGGTTTCAAAGTTGTTGAATTGTTCCTTTGGATTCTTAATTTTGTTTTTCGTCGTTTTTCCTTTTGCCAAATAATAACATGGAACTGACTTTGTTGGACATCATTTCACAATAAACTGCTTTTCTGATGATTATGCAAACTCTTTATATTGGAAGGACGTAGAAAGAGCCAAATCTTCTAGTTACAGCCTCGTTTACCATAATTTTCAATTCCAATGGGATGCTCAAGCGTACTTAATGTCAAACTTGCCTATTTAATTTTTAAGAATGGTATGCCAATGGCGCACTTGCGGAAAAAACAAACTCAGGCTGACACTAAATAGAATCGTATATATCATTGACACAGAAGCTGTTTGTACCGTTTGCAATTTAAATACTACGGAAGATTTACATCACATGCTACTTGTTTGTCCTATCTATTCGTAAATACGGGAGTGTTTCTAAAATATTGTTATTATTGTTATTATTGTTATTATTGTTATTATTGCTATTATTGTTATTATTGTTATTATTGTTATTATTGTTATTATTGTTATTATTGTTATTATTGTTATTATTGTTATTATTGTTATTATTGTTATTATTGTAATTATTGTTATTATTGTTATTATTGTTATTATTGTTATTATTGTTATTATTGTTATTATTGTTATTATTGTTATTATTGTTATTATTGTTATTATTGTTATTATTGTTATTATTGTTATTATTGTTATTATTGTTATTATTGTTATTATTGTTATTATTGTTATTATTGTTATTATTGTTATTATTGTTATTATTGTTATTATTGTTATTATTGTTATTATTTGCTATTATTGTTATTATTGTTATTATTATTGTTTTTATTATTATTATTATTGTTTTTATTATTATTACTACTTTTTTGTGTCTTTTTACACACCCTTATGCGAGTATTATAATCTTTGTTATCTTTTTTTTTTTGCTTCTCTCAAAAAATTTTGTTTCCTATTTTGTTTCAAATCATATGTATGAATTTTTTATATTATTTATTTATTTATTTTTTTCGACTGTCTTTACAAAATGACTGACAGATCCTTTGTATAAGATTGTATATCTTAAAACAAATAAATATATTATTGTTACAAATTGTTGGCAAACTAATTATAATTAATTAATTAGTAATAAATTATGCAAACAAAATGTAAAATATCAAACTTTTAAATCTGTCTGCGACGGTACATATGCAATTAAAAAGTTTACTCTGTCGGTGACTGTACTTTATTTTTTTTCAACTTTGTTATTTATTTTTTTGCAACTGTTAGTTCTAAAAATTGTCACCAGTCACCCGAACAGAGCTCAGTGCGATTTGATTTAAAATCACTCTCTTTAAATTTTAAGCGTCATAAGGAAAACATCTTGGAATAATTAATTTAAATTATTTATTCCAAGATGGATACTTTTTTTTTTTAACACACCTTTAGTGTGTGGCAATAATTAAAATTATTTAATTTTTTTTTATAATTTATTTATTTAATTCTTATCAAGAATTTATATTTTTGAATACGACAGTTTAGACATATATTTTTGTTAAATGTCGTTTATTGAAAACACACAATTATACAGAGTGTAAAAGGGACATTCTGTAATAATTTAAAAATTGTGTAACTTTATATTATTTTCCTTTGTATGTTTTTTGTGGCGTTTAGAATTTTATTTGTGAGCACAATTCCTTATAAAATGTAATTTTATGGAATTGGATTCACAGTGATCTCAAACTACATACAGGTAACATTTTATTATATATTTAGATATGTTAATTTTTTTCTAAAGTTATATCGAAAGATGTTTTTTTCAAAAACTTTGTATTTTGGCTTTAAATTCAACATGTGAAATTTCATGTAAGTTTCAAGTTCAATTACGTTATGTAAAACATTTTATATTTTTTGAATTAATCAAATAAACAAACTTTATAGTTTATTTTATTTTAAACGTAGACTTTTTTTTTGTATTGTTAATACTTTCTGGGGGGTAATCGCCTTCGGCATTATCTTTGGGCCTAGCACGCACTTTGATCTGTTTCGGTTTTATTTTCAGACCGGGATGTTTCCCTTTAGTGACACTGTTTAATATTTCTTTTCTTTTTTTGGATATCGTAAATATTAATCCGAGTGTTCTGGGGGTTGCGAGGAATTTTGGCTGAGGCTTACTTCTTGTTCTCGACGCAAGTCGAGAAACAATTAAGTATTTAATTTGGGAAGAGTAAAAATACGTTTCTTTTTTTCTAATTACCTCACCAAAACATTAATTCCCGCAACACTTGGTAGCGAGCGTATCACTTTGTTATCAGAGCTTCGAGATCTACGATTTTCGTACATTTAGTAGTGAGCGTAACACCTTTTAGTTTTTGCGTTATATCTGCTTACATTACTTTAAAAAAATCTACGTTTAATTTTCTCTAAATTTTTTTTTGACTAGTAAAGTTTTCTTGTATGTGGTTTGTGGAATCACGTAAGTTGAATATTTTCGTATATAAATTTGAAATTTTGAAAATTAAAAAAATTTTTTTACGTAATATTGGATATTTATTAAAATAATATCTAATATTTTTTTTTGGTATTTGTTCAAGGAATTGACATTATAAATCCAATTATATAACATTGACTAGTTTGAATTAATTAGATTTTGTTTTTGTCTTTTTACACATTTTATGTAATCTTAAAATATATTGCTATTTTGATTACCTTTATTGGTCTACTGTTTAAGTTGTAAATCCAAATTAGTTTTAGTAAATTCATAGTTTTTTTTTTGTATGTTTCTTTATTGGCTATTTTTAAATTAAAAAAGAAAAACTTTTTATTTACATGAATATTTATTTTGAAACAAGTTCATATTTCATCAAAATTAATTCAAACGTTTGTAATTTTTACTTTGTTGAACTTTACTAATTTCTTGTTTTGTTTCGTTTCGTTAATTTTTTTTTTGAGGAAATCGTATATATATATAAAAAAAAAAAAAAAAATGTCGTCGGACGACGAGGATTTTCTTGGTTTTCCAAAACCTGTTAAAAACGAACAAGCCAACAACAAAAGAATTCAAACAGAATGGAGTTTAGTGGACAAAGATGTTCAAGTATCAGTTCAACAAAAGGATGAGACAATACAATGTTTAATTGATCCGGTACCATCAACGTCGTATGATACGCAAGCGGCAAAATATATTCATGTAGATCATTTAACACACATTATTTCATCACTAAATACCAAGATAAGTAAAGAGAAATCTCAAGATTTTAAATTTAGATTTGAATCTCTTACAAATAACATTAAAATTTTAGATTTATTTGATACAAGTTCAATTATTAATTTTATTATTGAAACTAATAGTGTTGTTTCATTAAGTTTAGTTGATGAAAATTCTCTTATTAAATTTTTAATTACAAAATGTAATTCAAATACAAAACACTTTTGGTCAAAGCAAATTTCAAATAATAAAACTTGGACTTATATTTCAAATATTTTATTATCTGAGTATATATCTCCTGCACAATTGCAAATTGCAATTGATAGATACATTAGAAGAAGACAACTTCCAAATGAAAAGTTTTCTGATTTCGTAACTGATATTTTGAAATACTCGCAAATACTAATGCCTAAAGAGGACATTAAAATAGTTATACAAATTATATTTGCCCATGTTAATCAGAAAACCTTTAATTTGATTAAATTGCTTCCAATTCCTGAAACTTTAGTTTCCTTAAATTCTTTTGTAAGAAATTTACAAGAAATAATAGCAAGAGAAAATGCATTTAATAAATTTAACTTGTATCAAAATAGAAGACAAAATAGTGTTAATGATCAAAATTCCAGTTTGGTTAATATTGAACAAAATGTTCAAAATGTTCAAAATGTTAAGGATCTTAAGCCTGAAACTACAGGTCAAAATGATAAAAAAGCTTCTGTTCAGATAGCAAAATCAAATTTAAATAAAAGTAAATCTATATTTTGTGTTTATTGCAAACGAACAGGACACAAAATTCAACAATGTGTTAAATTAGCCAATAGAGACACAACAAGTTCAAAAAACTTGAACCATGCCACACATTAAATTCTTCAATAAATGCATCTTCGATGCCCTTAATTTATGTTTCTGTGAACAATATTAAAATACTATCTCTTTTAGATTCGGGATCAACTATAAATGTGATTTCTAGAAAAATGTTTAGTAAATTAAAAATTAAGAAAGTTATTTATGAAGATGAAAAAATTACTGTTACATTACCGGGATCAAATTATGTAACTATGAAGAAGAAGGTTACGTTACACGTCAAGATTAGTAATTTCAGCTGGAATTTAGAATTTTACTTAATGGAAAAATCCATTTTTGATATGATTATTGGAGCACCGTCTCTCAACAAATGTGGTATGATATTAGACCTTAGTAATAACAAAGTATTTTTTAATTCATTCAGAAATATTGAAATTCCTTTTGAAAAAAATTGCACACAATTTTTCGTTAATATTATTTGTGAATTACCGCTAAATTTGTCAGAAAAGGATAAAGAATTTATGGATTCATTATATAAAAAGTATAAGTCAGTATTTTCTGAAATTCCTGGGAGAGCAAAAAATTATGAATATCATATTAAACTTAAAGATGATACACCAGTTTATAAAACTGCATATTTTTTACCAAAAGATAAATCTTTACTCTTAAAGCAACATTTGGATGAGCTTTTGAAATTGAATATTATAGTTCCTAGCCAGTCTAGTTATGCATCTCCTGTGTTTTTTGTTAAAAAACAGGATGGTTTTCGCATGGTAGCTGACTATAGGTTCGTTAATAGAAAAATTGTGTTTGATCCGATTTCAAATGTATCGATCAATCACGTATTTTCTAGTCTAGGAGGCGCAAAAGTGTTTTCTACCTTGGATATGTCAAAGAGCTACTACCAGTGTAGCTTGAGTAAAGAGAGCAGAGATATTACTGCTATTAATACGCAATGGGGACAATTTTCTTTTGTTTGTTGTCCGTTTGGACTTAATATTAGTTCCCAATGCTTATATCGTTTTCTAATTAAAGAATTTAACGATTTGTTGAATGTGTGTATCTTAATTTATTACGATGATATTATAGTTTTTTCAAGCTCGATTGATGATCATAAAATTCATTTAAACCAGGTATTAAGTAGATTTAAAAAACTTAATTTAACTTTAAATCCAAATAAAAATAAATTTTTTATGGCACGTCTAAAAATTCTTGGCCATATTATATCATCAGAAGGTAGACGTCCTAATCCTGACAAAATTAGTGCTATTTGTGACATGCCAATTCCAAAAAATATAAAGGAGTTGCAAAAATTTATCGGAATGGCAGCGTTTTTTGCTCGCTATATTGAGCATTTTAGTTCTATTGTTGCACCGTTGAATGAATTAAAAAAGAAAAATGTTCAATTTAAAATAACTGATGTACATGTCGAAGCTATTTCTAAATTAAAAAAAGCTTTAACGTCTGCACCAATTTTGAAATTTCCTATTTTTGACGATAAATATCCCTTTGTTGTGAGAACGGATGCGTCATCTGTTGGCCTAGGAGCCGTTTTATTGCAAAATATTAATGGGAATTTACACCCAATTG